>NC_060141.1:656961419-657307669 GCF_021461385.2 Schistocerca piceifrons
CCTACTTTCCTATTCATAACGAATCCTACACCTGTTATACCATTTTCTGCTGCTGTTGATATTACCCGATACTCATCTGACCAGAAATCCTTGTCTTCCTTCCACTTCACTTCACTGACCCCTACTATATCTAGATTGAGCCTTTGCATTTCCCTTTTCAGATTTTCTAGTTTCCCTACCAAGTTCAAGCTTCTGACATTCCACACCCCGACTCGTAGAACGTTATCCTTTCGTTGATTATTCAACCTTTTTCTCATGGTAACTTCCCCCTTGGCAGTACTCTCCCGGAGATCCGAATGGGGGACTATTCCGGAATCTTCTGCCAATGGAGAGATCATCATGACACTTCTTCAATTACAGGCCACATGTACTGTGGATACACGTTGCGTGTCTTTAATGCAGTGGTTTCCATTGCCTTCTGCATCCTCACGTCGTTGATCATTGTTGATTCTTCCGCCTTTAGGGGCAATTTCCCACCCCTAGGACAAGAGAGTGCCCTGAACCTGTATCCGCTCCTCCGCCCTCTTTGACAAGGCCGTTGGCAGATTGAGGCTGACTTCTTATGCCGGAAGTCTTCGGCCGCCAATGCTGATTATTTATCAAAATTTAGGCAGTGGCGGGGATCGAACCCGGGACGGATGACGTTTTGATTATGAACCAAAGACGCTACCTCTAGACCACGTGTACACTAGACTTACAGACTTACACACTACTTAAACTAGTTTATGCTAAGAGCAACACACGCAGCCATGCCCGAGGGAGGACTCGAACCTCCGATGGGGGGGGGGGGGGGGGCACGCATTCCGTGACATGGTGCCTCAAACCGCGCGGCCACTCCGCGCTGCTACAACACTTTGACAGTAAGTTGGAAAATTCTTGGAAGGTAATGGCTCCACTGCTTAAAATTTATGACGACGCTTTCTACTTATAAATCTTCTGTTAGTGCAGCTGTAGTTTCTAAAGCCACCTCAGAAATTGATTTCATTCATCTTCCACGTAACGTGATTTACATTTGAACTATATGTATGGTATGGGAATTTCGTGCGAGATGCATTCTGTCTACTATCCCCGAAAGAGAGCGAGAGCACAGGAGTTTGAATATCTGCAGAGGAATGGGATATTGTTTGTGGGCTTCTTATTTTAAAGGTGAATACGACCTACAGTTAAAATTGGAGGAGATTTAAGCCCTAACGTCCCGTCAACACGAAAGTCTATTCAGTCGGAGCAACCGTTCGACAAGTTAATGACAGTAAGAAAATTCGAAGTGTCGATGGGAACCACTCTTATTTTGACTAGAGAAATCACTGGGATCTTACTTGAGCACTGTTATCAAGGACGACTTGTGGGAGTCTGGAATATTAACCAGGCCCCCAACAGGCTCCGTTCTGTAGTTTGTTTCTGACTAATTGATTACACGTGTTAGTGAAGCAGTAAACACCTGCTTACTAGAATGTTTTTACAAAAGTACAGGAAACGTCGCAGTCGAGACGATATCAGTTTGTTTCCTTGGACCACTATCGATTTCCTTCTGTCCTTACCTTACAGAAAGGGCAATGTTACTAGCAATCGCATGAAGTTCATTTGTATCTAAGAGAACGGATAACTGTGCAAATAATAGCTGTAGGATTTGCTGCGTGCTGCATACATACAAGTTTATCTTAGAGACAACTTATCATCGTTAGCAGGCGACTCGTCTACATTCGGGAAGCAATGAAAAATGTTGAACAGTATTTAATCCGTTTGTATAGAAATTAATTAATTACTAATTTAAGCTTCATTTCGCAGGACCCTGGCTGGCTTCACCTTTGGCATAATCCTCATGAAGGTCATCAGCGTCTTTACTGGGTTTCTGCTCTATGCCACCTACCGCGACTGTGATCCTGTTAAAACCCATGTAAGTGCTATGCAGTATTTAGAAGTCTTCTGACTCAAATACTTTAGTTGAATATTGTTAGCTTGGTGTGTCAGTGCATTATCTCATGAATTTGGGTATATGAAATATTTGAGCTTGAATTTCTTGCGTAAGTAAATATATCTTCTGCTCCTTTCGGTAATGGATTACTGTCTGATATTCTTCTATACTGATCGGTTTACGGCATCATGACAAAAAGAACAATTAAAAACTATTCAGTAAGTGGCAGATGATGCTCTTACGTTACATCTGCATCTACATACATACTCCGAAATCCACCATACGGTGCGTGGCGGAGGGTACCTCGTACCACAACTAGCATCTTCTCTCCCTGTTCCACTTCCAAACAGAACGAGGGAAAAATGACTGCCTATATGCCTCTGTACGAGCCCTAATCTCTCTTATGTTATCTTTGTGGTCTTTCCGCGAAATGTACGTTGGCGGCAGTAAAATTGTACTGCAGTCAGCCTCAAATGCTGGTTCTCTAAATTTCCTCAGTGGCGATTCACGAAAAGAACGCCTCCTTTCCTCTAGAGACTCCCACCCGAGTTCCTGAAGCATTTCCGTAACACTCGGGTGATGATCAAACCTACCAGTAACAAATCTAGCAGCTCGCCTCTGAACTGCTTCTATGTCCACCCTCAATCCGACCTGATAGGGATCCCAAACGCACGAGCAGTACTCAACAATAGGTCGTATTAGTGTTTTATAAGCGGTCTCCTTTACACATGAACTACATATTCCCAAAATTCTATCAATGAACCGAAGACGACTATCCGCTTTCCCCACAACTGCCATTACATGCTTGTCCCACTTAATATCGCTCTACAATGTTACGCCCAAATATTTAAGCGACGTGACTGTGTCAAGCGCTACGCTACTAATGTAGTATTCAAACATCACGGGATTCTTTTTTCTGTTAATCTGCATTAATTTACATTTATCTATATTTAGAGTTAGCTGCCATTCTTTACACCAATCACAAATCCTGTCCAAATCATCTTGTATCCTTCTACAGTCACTCAACGACGATACCTTCCCGTACACCACAGCATCATCAGCAAACAGCCGCACATTGCTATCCACCCTATCCAAAAGATCATTTATGTAGATAGAAAACAACAGCGGACCTACCACACTTCCAGATGATACCCTCACCTCCGATGAACACTCACCATCGAGGAAAACGTACTGGGTTCTATTACTTAAGAAGTCCTTATAGACTAACTGAATATCCGTCGCTACTAGAGTATTACTTTGTTCCCATCTTCTGTTATTATATCTCCTCCTTCCCCATCTGCCTGTCCCTGCTTCATTCCGTCTGTGTCGATCTCTCCCTGCCCTCTCACTGTCTCTCTCCTCCACCCCTCTTTCTGTCCATTTCCTCCTCCGACAAGCATCGATGTTTTTCTTCCCTCAACGTTCGTCTCCTCTCACACTTCTAATTCCAACTCCTCCCCCTTCCATGTCTGGTCTTCTCCTCCTGTGCCTCATCCTGTCCATCTACTCCTCCCTCCTCTTTCCTTTATCCACCTATCTTCACCTCTCTCTCCCTCTCTCTCTCTGTTAAACTCCTCTTCCCTCTCTGTGGCAGTTTCCTCCTCCCCCTCTCTCTTCATCCGCTCCTACATCTCTTCCACCCGCCTTCTCCCCCTCTTTCTTTTCCTTGTCTGCATTCTCCTCTCCATTCTTTTTGTCCATTTCCCACTCCCATCTCTGTATCTGTTCCTACCACCTGTCTATTTCCTCCCCCCCTCCCCCCTCGCACTAGCTGTCCATCCCCTCATACCCCCCTCTCTCTCGGCGTTATCGGGATTACCCCAGTACTAGCCTTGTAATGCTTCCTCCCACAGTAATTGTTTTCAGATACCAACTAATATGTGGACGGAATTCGATGAAATCGTTCCAGGGATTTAGGGTGAGCTTTTTACGTGAGGAAAATGTGATGAAGACTGTGGAAGGCGACTCCCATGTCAGTATCAGACAGTTGGCCCACCAGTACAGGGTAAGCCTAATGACCGCGTGGAACATTCTCCATGACAACTGTTAAAACCATTATCACAGCGTGTGCAGGGCTTACTGACGACAGATTTTGCACATCGGCAGCAGTTCTATCACTGGTTTCTTCTCCAGGCAACCACGATTCCGAGATTTGCGTCATCCATCCTTTTGACAGACGAGGCCATCTTCAAAGAGTGACATTTCAACTTTCGTAACAGTCATCTGTGGTACAGTATGCGAAATCCCCATGGTATGGTGACAGCGAATCATCAGCATCGGTGCAGCTGGAATGTGTGGGTCGGGATAGTTGGCGACCGTAATTTGAGACCAGTTTTCCTTCCACGTCGCCGGAACTATCGACGTTCCTTGCGATTGACTTTGCCTCCCCTGCTGGAAGAGATGCCATTGATGATTCGAAGGGTTGGGTGGCTGCTACATGACGGTGCTCCAGCCGACATCGCCGTTAACGTCCGGAAGCATGTCAATCGTTTCTTCCCTGGTCGATGGATCGGACGAGGGGGTCCAGTTTCATGGCCTGATCGTTCACCGGATCAATACCTGTGCGATTTCTGGTTACGGAGCCTTCTCAGGAGTATGATGTTTGCAGAACCAAATCCAGGTATGGAGACACTGGAGCAGCGTATTCATACTGCCTTTGATACTGTTCAGATGCAGCCTGGACAATGCGAAGGAATGAGGCAGAACTCGCTACGACGAGGACACTCATGCATTGAGGTACATGGACACCGTTTGCAACTCATACTGTGACTGCGGCTGCCTGGTACAGCGCGTGTTAGACCGCGGTCTCTGTAACGAAGTATGATTGAATAAATGGTCTCTATCGTGGAAAACCAAGCATTTCTGGACATAAGTTAATTAGATCTTTTTTGTTCCTTATCCTCTCATCGATGAATCCCTAGGGTTTGTACACGGTGGAAAAAATCACTCTGTATTAATCTGTTAGCCATTGTTTAACTTAACGTCGTCGTGATTGTAGAAATATATGGGTCAAAGTCTTAAAAAAAAGAACATCTGTAGCACTCACACATCATAATTTTATGTTAACATCAAGCGCATCACTCTAATTTACCACATCCGATACCACCCAAACTGTTCCAACGTAATAATTGGTTAAGTTATTGGGAAATAGAGGGATATACCGTCAAAACGACTTGTATTGTTGGAGAGAGTGTGTTCTCGACGCTCACAGAGCACGGATGTCGTCATGTACGGGTCGGTAATGTGGCAGTAGTGCGTAGAACTAATTACACAGACAGTATCACGGCATCTGACTACGACGAGTTCGTGTGCAATGGGCAATGTGAAAACACTGCGAATTTTCATGTTCTGGACTTTTCACTTGTCTCACCTATGAGAATCCTCCACCACCAGTGAAAACTCCGTTGATTAGGATCAACAGTGAGTCTGCGGACTCTAACCGACCGACTGACCGCATGCGTAACAAATCACTACCAGGGTCAATGTTGGACCATCCAGACCGAAGCCGAGATCACTCAGAATATTTTCCTCGTTAGTGGCTATAGGTTTCACCGTCCCAGTAATGTACTTCTGTTCACCATACGCGAGAACACCGTCATAGGACAACCAGATTACGTAACAAAAGGAAGGTGCTGGGTTTGACGAACCGTGATTACACGTTGGTACCTGAACAGTGACGGAATGTCACGGTTGGTTCTCTGAGTTTCCTCCTTGTGTGTAGCGCGTTCCTTTTGAAACTCCCGCTTCGCGCTCTGCTGTTTCCTTATCTTAGTCAGCGGGCGCTGTGGCGTTGCTGCGGCCGGCTGCCTGCCGTGTTTTCGAGAGAGTCTCGTTTTGGAGGAGGGACTGTAATTGCTAACGTCTGAAAGCGATCAAAGGGGATGAGGCCTGGTTGTCCATTGGAACTCCTATCGTACGGATATCGTTGGACTTAAAGTAGGACTTTTTGACCATTATTTTGCGTTATTTGCAAGCGACTGGCGTCTGCAGTAATTCGGTGAAGATTATTTGTTTCATCGGTGTGTAAATGACTGAACAAGGAGCAGTTCATTTAATGTTCACCTTATGCTCGTGTTCTGCGTATGCTAGTTTCGAGTGTAAATTTGACTTTCACCTTTGTCAGATGATTTTGAGCGCATCGTCAAATACTGAATCCAAGTAGTGGCTTTCAATTAATTAGCTGGGTTCTTCCTTTTCCTCGTCACGACGCGTGTTAAATGACAATGTAGAATTGTAGACCATAACTTGCTACCTCATTTGCCTGGCTTCAGTAACAGAGCCTAACATGCTAACTAATTAAGGCCTGTGGTAAACAAAGGTATTTCAGTATGTTGTAAATATTATCTGAAATGTAACTGATTTATAGTGCGGTAGTTGATTCTGGAGTATGAACGGACGTGCTGTCACGTCTGCCGTGTAAGGGAATCCTGATAATTTTGATTACCTTCTGACCAGGGTCCTTGCTCGACGCATGTCTTTAAATACGCCGCTAACCTGGGTAGCGTATGTTGTGACTATTTTAAATTAATCACTGCTCAATAGCCCAACACAGTTTGCCGGCAGTCAGAAGCCGTGTATGTGTTATTTATTCCTTTATTCTAGTCAATCTATAACCATGCTATTCTTAATTTGTTACTCTAGGTAGCCATTAAGTTGCCTTTTTGGGGGTGTTCAGATCGAGTGCGGGTCCTTTGAGTATAGATTTGTCAATTTCCTATTCGTTTTGTAAAGAAAGGAACTTATTGGAGGTTAACTGTCGCCGTAAGGTGTTGTGGACGGTGCTCTTTCCTGATATTCATCTTCGTGTTCTAGTCAGTGTGTAAACTTGCTAATTATTTTATCTTTACATGGAGTGTGCTTGCCTTGATATAAGTGACTGATTCTTAACCAGTTTTTTTAACTCGTCTACGCTCATATTTATATTTATGGGAGAATTTAAAATTTGTTCCCCTGTTGAACGTTAACTAGAGCGCAGAAAACTGAATGAGGTGTTTATTATTGTTATAGTGCTATTATCTACAAAGTGTAACACGCGACATTTTCTTAGTCTGATATCAAGTGTTAAAATAATGCAAATCGTAGTGAAGCGATGAGCTATTTAAGTTGTTCCCGTGATTTACTATCTCCGTATTTGTTAATCTAAACTCATATTTGTTTAAATATTGGAAGGAGATGCATGTGTCCCAGCACACGCAGATGGTAGGGTGAGAATGCATCTAACGGCTACATGTAATACGTCAACATTTCCCCACGCAGGCAGAAAAGTAGTGGTAGATGTTCACGATTCATCAGCCAAGCACTAATGCGTCTGCCATCGTTTCTCGCCAGCGAACAGTAAAAGAAAATACTTCCCGGTCATGTACAAGCTGCTGCTAGCCTTCAGCCTCCATGAAGGCCCCTGGACCTGCACCATAAAGTGCACCGACATAATTTGAGGAACATTCCATGGACAAGAGAATGCTTCTATGCTCCCATCCTCCTTGTCCCCAGAACTCAGTACTACCGCTTCTGTGATGCTATCGAGTTACTCCCATGTCCGACCAAATTTGGACATAGTGTTGAGCGGTCATCAATTAGAATAGCACTCCGGTTTTATTGGTCAATAGCATGTATGCGGAAAATAATTAATCTGATTAAACTGAAAATGTTTGAGACCCGGTTTCCACATACTAGGAATTCGGAAATGGATCCGTACATCTTATATAAATGGATGTTTGTTTCCACATGTCTTCCGAAACCATTAGACCTATTTCCCTCAAACTTCTTACACATATTACTCGCTGCTTAGAAAGAATCTGTGGGGGTAGGACAACCTACTTACCAAAAGCTTAGGGGTGGGGGTGAAAAAACAGTGTCGCTCATGACGCTTGAATACCCACACTTTAGAGAGTATTTGAGAATGAGAAGACTGATTGATTTTCAACATACATATTCTTTCAAGTCTTCATGCACCTTTCTTCGCGACAACGTCACACAACGATGAAAGGAAAAAGATTATCGCGTACTACATTTTGGCTGTTCATGCAGCAAAACTGTAGGATGAAGCATAACGTCTTGATATATTGCTTCTATCCTATTAACTGCATTCTCGACACGTTTTCTGACTGTATTCGCATATTCTAATGAATGAAATTGGAAAGTTATACCATTGTTCAACACATTATTCAGGAGATGTTGTAAACACTTGAATGCGTGCAAAGCTGCAACATCAAAGAAGTAGTTTTAGTTTACTACTTCGATGCTACTAACTCTACTCGCCACACTTTTCAGACAGTACCCACATAGACCGTTGAATATAGCGACCAAAATATCATTCTACGACACACAGTTCAGGAGACATGACATGAAACTCTGAGACGCGTGGGAAACTACCGTATCATGCGTGCCATTGTAATTTATTCCTTCTTTACTCCCAATTCTGTTCACAGCTCATTTCACAGACAGTAGTCACATGTCACTGGATGTACCCGATCCGCAATATTCTATTATCGTACAGGACATGTCATAAATATCGGACAGTGTGAAAATGAAACTGCAGGAAGAAATTCGCTAGAGATACAGTGGGATGTGTGCAAATAGGTGTGAAATATGTTAAATATATGTGAAATATACTTGACAAGTGCATACGCAACCAAGTCCGGGGTCCGAACGTTTCTGGTGCGTCTTTCATGATTTCCTACTTCCTGAAACGACCGTGTCTCAGACAAACGTCGAAACACTGTATGCTGTGGTTGTTGTCAGCGGGCGTTAGGAGTCTTCATACTACCTCGCTGTCGGCCGCCCGCTGCCATTTGACTTTTCGTACATAAACACCACGTCGGCAAGCTCTCGTTTTGAATACAGAACCATTGTATACAACGCTGTGTCACATCCACTATAAGGTGAGTCAGCAAGAGAAGTGAATCGATTTCACTTTTGCCAGCATTCTTAAAAAATTTAGAAAAAGTAATGTACAGGGAGCTTCTCAGCCATGTGACCACAAATAACATATTATCAAGAACACAGTCTGGATTTATGAAGGGTTCTGATAACGAGAAGGCTACTTACACCTACAGTGAAAATGTACTTAATTCATTATATAACAAATTACAAGCAGCAGGTATTTTCTGTGATTTGTCAAAGGCATTTGATTGTGTGAACCACAACATACTTTTAACCCTAGGATGCATATACAAGGCCTCTGAGGCCATTGTATGTCTTCATTTTTAAAAAAAAATTCTATAATTTTTTGTTTGATTTCAAACTGCTTTCCAGTACTCTTTCACTAACACTGTGACATTCCTCCTATCATGTCTGAACGAGATACCCTTTTAAGTTTTTTGTATAATTCAATACGTTTACCCATACACCGTGAATGCATAAGCAGGGCTTCAGAAACCCCACACATTTATAAACGTTCTTTAGCCTATATTGTCTTCAACATTTGTTTGGGAGCAGTTATTAATTCAACAATAACTGTAGTGCTATTTCCAGCAACAGGAGTGCCAACAGCAGCAGCAGCTGTAGTAGTAATAGTATAACTAAAAAATAATACACATACTTTCACTTTAATCTGTTAGAGTTAAATTAAAATCTAACATGGGGAAACTGGTTTTCGATGGAGGGTGCTGCTTTAACCGTGGTAGAGGAAATTTTTGGTGTTTCAGGAGGCACTCTATCGAAGACTTACACCGCATTCAGAGAAGTGGAAAAACCATCTTCCTCTAAATCACCGCGGAGTCATCGTGACAAGCGGTCATTGAAGAGTTCTTCAAAAGCCACTGCAGAATCGAATGTCGCACTCACGCCGGCCGCTGTGGCCGAGTGGCTCTAGGCGCTTCAGTCTGGAACAGCGCTGCTGCTACGGTCGCAGGTTCGAATCCTGCCTCGAGCATGGGTGTGAGTGCTGTTCTTAGGTTAGTTAGGTGTAAGTAGTTCTAAGTCTAGGGGACTGATGACAGCTGTTAAGTCCCATAGTGCTTAGAGCCATTTGAACCATTTTTGTCGTACTCAAGAACCTGTCAGTGCGAAAACAACACGAAGTGAACTCCATAAGCAGAGGATTGCGGGGCGAGCGGTATTAATAAAACTCATAATTGGTTCAAATGCCCGTAAAAGGAAAACATGGGTCCGAAACCAGAAAACCTGGACTATGGGGCTACGGAAGAAAGCATTTTGGTCGAGTGAGTCTTCATATAGTTTCCAACTTTCGGCTGAGTTTACGTCCCAAGAGTGAAACATGGCGAGGGGTTGGATGATGATTTGGGCAGCCATACCGTGGTCTTCTAAGGGCGCCATCGGTACTCTGCAAGTTCGTATTTACTGCCAAGGATTATGTAACGATATTGGCTGGTCATGTTCGTCCCATGGTCCATTGTTCATTCCCCAGTGGTTATTCTGTCTTGCAACACAACAGTCTCCTATTCACACAATTCGCATGGTCCTGTATTGTTTTTCTGAGCACGAGAGTGAATTGTCGCACCTAACCTTGCCATTAGTTACCAAATCTCACTATTATTAAAAATTTGCGGTCTACTTTGGAGAGGTGGCCACGCGATTGCTATCCATCTTTTTAAGCTGAACTTGCTACAATTAACCAGCCAGTATTTTGCGAGAAGAATGGTATACGATTCTTTTGAAAATCACCCAGAAACTATATTCGTGCAATGTGAAACGACTGGAAGCTGTTTTGGATTGCCATCTGGTTTATTACACCGTATTAGGCACGGTAATCTTTTGTTTGTCCATCACCTGGATATCGTCAGCTGTGAGCGACAGGAATGACTCTCTCTACATCAAAGAAATGCGTTTTGAGTGTATATTATTGAATAAGTGTTACACTTACTACCTTGGAACTGCTTGAGTGATATAAAACGTGATCATCTTGCTACAAGTTTTTGGTTTTTTGCTTAAAATAATTTCTAAAATGTTTTTTCCTTATTTTCCAAAACAGCCTGGCTATTCGCGCCATTTTCCTGACTACTTGGCCAACCTGTTCCTACAGTTATGACGTTAAGGAGTGAGCAGCATATTAATACGTTCGCTGAAGCTCTAGTGTATAGATACTTATTGTTTCTTTCACCTTCTACCAGAGGAAACACTTCTACACAGACATGTATGCATAATTTCACTTTTCAATATGAATCCCAACTAGAGCAGGTATTTGCAATTAAGGTATGCTGAATATTATCTCACTGGTTTCTCGTTGCTACGTCATACAAAAATTAATATTTGTGAATGGATATTGCAACCTTGGCTTTTCTGCAATTACATTGGTGTGCAAAATTTGTGGCCGAATCTAACTTTCGCATGGTATGTCACTCCAGATAACATAGATCGATAAAAATTTGGCCCTTTGTAGAATGAAATGCTATAATCTGTATGTATTGAACTGGGGACCTAGAAACGACGGACAGGCTTAGACCCGCCGCAGCTCTCAGTGGTTGACAACAACCCACAACCACCCACAACAGACCCCAGCAGTCCACCCACCCCACCGACGCCTCACACCGAACCTAGAGCTATTGTGTGGTTCGGCCCCTAGTGGACACCCCCCCCTTCTTCACCCTCGGGAACCGCATCATATGAGACGAGTGTAACCCTAAATGTTTGGGTGGTAGAATAATCATGGTGTATGCGTATCTAGAAACGGTTTTTGCGCAGAAATCGCAGACACGGTGTAAATAAGGCGAAATAAGGGGAAAAAGCCCACATTCGAAAAGGTAGAGGGAAAACCGCCTTAAAAACCATCCACAGGCTGACTGGCACATCGGACCTCGACAAAACCGCCGGGCGGATTCGTGCCGAGGACTGGCAAGTCTTCCCGCTCGAGAGGCAGCGCGTTAGAACCACAGCTAGCCGGGCCGGCTGTCATAGTATATTACACGAGGTAACCGTAAGAAATAGGCAATGAGGCGAACTTTTACTCAGTCAATAATTACGCTGATGGCATCGCGATTCAAGATGTACCCCAGGACGTTACAAATGGCGGGAAACGGTTCTTAATGTGTTCAATCATCGCAGATGGCAGAGCATGTTGTGCAACATGCTCCCACGCTAGGGCGTTTCACCGCTCCATTAGCGCTGCCGACAGCTGCTGGATGGTATTTAAGTCGAGACGACGGGCAGGTCAGTCAATTCGCTTAATATCCTTTCGCTCTAGGACCTCCCTGCACACTTCGATGCGGTCGCGCATTTTCATCCGTAAAAATAGTTAGGGCCGAATGAATTCCTGAGAAGGCGGACATGGTGAAGGAGTATAGACACAAAGCTGACTAGTGAGTATACTCTGTACAATGATTTAGATCTTGATGCCATTGGAACATTATGTATCCCCACACCACAACAGCTGGTCGAAACACACAATGCACTCGAATGTTGAGCTACACGTCTCGGCTCTAACTAAAACTAGTCCCTTTTTGCTTACATCGTCATCCTCTCACCGATGGTAAGGAGTGAGGCCGCTTATAGGGCGACCACGGAAGTAGTCGGTTCTACACAGGGTGAGCAAAATACATTGAAATTACAAGTCATGGGATACATCCTTGTATTGTCTCGGCCCTACTTCCCCCGGACTAGTGCAGCAACTCGATGAGGAATGGACACAACAAATCGGACATCCCCTGTAGGAATATTGACCCATTCTACAGCTATAGCCATTCATAATTGCCAGTACAGGATTGTGTGCAGCTCTCGATTATGTCCCATAAATGTTCGATGGGATTCATGTCTAGCGATCAGGGAGGCCAAATCGTTTCTATGTTCTTCAAGCCAATCTCGAACAACTGTGGCCGAGTGTCATGACGCGTTGTCATCCATAGAAATTGCACAGTTGTTTGGGAACATGAAATCTATGTTTGGCTACAGATGGTCCAGAGTACACGATAATAACTGTTTCCAGCCAATGATAGATTCAGTTAGGTAAAAGGAGCCATTCCATTACATGTAAACAGACACCATTATTGAGCCACCACCAGCTTGCACAGTTTGTTGTTAAGTTCTCCACCACACCTAAAACCCACCATCAGCTCATGTTAACTGAAATGCGGACTGATCTCACCAGGCCACGGCTTTACAATCATCTAGGTCCAACTGGCGTGACAAGCACAAGAGAGGCGCTGCAGGTGATGTCGTGCTGTTAGCAAAGGAACTTGTGTCGGTTGTCTGCTGATACAGCCCATTAACGCCATGTTTCGCCACGCTTTGCTAAAGGATACGTTCTTCGTACGTCCCACATTGACTTCTGCGGTTATTTCACGCAGTGTTGCTTGTCTGTTAGCACTGACAATCCACGCAAACGCCGCTGCTCTGTCGTTATTGGAAGGACGTCGGTCAATGCGCTGTTCATCGTAAGAGGTAATGCCAGAAATTTAGTATAGTCGGCATACTCTTGACACTCTGGGTCTCGGAATACTGAATTCCCTAACGATTTCCGAAACTGAATTTCCAGTTCGTCTAGTTTCAACTGCCATTCCACGTCGAAAGTCTTAATTCCAGTCGTGTTGCCACAATCACGCCGGAAACCTTTTCACGCGAGGTGCTTGTATATAAATGACGGCTACACCAACGCACTGCTCTTTTATACCATGTGTGCACGACACTGTGATCAGCTGTACATGAGCATAACGCTGTCCCACGTCTTTTGTCAGCTCACTGTGGAAGTGGCTCGGAAAAGAAATCATTCTTCTCAAGATAGGGAATCCATTGTACGTCATTGGCAAGCATAATATGCACTTGTGGCGATTAAAATTGCTACACCACGAAGATGACAGGAAGAAGATGCATGATATGCGAATGATAAGCTTTTCAGAGCATTCACACAAGGTTGGCGCCGGTGTCGACACCTACAATGTGGTGACATGAGGAAAGTTTCCAACCGATTTCTCATACACAAACAGCAGTTGACCGGCGTTGCCTGGTGAAACGTTGTTGTGATGCCTCGTGTAAGGAGGAGAAATGCGTACCATCAAGTTTCTGACTGATAAAGGTCGGATTGTAGCCTATCGCGATTGCGGTTTATCGTATCGCGACATTGCTGCTCGCGTTGGTCGAGATCCAATGACTGTTAGCAGAACATGGAATCGGTGGGTTCAGGAGGGTAATACGGAACGCCGTGCTGGATCCCAACGGCCTCGTATCACTAGGAGCCGAGGTGACAGGCATCTTATCCGCATGGCCGTAACGGATCGTGCATCCACGTCTCGATCCCTGAGTCAAGAAATGGGGACGTTTGCAGGAGAAATATCTGCACTAACAGTTCGGCGACATTTTCAGCAGCATGGACTATCAGCTCGGAGACCATGGCTACGGTTACATTTGACACTGCATCACAGACAGGAGCGCCTGCTATGGTGTACTCAACGACGAACCTGGGTGCACGAATGGCAAAACCTTAGCTTTTCGGATGAATCGAGGTTCTGTTTACAGCATGATGGTCGCATCCGTGTTTGGCGACATCGTGGTGAATGCACATTGGAAGCGTGTATTCGTCATCGCCATACTGGCGTATCACCCGCGCGTGATGGTATGGGGTGTCATTGGTTACAAGTCTCGGTCACCTCTTGTTCGCATTGACGGCACTTTGAACAGTGGACGTTACATTTCAGATGTGTTACGACCCGTGGCTCTACCCTTCATTCGATCCTAGATTTCAGCAATATAACGCACGACCCCATGTTGCAGGTCCTGTACGGGCCTTTCTGGATCAGAAAATGTTCGACTGCTGCCCTGGCCAGCACATTCTCCAGATCTCTCACCAATTGAAAACGTCTGGTCAATGGTGGCCGAGCACGTGGCTCGTCACAATACGCCAATCACTGCTCTTGATGAACTGTGGTATCGTGTTGAAACTGCATGGTCAGCTGTACCTGTACACGCCATCCAAGCTCTGTTTGACTCAATGCCCAGGCGTATCAAGTCCGTTATTACGGCCAGGGGTGGTTGTACTGGGTACTGATTTGTCAGGATCTATGCAGCCAAATTGCATGAAATTGTAATCACATGTCAGTTCTAGTATAATATACATGGAGTTACAAAAAGGTACGGCCAAACTTTCAGGAAACATTCCTCACATACAAAGAAAAAAAGTATGTAATGTGGACATGTGTCCGGAAACGTTTACTTTCCATTTTATTACTTCTCTTCAAATCACATTAACAGAACGTACCAGCGTGACCTCAAACACTTTGTTACAGGAAATGTTCAACATGTCCTCCGTTAGCGACGTTACATGCATCCACCCTCCGTCGCATGGAATCCCTGATGCGCTGATGCAGCCCTGGGTGGTGGTGGTGGTTAGTGTTTAACGTCCCGTCGACAACGAGGTCATTAGAGACGGAGCGCAAGCTCGGGTTAGGGAAGGATTGGGAAGGAAATCGGCCGTGCCCTTTCAAAGGAACCATCCCGGCATTTGCCTGAAACGATTTAGGGAAATCACGGAAAACCTAAATCAGGATGGCCGGAGACGGGATTGAACCGTCGTCCTGCCGAATGCGAGTCCAGTGTGCTAACCACTGCGCCACCTCGCTCGGTTGCAGCCCTTGAGAATGGCGTATTGTATCACAGCCGTCCACAGTACCAGCACGAAGAGTCTCCGCATTTGGTACCGGGGTTGCGTACACAAGAGCTTTCAAAGTGGAGGCCATTGAATTGGTCCGCCTCTACCAATCCATCGGTCACCGAATCTGTTGTTGAGAAGCGTATGAACACTTCGACAGAAATGTGCTGGAGCTCCATCGAGCATGAACCACATGTTGTGTCGTACGTGTAAAGGCACATGTTCTAGCAGCACAGGTAGATTATCCCATATGAAATCATGGCGGTGAATCGAGGAAGTACAGTACATACTGACGAAACTAAAATGAGCTCTAACAAGGAAATAAAGCGTTTCCGGACACATGTCCACGTAACACCTTTTCTTTATTTGTGTGTGAGGAATGTTGCCTGAATGTTTGGCCGTAGCTTTTTGCAACACCCTGTATATGTCCAATGAATACCCGTTTATCATCTGCCTTCTTCTTGGCGTAGCAATTTTAATAGTCAGTAGTGTATGTTGTTAGCTGGACTGCCCACCTAAAGGTGCATGAAGTATTTCCCGGGTCATGTCAGTTTTGTCCACACTGCACTGACAAGCTACAAAATGGATGTCCAAAATCCAACTGCTGTGAGTGAAATAAAAATATCCGTTTTTTTACTTATTCCTGATAAATGTGCCATAGATGTGTCGCAGTTTATTGCATATCTTGTTGCTGAAGGAATTCATTAATATAGTGAGATGAAATACGTCTGCGATGTGATGTTTACAATGTCTTCGGCTGCCACGGCGGTGCAGGAGGTGTCTCGTCCCGACCAGCTGCTACCCTTCTACGTGATGCGGGTGGCCGGCCACGTCCCCGGACTGCCGGGCCTCTTCGTCGCCGGCATCTTCGGCGCTGCTCTCAGGTGCGTACTGCCGCTGCAGCAGAGTGTTCCTACAGAACGCGTACCATCCACCGCAGTGTTGCTTATGTTCGATGCATACCAGAATGCAGTTCTGACGGCGCAGTTACAGCCCAGATTTCAGTGCAACTGAGACATTGCCGTTCATGCTAAGAGCCAAACCGACAATGGGACAAAATTTCAACAAGCAATAGTACGACAAAGAATATCTCTTTCCAAATGATGCGCAATTAAACTATGTTTTAGGATGTGACCACCTAGATGCATAATTTCATTCTGGACTTCTTTAACCGAAGAAGGGAACTGGAACCGTTGCCAGTTTAATTCGACACATTTCATTTGACATAGATTAATCAAGTTGAGTAAAAAATTATCACTTGTGCCCTTTTATCAGCTGCGAGACTGCGTTCCAGATTGAACCGGAAACAATAGTGTCACAAACTGTCGTACCTACTGGTTCTAAGATACTGTCATGATTACACATCTTTGCAATGTATTCATGGGAGTGTAAACACTTCATTTAACTGTAGGAGAAAGTGGAACGTATCTTCCGAAACATGTAGTGTGAGGGATAAGTAAATTCAATAGAGTTTGTCGATTTTATTACTGTACACTTGTTACTACAGTCATCACCACTGTATCTATGGAGATGTACACGTCTCCAAGGAAAATTTAATTGCGATGAACCACTGTGATGAAGAAGTGCTCATGTTTACTGGACTTTTTTTCCAAGTTTGGTCTATACTACCACCTCTGAAAGTTGCCTGCCCTATAATCTTAACAGCAGCATTGATACTTGTACTCCACTGTCAGACATCAGAAAGTTTTTCGGTCATATATTTAGGATAGCTAGTTTCCGGACTAGGATCCCTACCTCAAACTTACATATTAAGCTTTGTTTCACTATTCCTGAAAGTTTGTAACATCACGAAATCATCCTGAACTTACTACATTAATATCAGTGTCCAGATGTGAAAATTTGCTTGGTGTTTGAGTATTTTTATTCTGTACCACTAATAATTCGTCTTACACATCTTAGCAATGCCGGCCGGAGTGGCCGAGAGGTTCTAGGCGCTACAGTCTGGAACCACGCGATCGCTACGGTCGCAGGTTCGAATCCTGCCTCGGGCTTGGATGTGTGTGATGTCCTTAGGTTAGTTAGGTTTAAGTAGTTCTAAGTTCTAGGGGACTAATGACCTCAGAAGTTAAGTCCCATAATGCTCAGAGCCATTTGAACCATCTTAGCAATGAGCGCTTGATTTCAGTTCCATGTCTGGAACTCTCAACGCTCTTTCTGGTACTATCTACGAGGACTTCCTGCTGCCCCTGATGCCCAAACGGAAGACAGATCTGCTGGTGAACTTAATAATGCAGGCCATCGTGCTGGTTGTGGGCATCATCACCGTAGGAATGGTCTACATTGTCGAGAGGCTGGGAACAATTCTGGAGGTAAGCATCCATCTCTAAGACAGCGTATACGCAAGAGTTCTGAAGGACTCCGGACGTTTGTTGTAGGCTACTAACGGCAACAATCGGACAATACGAGAAATGAGATTAAAATTAGTTACCAAGTTAAAACGATAATTCTGATACCAAATACCTTTCAGCAGAAAAAAATCTGAAAGGTTTATGTAATCAACTGGATCTTTAGTCTAGTCTGATACAGTCTTTGAGCTTCTGTTCGTTTAATCCTCTAACAAATTTTATGTAAACAGACTGAAGTGGCAATTGAAAATTCATGTAAGTACCTACACGTAGGATTCAGGCTGGATCCGTCATTTATGTTCAATGGTGAGGAGCTATTCCAGAACATGTAGAGGTTCGGCATTTCTGTTCGTGTGTGAAGGGGAATTTAGAGTAGACTGAGGCGGCAGTGAGAATATGGATAGAGGAGGGAAGCGTGCAAGTGTAGTCTCTGCAGTTGTGCGAACCACTTTGACAACGTGGCTTAGAGGCTAGCGCCCCTGTCTAGTAAGCTGGTTCGATTCCCGGTCTTCGTACAAATTTTCACTCGCTGCTTCAGTCTGTATACGTAAAATCGTATCTTTACGAGATGAGAAAACTGAGGTGCCGTCGTTTCATTTTTCTAACTAATTTATTCTGGTAGTGTATCCTTTTTTAATAGAGTATACTTTTACAGTACATTCGGTACTTTTTACCTGAAAGCTACTGTACAATATTATTCTTCACACTAGCCCTCTCCATATTTTTCGCCTCGGTGTGAAATATTAATCGCAGACATTTTCAAGAGTGTAGTAAACATACCTGTGATAAACAGGAAAAAAAAACTAGTGAACGCAGCTTTATAATGACTTTGGCGAACTGAAGCTTGCATTAGGGAACGCAAAGCATTTTCTTTCCTGATTATGTAAGATGCCACAATCATTCAAAATGTAGAATAATTTCACTCCATACAAAAGTGTCCACATCAGTAGTTGAATTTTAAAAACATCCTTGTTTACTAAGTTTATTAGCTCAAGTAAATATTTTTTACATTTTTGTATTCTATTTGTGTTAAATCAGTTGTTTGTGAATATACTCGCTTGAGAAACGTCATACGATCAATTGATAATAATGTTGTCATATTTTCCATAACATTCAGTCGTTGTTTCAGTTCAGATAACGTATTCCCTCTCCTGTAAAAGTATACATTTAAATTATTTCTAAATTTGCGTCTCTGATAGCCCTAAGAATTTTCAATTATATGTGAACGATGGTGTAAGCGCAGATTCAATAAAGGCTCAAATGTAGTGGTTCAATTTGTGCACTTGAAATTGTGAACGCAATGGTGCTTTCCATCTTGTCAGTAGCACATTTTATCACGAAAAATAAAACAAATTATGATCACACCAAACAGGTACAGTTTCGCGTAAAGATTTCTCTCTTACCAAAACATCAGAACATCTTATTAAAATTAATGGTTTCTCATTTCTTCGTGTATATCAGAACCGCCGGAGCAGTAACAGCCACCTAGTATTTCAGTTACGTCAAAACACGTGTTTGAAATAGAACTTCAGAAACATCTGACGCAAGAATGTAGCCACAGGACGGTTTGCATCAAGTGAAGTGCAGGGCAGATTGGATGTAGTATGTGACGTGCATTTCTTTTGTAAAAAATGTAATTCTACCAATTAAATGTAGTGCAATGTTAAATTCAGAATTCCTGAAAATGAGTGAAGAGGCAGCATCTACGAAAGACTGATATATCTTCAATATGAGTACAGTTCCTGTTCTAAATGTAACGTTTAAAGTTAGGTCTTTTATTAATATTATTCATTACTGCAATTGACAGGACCTAAAGTGATGAAAATGTGTCTGTCATTATTGTAATTGTAAAATAAAACGTGAAATCTAACATAATTTAATATTAAAATATTGTGCAGCTTTTCACTGTTGAAATCAATTGTTCATTAGGCTTGGAACTATAGAAAATGTCACTGAATTTAACAAGATATACAAGATTAATTTGTGTTTATAGTCATTTCATTCTTTCAGTATGGGATAATCAAACATTACTTGTTCCATTTGAACATTGGTTTGAAGCCCATCCAAGGTATTTCATTGGTTGTTTCCCTGATTTCTAGCTCTGCATTGCCAACCCGATGCAGCCGACAAACATTAGTTAAGGAAACATTTTCTTACATCTGTTCATGTATCAAAAAATTGCTATAATACGAAATAAATAATTCGAAAGATAATTTTAGTTAAATGTTCCTGGAGAACTATGTTATAATAAAATTTACGGAATGTTTGAACTGATATAATCGAGTAAATCGTCTACACAGATAAATGACATGAAATTTCTTATAAATGTTCTGAAGTGTTAGAGATCATCCGTCCAGCGGAGCACTTTCTGAGGCGAATTCCTTACCCTCACATGTTTCTCTTGTAATAAACATTGCTCAGTAGCACAATTTTCCCGTGGTTAAGTCGTATGAAATGGGTGTGGAATGCATTGGAGTGCCATACTGCAGCATGTCCACATGCAACAAAGACCCTCCATCAGCTGTCAGCCTCGCTGGTGGAAGAATGGAAAGCCCTACCACAAGAACATACCAATTTTATGTACAGCATGGAAGCACGTTTTAGAGCATACATCGCCGTCCGTAGTGATCACACTCTTAACCAAGAAATGAAAACATATATTTGTTTCAGTTAGTTCTGAGTTACGCTGGAGCAGCTCGTTCAACGTGTGGTCCAAGTTTCGTTGAGCTACGTCACTTGGAAGTGACATGTCACTTGTCAAAGTTACTTGCACCTCCAAATTTTGCTGATGATGGATGATTTATCCAACAGATGATGTTTGGTTGGTCAACTGCGCGGTTATCAGCGTCCGTACAAATACCCGACCGTTGCTCAGTCCAATCTCGCCACTTGCATAGATGGTGATGAAATGATGAGGACAACAGACACCCAGGCATCTAGAGGCAGGTGAAAATCCCTGACCTCGCCGGGAATCAAACCTGGGACCCCGTGCTCGGGAAGAGAGAACGCGACCGCGAGACCACGAGCTGCGGGCATTATCCACGAGACAGAGCTTAACAAGTCAATAACGCGTTCGTTCACTTCTGGCCCATATTCGGCTTGGCACTGACAGGGGTGTCGGATGTCCTCTTGAGGGAAATCGTGCTAAATTCTGTCCAATTGGTGCGCTAGATTGCCAAAATCCCGAGATCATTGGAGGGCGCTGTCATTTATGCTCCAGCACGAAGCGGTAGAAACGCTCGTCATGTGCGGGTGGGCACTGATTTGCTGAAATGAAAACCCAATATGCTTCCAGAATGAGATTTTCACCCTGCAGCGGAGTGTGCGCTGATATGAAACTTCCTGGGAGATTAAAACTGTGTGCCGGACCGAGACTCTAAATCGGGATCTTTGCCTTTCACGGGCAAGTGCTCTACCAACTGAGCTACCCAAGCACGTCTCACGCCCCGTCTCCACAGCTTTACTTCTGCCAGTACCTCGTCTCCTACCTTCCAAACTTTACATAAGCTCTCTTGCGAACCATGCAGAACTAGCACTCCTGAAAGAAAGGATATTGCGGAGACATGGCTTAGCCACAGCCTGGGGGATGTTTCCAGAATGAGACTTTCACCCTGCGGCGGAGTTTCGCAGGAGAGCTTCTGCAAAGTTTGGAAGGTAGGAGACGAGGTACTGGAAGAAGTACTGCTGTGAGGACGGGGCGTGAGTCGTGCTTGTGTAGCTCAGTTGGTAGAGTACTTGCCCGCGAAAGGGAAAGATCCCGAGTTCGAGTCTCGGTCCGGCACACAGTTTTAATCTGCCAGGAAGATCCAAGCCCAATATGGCTTTCCATGAAGGGCAACAAAACGGAGCGTAAAATATTGTTGACATACCGCTGTTCTTGAAGCGTGCCGCGAATGACAACTTAAGGGGTCAATCAATGAAATGGAAAGGCACTCCAGAGCATCATTGGAGGTTCTCAGGTCACGTGATGGGCGACAGTTTGCTTTGTATCCCACTGCTGTCCGGCGCATTTCCGGAAACAACTGGTCACCGGGACGTGAAATGTGTCTCATCACTCCAGTCAGTGAGGTTCCAGGCAGAAAGTGCCGACACCACTGCACATGGGCTTGTCAGCGTACAGAGGTCAATGGCAGCCACCGCATGAGGCGCCGTGAGCTCAGCCCCCTTTCTGTGAGCCACCTACTTACGGTCCTTGGGGTTAACTGCAGCATCGGTAGCACGTCGTATCGATGATAATGAGGAATCCGTGGCACCTGAGTGCCTCTCTGATGATTGCCCGGTCCTTATGTATCGTCATCCGTCTAGATCGACCGCTTCCTCTCTTGTGCATACTGTGTTCGGCCATGGCTCAAAAGCTCCTGCCATCATCGTCGAATAGTAGCATACCTACTATTCAAACGTGGAGCGATTCGCCGATTACTCCAACCAGCTTTCTTGAGCTCAACAGCACGTCCTCTCTCGAATGATGAAATCTGCGTACATTGTCCACGCACCTGTCTCGGAGGCATAGTTACTGTCCAACTGAGTATACGAATTATATTTGCGAAGACGGTGTCCTGGTATCGACATGTCCCCTGTTAACCATTATTGCCGACTGCTTGGTGAAATTGTAGTGCAGCGTCACACATTCGTACATCGGCCACCAAAATTTGCTATTTTACATCTCCCGTCGATACCAAGAGAATTTTGAATACCCGCCAATTAAGAAAGTACACTATTAGGAACTTCTTCCACAGTGTATCTATCCTTACTCGAAGATTGGAAATTCCTGTTAGCTACTCGCCAGATGGGACTGTTGATTGTAGAGCTGTGTGACAAGAGGTAATTAATTGCAAACACGTCTCTGTTGTTACAGTAGGCAACTATTTTCTTTGTAAAATACCGATTTATTGAAGTAAATATAAAGCTACCACGCTACCAGCAGGAGAGCAATACTCAAGTATTCGATAAAACTGACGTATAGCAGGCCTTATTTTATTTTATTTTTTTTTTCAAAATAGGGGCGCTCGAGCGTTCAGCAAGAGTTAGCGCAAGCAACATTAAATAATGGAATGAAAATGTATCAATACAATTTACAAATTGACAAGAAACGAGCACGATCGAAATTGCAAACATAAAGTTCTCCGAGGTGTTTTTTAGCTGTTTAAAAGATGCCTCCAGTGCAGGGACTCGAGACTTTAGCTTTGCCTTGTCCTGGCAGTGGTCCACTAGCTGAACTACCCCAGCTGGGCCCAGAGCCTTCAGAATGCCAGCAGCGGACTCCCACACGCCCGTCAGTCGGCCGCGCCAGGCTACCAGTGTGTGCGCTGCCGCCGTTACTCTGCTAACTGCCTATTACAGCTAATCTTCTGACAACAGCGCGCCGTTTCTCTTTGTGTCCACAGCTGGGCTACAGCGTGGGAGGCGTGACGAACGGCTCGCTGCTCGGGATATTCACACTCGGCATGCTGGTTCCCTCGGCCAACACCAAGGTAAGCACTGACCGCAATCTAACAGTGAAGCCACACCACCGTAGAGCACTCATTACATGTATACTGTCAACAGAAAAAGTAGAAACCTTTTGTAATTTGGGTTCCGTGCATATATCGCTTAAAATGCAGCCCTTATAGGATCACGTTTGTTGTCCATCTGTCTGCCTGTCTCTCTGTCCGTCTGTTAAAAACAAATTTTCTTAGGAACGGGTAGACGTATGAAGTCGTAATTTGTGACTCACTATCCCTTGGTGGTGCAAAAATTAAAATCTATAAAGCAGCTCGATCAACAGATACGGCCATTTACATCACACACTTTGATACTCGCACTCTCTCATCAAAATCTATAGGGTGCATGTCGTAGACCTAGAATCATGCAGCTGATAGTAACTAGGTTTAACAGTACAATTACAGGAAAAAATCCGAAACATATTGATCTCTAATTATATCACACACAAAAAAATTTTTCATTTCTTGTCCGTCAGTTAAGATCCCATTCTCTCAGGAACGGTAAGACACATGAAGTTTCAATTTATGTCTTTTACTACAGTCTGTGGTTGCTTTGTGCTGTAAGAAAGCTAAAAGATACGACCGTTTGTCACACATTTTGGAATGTTACATATAATTCTCTCCGCTCAGGGACTGGGTGTTGTCGTAATTATCATTTCATTCCCATCGACGCGCAAGTCACCGAAGTGGCGTCAAATCGAAGAGCTTGCACCCAGCGAACGGTCTATATATGAAAATTTAAAAAGGGAAGTGGAAAGGTTAAATTTAGATACAGTGGGAATTAGTGAAGTTCGGTCGCAGGGGAACAACACATCTCGTCAGGAGTATACAGGGTTATAAATACAAAATCAAACAGGGGTAATGCAGGAGTAGGTTTAGTAATGAATAAAAAAGCAGGAGCGCGGGTAGGCTACTACGAACAGCATAGTGAGCACATTATTTTAGATAGAAACAAAGCCCACGCCTACCACAATAGTACAAGTTTATATGTCAATTGGCTCTGCAGACAACGAACAGACTGAAGAAATGTATGATAAGACATTGAGACAGTGAAAAGAGACAAAAATTAGTCATTGGGGACTGAAATTAGACAGTAGGAAAACGAAGAGAAGAAAAAGTTGCAGGTAAATATGGGATGGGGGTAAGGAATGAAGAAGGAAGCCGTCTGGTAGAAATTTGCACAGAGTAATTAAAGCGTGGATTGAAAATCATGAAAGGTTATACACGTAGAAGAGGCCTGGAGACACTGGAAGGTTTCAGATAGATTATATAATGGTAATACAGAGATTTAGGAACCAGGTTTTAAATTGTAAGACATTTCCAGGGGCACATGTGGACACTGACCACAATCTATTATGAACTGTAGATTGAAACTGAAGAAACGGCGAAAATATGGGAAATTAAGGAGATGGGATGTGGATAAATTGAAAGAACCAGAGGTTGTAAAGAGTTTAAGAGAGACCATTAGGGAACGATTGACAATAATGGGGGAAAGAAATGCAGTAGTAGAAGAATGGGTAATTCTGAGGTATGAAATAGTAAAGGATCAAATACGTAAAAAGACGAGGGCTATTAGTAACCCTTCGGTAACAGAAGAGATAATGAACATAATTGACCACAGGATAAAATTTAAAAATGCAGTAAATGAAGGAGGCAAAAAGGAATACAAACGTATCAAAAATTGATCGACAGGAAGGGCAAAATGGCTAAGCATGGATGGCCAAATGTAAGGATGTAGAGGCATATATCACTAGAGGTAAGATAGATACCGCCTATAGGAGAATTAGACACATTCATACAAGAGCTCCGGCCGGTCCCGGCGGAGGTTGGAGTCCTCCCTCGGGTGTGTGTGTGTGTGTGTGTGTGTGTGTGTGTGTGTGTGTGTGTGTTTGTACTTGACGGTGATATTATGGAAATGGCAGAGGACGTGGAGGGAGATGAAACGGGATATTGCATGAAGAATTTGGCAGAGCACTGAAACAAAGCCTCAGGAGTAGACGACATTCCATTAGAACTACTGATAGCCTTTGGAGAGGCAGCACTGACAAAACACTACCATCTGGTGAGCAAGACGTATGAGACAAGCGAAATACCCACGGACTTCAAGAAGAATATAATTCCAATCCCAAAAAGCAGGTGTTGACAGGTGGGAAAATATCGACCCATCAGTTTAATAAGTCATGGCTGCAAAATACTACCACGAATTCTATACAGACGTATAGAAAAACTGGTAGAAGCCGATCTCGAGCAGTATCCCTTTGGATTCCGTAGAAATGTTTGAACACGTCAGGCAACACGGACCCTACGACTCATCTTAGAAGCTAGATTAAGGAAAGGCAAACCTACGCTTCTAGCATTTGTAGACTTAGATAAAGCTTTTGACAATGTTGGCTGGAATACTTTCTGAAGGTGACAGGGGGTCAAAAACAGGGACCGAAAGGCTATTTACAATTAGTACAGAAACCAGATGGCAGTTACTAGAGTCGAGGGGCGTGAAAGAGAAGCAGTGGTTGGGAAGGGAGTGAGACAGGGTTGTAGCCTATCCCCGATGTTATTCAATCTGAATATTGAGCAAGCAGTAAAGGAAACAAAAGAAAAAAAATTGGAATTGGAATTAAAATGTATGAAGAAATTAAAACTTTGTGGTTTTCTGATGACATTGTAATCCTGTCACGCAGCAAATGGCCTGGAAATGCAGTTGAAGGGAATAGACAGTGTCTTGAAAGGGAGATACAAGATCAAAGACAACGAAAGCAAAACGAGAATAATGGAATGTCGTCAAATTAAATCAGGTAATTCTGAGGGAATACAATTAGGAAATGACACTTAAAATAATAGATGAGTTTCGCTATTTGGGGAGCAAAATAACTTATGATGGTCGAAGCAGAGAGGATATAAAATGTAGACTGGCAGTGGACGGTGATAAATTTGTTAACATCGAGTACAGATTTGTCAAAGTCCTTCCTGAAAGCATTTTTATGGAGTGTAGCAATGTACGGAAGTGAATAATGGACGATAACTAGTTTAGACAAGAAGAGAATAGAAGCTTCGGAAATGTGGTTTACAGAAGAAAGCTGAAGATTAGATGGGTAGATCACGTAACAAGTGAGGAGGTTCTGAATAGAATCGAGAAGAGGAATTTGTGGCACAACTTGACTAAAATAAGGGATCAGATGGTTGGAAATGTTCTGAGTCACCAATGGATTACCAGTTTAGTATTGGAAGGCAGCGTTTAGGATAAAAATCGAACAGGGAGCCCAAGAGACGAATACACTAAGCAGATACAGAAAGATGTAGGTTGCAGTAGTTACTTGGAGATGAAGCAGCTTGTGCAGGGTATAGTAGCATAGAGGGCTGCATCAAACCTGTCTCTAGACGACCACAACAGCAACGCATTTTGATACTCGCAAACTCAGTTACCAGAAGCTATAGGTTGGTCTAGAATCATGACAACTAGCAAGAAGAAAGGCTACACTGTAAAAGTAAATGGAAAAATCCGAAAATTTTAATTTTTGGCTTTATCACAATATTCATTTTTTATCTGAATGCCTTTCTGTCCTTCTGTTAAGACGCCTTTTTCTCATAAACAGGTTGTATCAAGTTGAAATTTAGACCACTTACTTGGTCTATGGCCCCTTCATAGTGTACAGAAGTTAAGCTTCTGAGACAATGCAGCCATAAGATACTGTCATTTACGTAACATATTTTTGTCGTTTCGTCTAGAGATCGCCTTGCCACACCGAAGTCGGTGACGTGAATCGGTACTACAAACATTCGCAAGGGCTTGCTGCAAGCTGCAGCGCCGTATGGGAGGTGCTCCAGAAGACCACACCTCAGTCTCAACAATAAGCAGCGCCCTCACACGGAGTTTTGCATAGTGTCAAGTACGCAAGAGTTCAGCCTTAGTTCGCTACAGCAGTCAGCATCATAATATAGGACCAACTAGTCGGTAAAGTTTCACGTGATCTTTTGGTGTTACTAATGTTGAACATTATACCTCAAGAGAAGAGCGGCAAAGAAGTCTGTCAAATGTAGTAAATCTTTTATTCATTTATGTAATAATGTAACTAAAATTTCATGAGTTCTAGTCTCATGAGCCTCCTCTCAGAGCAATCAAAGAATCGACAGAACAATATAAACAGTGTTCATACTTCCAGGCTCACTCATCAAAACATGGTACACCTTATTGAACTGGATTCACGAAATTCGGCAAGAAACAAGATTTCACAGTACAAGTAAAGGAAAAACTAGAAAAATTTTAATTTATAATTCACATGAGAACATTAATTTCTATCATTTTCTATCCGATTTTCAACTTAAAATTAAAACATTCTCTAAAGTGCCCGAATTTCTGTGACTATCTTACCAGTATCAATGTCCATTTTTTATTTTTTTGGTCGTCAGTCTCCTGAACGGTTTGATGTGGCCCGCCACGAATTCCTCTCCTATGCTAACCTCTTCATCTCAGAATAGCACTCGCAACCTACGTCCTCAATTATCTGCTGGATGTATTCCAATCTCCCTCTACTGTTTTTGCCCTCTACAGCTCCCTCTATTACCATGTAAATCATTCTCACATGTCTTAACAGATGTCCTATCATTCTATCCCTTCTCCTTTTCAGTGTTTCCCACATTCTCCTTTGCTCTCTGATTCTGCGAAGAGCCTTCTCATTCCTTACCTTATCAGTCCACCTAATTTTCAACATTTGTCTGTACCACCACATCTCAAATGCATCGATTTTCTTCTGTTCCGCCTTTCCCACAGTCTGTTTCACTACCATACAATGCTGTACTCCAGACGTACATTCTCACAAATTTCCTACTCAAATTAAGTCCGATATTTGATGTTAGCAGACTTCGCTTGCCTATGAATGCCCTTTTTGCCATTGCTAGTCTGCTTTTGATGTACTTCTTGCTCCGTTCATCGTTGGTTATTCTACTGCCTAGGAATCAGAATTCTTTAACTTAATCTACACTCCTGGAAATTGAAATAAGAACACCGTGAATTCATTGTCCCAGGAAGGGGAAACTTTATTGACACATTCCTGAGGTCAGATACATCACATGATCACACTGACAGAACCACAGGCACATAGACACAGGCAACAGAGCATGCACAATGTCGGCACTAGTACAGTGTATATCCACCTTTCGCAGCAATGGAGGCTGCTATTCTCCCATGGAGACGATCGTAGAGATGCTGGATGTAGTCCTGTGGAACGGCTTGCCATGCCATTTCCACCTGGCGCCTCAGTTGGACCAGCGTTCGTGCTGGACGTGCAGACCGCGTGAGACGACGCTTCATCCAGTCCCAAACATGCTCGATGGGGGACAGATCCAGAGATCTTGCTGGCCAGGGTAGTTGACTTACACCTTCTAGAGCACGTTGGGTGGCACGGGATACATGCGGACGTGCATTGTCCTGTTGGAACAGCAAGTTCCCTTGCCGGTCTA
This sequence comes from Schistocerca piceifrons, assembly GCF_021461385.2. Classification (NCBI taxonomy): domain Eukaryota; kingdom Metazoa; phylum Arthropoda; class Insecta; order Orthoptera; family Acrididae; genus Schistocerca; species Schistocerca piceifrons. The sequence goes on from NC_060141.1 coordinate 656,990,166, forward strand.
GGAATGATAGAACGATGGGTTCGATGACGGTTTGGATGTACCGTGCACTATTCAGTGTCCCCTCGACGATCACCAGTGGTGTACGGCCAGTGTAGGAGATCGCTCCCCACACCATGATGCCGGGTGTTGGCCCTGTGTTCCTCGGTCGTATGCAGTCCTGATTGTGGCGCTCACCTGCATGGCGCCAAACACGCATACGACCATCATTGGCACCAAGGCAGAAGCGACTCTCATCGCTGAAGACGACACGTCTCCATTCGTCCCTCCATTCACGCCTGTCGCGACACCACTGGAGGCGGGCTGCACGATGTTGGGGCGTGAGCGGAAGACGGCCTAACGGTGTGCGGGACCGTAGCCCAGCTTCATGGAGACGGTTGCAAATGGTCCTCGCCGATACCCCAGGAGCAACAGTGTCCCTAATTTGCTGGGAAGTGGCGGTGCGGTCCCCTACGGCACTGCGTAGGATCCTACGGTCTTGGCGTGCATCCGTGCGTCGCTGCGGTCCGGTCCCAGGTCGACGGGCACGTGCACCTTCCGCCGACCACTGGCGACAACATCGATGTACTGTGGAGACCTCACGCCCCACGTGTTGAGCAATTCGGCGGTACGTCCACCCGGCCTCCCGCATGCCCACTATACGCCCTCGCTCAAAGTCCGTCAACTGCACATACGGTTCACGTCCACGCTGTCGCGGCATGCTACCAGTGTTAAAGACTGCGATGGAGCTCCGTATGCCACGGCAAACTGGCTGACACTGACGGCGGCGGTGCACAAATGCTGCGCAGCTAGCGCCATTCGACGGCCAACACCGCGGTTCCTGGTGTGTCCGCTGTGCCGTGCGTGTGATCATTGCTTGTACAGCCCTCTCGCAGTGTCCAGAGCAAGTATGGTGGGTCTGACACACCGGTGTCAATGTGTTCTTTTTTCCATTTCCAGGAGTGTACTTCGTGGCCATCAGGCCTGATGTTAATTTTCTAGCTGTTCTCGTTTCTACTTCTCATTACCTTCGTCCTTCTTCGATTTACTCTCAGTCCAGTCTGTACTCACTTCACTCTTCATTCCGTTCAGCAGATAATATAATTCTTCTTCACTTTCACTCAGGATAGTAATGTCATCAGCGAATCGTATCACTCGTGTGCTTTCACCCTGAATTTTAATTCCACTCCTCAACCTTTCTTTTATTTCCATCATTGTTTCGCCGATGTACAGATTGAAGAGTAGGGGTGAAAGTCCTTGTCTTACACTCTTTTTAATACGAGCATCTCGTTCTTGGTCGTCCATTCTTATTATTCCCTCTTGGCTCTTGTACATACTGTAAATGGCCCGTCTCTCCCTATATCTCACTCCTACTTTTCTCAGAATTTCGAACATCTTGCACCGTTTTACATTGTCGAACTCTTATTCCAGGTCGACAAATCTTACGAACGTGTCTTGATTTTTCTTTAGTCTTGCTTCCATTATTATCTGCAATGTCAGAATTGCCTTCCTCGTGCCTTTACCTTTCCTAAAGCCAAACTGATCGTCATCTAGCGCATCCTCAATTTTCTTTCCATTCTTCAGTATATTTTTCTTGTAAACAACTAGGATGCATGAACTGTTACGCCGATTGTGTGGTAATTCTCGCACTTGTCAGCTCTTGCCGTCTTCGTAATTGTGTGGATGATGCTTTTCCTCAAGTATGACGCCAGACTCATATATTCTACACATCAACGTGAATAGTAGTTTTGTTGCCACTTCCCCCAATGATTTTAGAAATTCTGATGGAATGTTACCTCTCTCTTCAGCGTTATTTGATAATAAGTCCTCCAAAGTTCTAAATTCTGATTCTAATATTGGATCCCCTACCTCTTGTAAATCGACTCCTGTTTCTTCTTCTATCACATCAAATTTCCACTCAGAGGCTTTCAATATATTCTTTCCATCTGCCCGCTTTCTCCTCTGCATTTAACAGTGGAATTTCCGTTGCACTCCTGACATTCCCCTTGCTTTTAATGTCACCGATAGTCGTTCTGGCTTTGCTGTACGCTGATTGTGGTCTTCCGACAATCATTTCTTTTTCGATGTCTTGATCTTTCTCCTGCAGCCATTGCGTCTTAGCTTCCCTATTTATTTCATTCCTCAGCGACTTTTATTTCACTATTCCTGAGTTCCCCGGAGCATTTTTGTACTTCCTCCTTTCATCGATCAGTTGAAGTGTTCCTTCTGTTATCCATGGTTTCTTCGCAGTTACCTTCTTTGTACCTATGTTTTCCTTCGCAGCTTCTGTGATGGCCCTTTCTAGGGATGTCCATTCCTTTTCAGTTGTACTGTCTACTGCGCTATTCCTTATTGCTGTATCTATAGCCTTAGAGAACTTCAACCGTATCTCGTCATTCCTTAGTACTTCCGTACGCCACTACTTTGCGTACTGATTCTTTCTGCCCGATGTCTTAAACTTCAGCCTACTCTTCATCACTACTATATTGTGATCTGAGTGTGTGCTCCTTTGTACGCCTTACAATCCAGTATCTGATTTCTGAATCTCTGTCTGACCGTGATGTAATGTAACTGAAATCTTCCCGTATCACCCGGCCTTTTCCAAGTATAGCTCCTCCTCTTGTGATTCTTGAACAGAGTTTTCGCTTACTAGCTGAAATTTATTACAAAACTCAATTAGTCTTTCTCCTCTCTCATTCCTTGTCCCAAGTCCGTATTCTCCAGTAACCTCTTCCTCTTATCGTTCCCCTGCAACTGCATTCCAGTCCCCCATGACTATTAGGTTTCCATATCCCTTTACATACTGTATTACCCTTTCAATAACCTGACGCATTTCCTCCATGTCCACCTTCAACTTGCGACGTCGATATGTAGACTTGAACTATCGTTGTCTGTGTTGGTTTGCTGTCAATTCTGATAAGAACAACCCTATCACTGAACTGTTCACAGTAATACACTCTCTGCCTTAACTTCCTATTCATTCGAATCCTTTCTCCGTAATACCATTTTCAGCTGCTATTGATATTAAAATGGTTCAAATGGCTCTAAGTACTATGGGACGTAACATCTGAGATCATCAGTCCCCTAGACTTACAACTACTTAAACCTAATTAACCTAAGGACATCACAAACATCCATGTCCGACGCAGGATTTCAACCTGCGACCGTAGCAGCAGCGCGGTTCCAAACTGAAGCGCCCAGAACCGCTCGGCCACGGGGGAAAGCTATTGATATTACCCTACACTTATCTGATCAGAAGTCCTTGTCTTTTTTAAACTTCACTTCACTAACTCCTACAACATCTAGATTGAGCCTTTGCATTTCCCTCTCCAGATTTTCTACTTTCCTTACCGCGTTCAATCTTCTGACATTCCACGCCCCGACTCGTAGAACGTTATCCTTCCGTTGATTATTCAATACTTTTCTCATGGTAACCTCCCCCTTGGCAGTCCTGTCTCTGAGATTCGAATGGGGGACTATTCCGACATCTTTTGATCTTTTGCCAATGGAGAGATCATCATGACACTTCAATTACGGGCCACATGTCCTGTGGGTACACGTAACGTGTCTTTCATGCGGTGGTCTCCATAGCTTTCTTCATCCTCATGCCGTTGATCATAGCTGCTTCTTCCGCATTTAGGGGCAGTTTCCCACCCATAGGACAAGAGTTCGCTGAACCTCTGTCCGCTCCTCCGCCCTCTTTGACAAGGCCGTTGGCAGAATGAGGGTCGACTTCTTATGTCTAAAGTCGTCGGCCGCCAATGCTTATTATTAATCAAAATTTAAGCAGCGATGGCTTTCGGGACCGAAGACGTTTTGATTATGAATCAAAGACGCTAACCCCACACCACAACAGACAAAAATCGTAGAGCTTCTCGATTCCCGAGACGCACGAAGTGTCTATATAAATAATTAAGCTTGTGCAGAATCTTCTGAGCTTGCGCCCTACTCGTACCTGGCCATTCTCGTTTTTTGATTCCTGAGTATATTCAATTTAGAAAGTAGTGCAGATTTCAAAATTGCAAGTACTTTCTTTCTTTTTAGACCATAAATATTAATACAATAGCTTATTTTGAGTGAACGAACTACTAAATTCAGCGTTTAACAAGTCATATTTAATTATCTTGTTTTGTGTCAAAACGATAAACAAGTCACAGGACGAAGGTTTCGATCCGTAATGGAATAGTATAGGACCAGAATTTGATACTATATTGCGAAATAAGTTTTATGCTCTCCGATTGAGGAAATCTTTAGCGACATTTGGGAAATCACTTTTCTAATTACTCTAGGGTTATCACTATTAATTTTTTTCATCACACTTGCTGACTCCTGTTAATTAACCTTTTGAATCTGTGAACATTGTCACACTAACGATATCGTAACGGCAATCAGTTTATCTTCCCTAATAATATCGAAAAGATGGACAAGTCCATTTGTAAGCAACACGTGCAAAAAACCGTAGTCCTCTGTGTGATTTCGAGATGTTGTGGGACAATGTTTTCTCTTATTTATGTGACACTGTCTCCGGTGTTCGTGTATTATCAGAGTAATGCTTTTCTCCTTAAAGCGACATTCTGTTAACATTTTTTATTATGGTGAACAGTGTAAACCTTCCGTTGCTAATCGTTACGCTAGTGGTCTACCACACACCTCCGAAAAAATTTGCAAGGGCATTCTATTTTAAGCTATGTAAATGGAACATTTTTGCTTTCTGTGAGGAACATCTCCAGGCGTATGTAGTCAAGCGCAGATTGTTCTCCTTTCTCGAACGTTGAATGTTTCTCAACTTCCCACCCTAGCCTTTCACCCGTCAGCCACTGACTGCCAGACGCCTTGCACGCAGGTAACAGATCTGAGCATCGAAAACATAGCTAACACACACTCCGCAGACGATTTTCATGCAGACACTAACGCCTTTCACCGAGAAGCTAACGCCATGACGTGGCACCTAAACTATTATAAAAGTTCCTGGATGGAATCTGTGGGACATTCTGAAGAATTTTATCCACCCGAACAGAAAGCCAGCAGAGGAAGATAAATACGACTACAACACAAACGGGTAAACATCTCCTTCGATTCAGACAATACTAATATATCGGAATAAAGAAAACTACGTTGAGGTTCTACTGGTTGCCTATCAGTTCGGCTATTTTCTTTCTACTACAGTGATTTGTTCTTTGCTATGTTCTGTACTGTTTATACCATATTTCAGCTCTTTCGCATCCGGTATATTCCTTAGTGCCGAACAGCACAGTGACGTATTCCAGTCTCTCCACAGTTGTATTCGGTTTAGATGCTTGCAAGAAAATGGTTCATACTAAACTTGAAGTGACAATGCACCTATATTCTTCGGTGTGTAAAAGCTTTTGTGCGACGTGTACTTAATGTTGCGCAATCAATAGAAACAAGGGAACAATTCGGAAGAACAATGTGTAACGAATGAATAGAGGTACTTACACCCTGACAGTTACCGCACATTGATTCACTCAAGTTGAACAACGATCGAAATACAAAAATAATAATAAATTGATTCACTGTAGATAGCAATAACTGTGAATAATTAAGTGGTTGAATAAATTTAGAATGCAGAATAATTACGGTCGCCAGATCAAAAATGGGCAAAATTTAATCTGGTTAATGACTGACGTAGCGTTGAAATCGTGTAATAATCAGGAGCGAATAACAATGAAGCAACTGAACAAAATGCACTCGCGTGAGCTTAGATATTAAAGACCCGCCTAACTCGAACAAAATGATAATTTGGAATACACTGATACTATTTATAGCTACTAACATCAATAGATAGTAACTAGAGCCACTTCATGGAAACTGTTCTTAATTACGTCACTCACTGTAATGCTGCAGCAGCGCGGGATCAGCCGAGCGGTCTGAGGCGCTGCAGTCATGGACTGTGCGGCTGGTCCCGGCGGAGGTTCGAGTCCTCCCTCGGGCATGGGCGTGTGTCCTTGTCCTTCGGATAATTTAGGTTAAGTAGTGTGTAAGCTTAGGGACTGATGACCTTAGCAGGTAAGTCACATAAGATTTCACACACATTTGAACATTTTGTGGTGCTACTTGTTAAAAATTTTGAGGAGCATGACCAAAGCTAATTCCTGTTCTTCAGTGTTTACTTCTCAGATTAAGGTCGGAAACGGTTTAATTCATAGCAACGACCATTTGCCAACGCCAATGTTACGAGGTCTTAAGGGCACGAAAGTATTTGTAAAACACGACATAATACCATAAAATTGCTTTCTCTACTAAAGCGTCAATATACTCTATTTATTAAAATATAAATTGCTTTGTGACAACATTTGGTTTGATTAATGGCCTGCAGTAGTAGTGCAATACTATAATTGACCCGGTTTTTGATTACAATAACTATTTGAGTGACAGTTGACTTTAAAATTGTGTTTAGCTTCTTCCAATCATTTATTTCACTTTCGAATTTCTAAGTTTTGGGGTAAGGTTGGCGCCTTGTTGATGTTTAATGACTTGAATCAATTAGCATCACTGATTAAATTTAATTGACTAAAAAAAATTATAATGTTGAAAAAGTCAAGTATCTCACTGACAAGCCTTGTACGCAATTACAAAATAATTGGCTTCACGTACTTTGCGACAAGTTGCTTGTGGAGGGAAGTAATGCGTTTTATGGCGTCTATTATCGGCAATAAGCTCTTCTTGGTTAGAGAGCAGCTTGAAGAGCTTAGCGGCGTACAGTAATCTTCCTTAACTCCCAGATCTTCTTACAGACGTGTGGTCACTCACTTATATATTTTGCCTTGCCATATATTACAAAACCGACTGCAGAACCACCTCCATCTGGCATTAGCGCTCCCTCACTTCGCGTCCATATACCACCACACATCGTTAGCAACTTTCTTAGTTTCTACCATTACTACGACTGCTCGCACTCATATCCACGACGTTATGTCTAGCGGACCCAATGGTGCGCGTTCACTGAGCCACGCCCCCAGAGGCTCTGGACTACGAGCGTCATCTGCCGCTGCAATACAGGATGGCCGGTGGCAGCCACTCATTCCACTCGTAGCTGGAGCCTCTTCGCAATGATACCATCGTCCGTGCTTAGTACAGAAACTCTGCCACGTGTGGACATTGCGATAGCTGCACTGTTTCTTGCCGAATTATTTGTAACGAATCTTCATACACTTGGAAAAATACAAGTAAATTTTCTGTTTACTGTGTTAATATGTTCGCTAATCATTTCTGCTCCTGTCCAGCTCTCCTATGATGACAGTTAATGCCCCACTCTGTAGCCCACCTCTCCTTGCGGTTGTGTATGAAGCTGTACACAAAAGAATTTTACTACAATTGCCATCATGTTTGCTACAAACATTTCGTATAATTATTTCTTACTTGTTGTTCTGTCCGTCTCTGGTAGCTGAGTGGTCAGGGCGATGGAATGTCCTACCTAACGGACCGGGTTCGATTCCCGGCTGGGTCGGAGATTTTCTCCGCTCAGGGACAGGGTGTTGTGTAGGCCTTACCTTTCATCCCCATCGACAGGCAAGTCACCAAAGTGGTGTCAACTCTAAAGACTTGCACCAGGCGAACAGTCTACCCGACGGGAGGCCCTAGCCACACGGCATTTACTTGTTCTTCTAGCGTCATATTACGTTTTCATGAATGCAGTATCCTGCCCACTCGTCTAATATAGGGTGCCTAGGAAGCTGTTATCTCGGATCGCTGGACAACTCAAACAAATCGTGTTGATGGAGTTTATTATAGTAAGTTAAAATGACAAAAACAAAACAGTTCATATCCCACTGCTATAGCGTTTGTATGACGGCTGGTATTCCATTTCCCCTCGCGGCCCTTTTTTTAGGTTGAAATAAAGCTTCACCGGTGGCTCTCGGTCTTCTGTCTTGCTGGATAGTAAAACTGTTCCGTTCGACATTGATGTCATTCCAAAGACATCACTGGAGTGCACATTGAAGGTGAGACGGTGGGACTTGAAGTCCCGTCCCACCCTGTGACGGTGGAAGTTCAGGTCGCAGGGAAATACTAACTACGAACTACACTAGGTATCAACAGTGGTGGTTTACGATGGTCGATACCCATTGAGTGCCCAAGTCAACCCCGCGGGTATGCGGCGCGGCGCTTCTATTCTCTTCGTGTAAATGCCGCTGCTGTCGTGGTGTCGTCCTAGTACTACTGGCTGACATAGTCTCAGGGCCCTCTCTGCTGTAACGTTCCATGCCGACGAGCCTGCGCGTGATGTAACGCCGGAACAATAAACACTAATTATTGACGAAACTTGTAAGTGCATATAATTACAAACAATTGTTTAAAACTCTTCGAATCAGGCGACTGTAAAATGTGAGGCCTTGTGTTGTAGTGTTAAAAAGTATTTCCTTCGCTCTGGGGAGGAGCTCATAGATAACTGTATATTAGTTCTTCTGCAATTCATTCGTTACACACGAAGTGATTCCTCCCCTTAACTTCGTATATCGGTAGAGAACAACTATTTTTTGAAATAGATGAAGTGGGAAGAAAGGGAAAGGAGTGGATGGGAAACCACACAGGCCACTGTCGTATTACAGTTGCGAAAGTTGCAAAAGGGTCGGAGCTGGACTCGAACCTCCTTTAGAACGATTGCCTTAATAATCTGGGCCACCGAGACATAAATTCTCCTGCCTCGGGCATGGATGTGTCTGATGTCCTTAGGTTAGTTAGGGTTAAGTAGTTCTAAGTTCTAGGGGACTGATTACCTCAGATGTTAAGTCCCATAGTGCTCAGAGCCCTTTGAACCATTTGAACACAAATTCTCACCATTTTCGCACCTTCCAGCGTCTATTACACCTCCTACTGACAAATTCCTGATTCCCGCAGGTATTCTAGCGCTACTTGTGCATCCGCATCGACACACATGTAATGGAGGCGCCGCGGTCGTTCATATCAATTGTTGTCGGACATGTCGTAGAGACACATAACACTCTGTTAAATGAAAGGAAAACAAACTCGGAGATAGCCGTACCATCCTCATTGAGTGGAGTGCAGAGTACCTGTCGACGTGGATTCGCGTTTAGCAGTGACGGCGGTGTTTGTCCGCAGGGAGCCATCGCGGGCAGCCTTTGCGGCATGACCGCCGTGGCGATCCTCATAACCGGCGCGCAACACGCCACAGCCACCGGAAGAGTACGATACCCGCCGCTGCCGACGTCCGTGGAGAGGTGTCCCGGTAACGTCACAGACAGCGTGCACGCCGCCGCAGCAGCCGCCGCGAACAGGTGAGCTGTCAAAGTTGCTACTGTTTCAGACAGTTCATACTGTTATTTTTCGTACTTTTTGTAAGATGCTGTGGTTGTGTATGTTTCCGCGTAGTATATGCAAGCGCACAACTTCTACTAAGAACAGGATCACAGGACTCGCAAAATGCTAGGTTGTTAATCATTTTTGGCCGGAGTCTCCAAATACAACTATTATCGCTGTTTTTGTTATGGTAAGAGATCAGTTGCAAATAAATTTTCATTATCTAGTACCGGGTGATCAAAAAGTCAGTATGAATTTGAAAACTTAATAAACCACGGAATAATGTAGATAGAGAGGTAAAAGTTGACACATGCTTGGAATGACATGGGGTTTTATTAGAACAAAAAAAAAAGGTCACAAAATGTCCGACAGGTGGCGCTGGACAGCATAACTGCTACCGTGACGGGTGAGATGTATGCCGATATGTTACAGAATCGCATCATCCCCAGTCTGGCTGATGAACTGCTGTTGGAACGCACGATGTTTATGCAGTATGGCGCTCCACCCTATATTGCCAGATGCGTGAAAGATCTCTTGCGCGCGTCGTTTGGTGATGGTGATGATCGTGTGCTCAGCCGCCACTTTCGTCATGCTTGGCCTCCCAGGCCCCCAGAGCTCAGTCCGTGTGATTATTGGCTTTGGGGTTACCTCAAGTCACAAGTGTATAGTGATCGACCGACATCTCTAGGGATGCTGAAAGACAAAATCCGACGCCAATGCCTCACCAGAACTCCGGACATGCATTACAGTGCTGTTCACAACATTATTCCTCGACTACAGCTATTGTTGAGGAATAATGGTGGACATATTGAGCATTTCCTGTAAAGAACATCATCTTTTCTTTGTCTTACTTTGTTATGCTAATTATTGCTATTCTGATCAGATGAAGCGCCATCTGTCGGACATTTTTTGAACTTTTATATATTTTTGGTTCTAATAAAACCCCATGTCATTCGAAGCATGTGTGTCAATTTGTATTTTTCTATCTACATTATTTCGTGATTTATTCAGTTTTCAAATTTATACTGACGTTTTGATCACCCGGTATTTTGGACACGGTTGCACTGCAGCAACTGTTACACAACAGCAGGTGTAATAGGCAGCCAACCAGTTTCAAGCGGTATAACAGACAGCCAACAAGTTCCAATAAGTAGTTCTTTGCAGATAAACTTTACCATGTTTTCGATGGATTTAAAACAATCTTACTTAGGACAATAAACTTGACATTAGCAATCAGTCAGTAAAGCTATCTCCATATTTGTCGGAAACGGTCTGTATGTCCGTATCTGAAAGTTAAGGGCCCCGGAATCAAGGGCTTGTCACATTAGTAAAACAAATGTCCTAAAAACAGTTATTACAACTGATTGACAGTCTGTTACATCAGCTGCATTTTTATTATGCTTTGCTGGTTTCGATAAATTAATTTATCTTGATTTAACACATGTCTACATGAACTTCGTACATGCCCTAGAGTAATGATGGGAAAATGAAAGTAATGGGTGTAACTTTCGTCTGTCACGGCCATTATGCATGCAATATCCACCGTTTTGGGATGATTTAAATCATTCAGAAGACGACCCTGATCTTTCGGTGTGCATCGATTAATTCCCTATACTACGTTTCGATTAGAGAGATACGAAGTGCACATCATCATATAAGCACCCAATACGCGTAAAACCTGATTGGATGCTTCTACTACTCGGAATAGACTTGGTTTCTTTGTATGTATGGGCTACAACAACAGCGCGTGGGACTACAAGACGAAAAGAAACATTTGAAAAGCAGTTTTGATTAAGACATGATTTACTGCAAAGATCAATAACACCCATGAAAAAGTACATCAAAGTAGGGAATACATGTAAGGAGGCGAATCGTCCGGTATTGATGTCAGAATATACGAACGCAACATAGTAACAAATGAAGGAATATTCCTTTCTCCACATGAGAGCAAGAGGCTTTAGCATAGATTGACTTAAGTCGATGGACTTCTTCACCACTGTGAAACATTATCTCTGTTATTGCCAGAGTAGCTCTCTTATTTATTCAATAATTGACAAGTTCATGCGCAATGTAAAATAGTTTACTGTCTCTTATCAGCTACCTGTGTTTCACAACCGTACTAATTCACGACCGTTATCCCTCTGAGGCACCACAATTTATTTGACGGACACCTGTTTAAACGTATCTCGTTAGTTCAAAACAATTCGTCATAGATCGAGAAATGTTTTGTGGGCAAAACGACATAACATACGGCGTTGAAATCGACAGCGTCAGTAACCGCTAAGAAACGCCAGCATACCATTTCGCTAAGCTCTTATACTTCTGAAGGTTTAAATTCTACGAGCTGTATCACAACCAGTCCACTCCGGAGGGAAAAGCCATATGACAAATACGTCACGCTGAGCTCACAAGCCCATACGAAGATGACGGTGTGCACCTATAGCAGCTGCCAATAGGTCACTAATAGCAGCAAGGAAAACCAGAGACTTGGTATCAAAGATCTGCATAGAGTTCGGTGGCGCGAAATGCAGCATACTGATGGCTTGCGTCAATTACTTCCTGCTGGCTACGTGTAAATCCTACAAACGCTAGTGTACTCTGCATGAGATATTGTGACCAATCGTTTAGATATTATCTAACGGACGCAGAGATAACACAGATATAAATTTAGAAAGATAGATAGCGAGGAAAAAGATTATAAGATTTAATTAAACTTGGCGTCGTGATGTAAGTCAGGAAAGCAGTCGTACGATAAGTTGAGAGTACGAATGAATTTGCCTCTGACTCCAAAAATGATTATCAGTTTCATTTTATTGTCTATTGTGACACAATAGAAAGTAATTAATGATAATTTTTTTTGCAGTGAGACATTAATCTATTCCTAATCTCGACTAGACTATACGAATTTGAGAAGTGGAAGTTATACTAGATTGAATTAAGCAACAAGTTCAGCATTTTGTAGAGTGGAGATAATTTTGTTTTTTGGTTATGCTCAGTAGCTCATCTGACACTAATGTTAATGATTATTTCTTGTCTGCCTGATCAGGAAATATGAGCAGCCCTTGTAGTTCAACGGACAAGACTATCCTGGAGAGGTTCCATGAACGAAACCGGTCGTAACGCAATAAATGTGTAACAATACAGCTGCAATGGTAAATTAATCGGATATGGACACCGCCAAATTGTCGTAGGTACGGAGGTGCGTCATTAAATGAATCGGTAACGCCAGAATAGCTCATCGTTTCAAATTTCGCGTCTACGCACATCTTGAAGGTGGCAGCACATGTCACGCGGAAGGTAGCCGATACACAGTATTCCGCAGCCAGAGGTCAATCAGCAGTCAAACGAAGAAAGCACGTGTACTATGAGTGTGTATCCTACTACACTACTGGCCATTAACATTGCTACACCAAGAAGAAAGGCAGATGATAAACGGGAATTCATTGGACAAATATATTATACTAGAACTGACATGTGATTACCTTTTCACGAAATTTGGGTTCATAGATCCTGAGGAATCAGTACCCAGAACAACGACCTCTGGCCGTAATAACGGCCTTGATACGCCTGGGCATTGAGTCAAACAGAGCTTGGATGGCTTGTACAGGTACAGCTGCCCATGCAGCTTCAACACGATACCAAAGTTCATCTAGAGTAGTGACTGGCGTACTGTGACGAGCCAGTTGCTCGGCCCATTGACCAGACGTTTCCAGTTGGTGAGAGATCTGAGGAATGTGCTGGCCAGGGCAGCAGTCGAACGTTTTCTGTATCCAGAACGGCCTGTACAGGACCTGAAACGCGAGCAGCAATGTCGCGATACGATAAACCGCAATCGCGATAGGCTACAATCCGACCTTTATCAAAGTCGGAAACGTGATGGTACGTATTTCTTCTTCTTACACGAGGCATCACAACAACGTTTCATCAGACAATGCCGGTCACCTGCTGTTTGTGTATGAGAAATCGGTTGGAAACTTTCGTCATGTCAGCACATTGTAGGTATCACCACTGGCGGTATCCTTGTGTGAATGCTCTGAAAAGCTAATCATTTGCATATCACAGCATCTTCTTGCTGTCGGTTAAATTTCGCGTCAGTAGTATGTCATCTTCGTGGTGTAGCAATTTAAATGGCCAGTAGTATAGAACGCGATTTTTTCGGCCGAGGGACTGTCCACAAAAATGTCCAGAGCAAAATTTGTCCCGTATATGGTTAAAACTGTATTTCGTGGAAATCTGTTTTCAGTTGTATAGAGAAATTTAGCGAAGGAAAAGACCAGTTCAAACAAGGACCGACCTGGCCGCCCTGTTTATCCAGTGATGGTACATCGTTTCCACGTCTAGGGGTGTGTTATTTCCCCCAGGACACGGGTTGCTGCAACTAGACGAACCAAATAAACCTATTATATACCTAGAGGCCACTCTTTAGATTCAAGGCAGCCACTATTACGCTGCAGACTTTTGACGCCTAGTCGAACGATCGGATAAAGTGTCTGACGTTACAAGGGATGTATGTTAAAAAAGAAAAAAATCAGGTTAGTACACGTGGAAATAATGTCTGCCCTACTTCGCGACATATATATTGACTGAGCCTCGTAAAAAGAGAGCGGAAAGAAACTCAACGTCGCTATTATAGTTAAAGACTTTAAAAATTAAGGAAAAATGACGAAGAGGAAACCAGAAAAGTGGTTTCAGATAATATTTACAGTCCTGTTTTTAGTACCCAAGGCAGACGTGTTGGTATGGCATCCATGTTACATTTCTTATTGACTGACAATGTGTGTGAAATTCAAAAACAGCTGTGTAACTGAGGTGTTATTTTGACTACCAGTTTCGGCATTCCACTACGCATCTGTAAAAATAAACGATATTTCCATACGGTGCCATCTATCCCTAGATGTCGTGAATTCAAATGGTTTCACAAGTGCTTCATTCGAAGACTTGATGGAACAGCTATCAAGTCTACCTAAAGGTGCAGCTTTGAACGTTTTCTTCGGAACAGAGGTGGATGGCGCCGTTCCATAGACTGCCGTTTTGTTTCAGTTTGGAAGGGTTGAATCCATGTGCAATCGCCTGCGAGGATGTTCAACAAAAAATTGTCACGATAAACCTCGTAACACGAGATCAGTTTTGCACTGGTGGTCTTTAGTTACTCTTTATGCTCTTCTGTTTGGCGGCGGGGAGAACAGCGGGCACACGCCATTCAGTACTCCAACCCGTGGATGAGAGTGTCAGTGCTACCAACATGGACGTCCAGTTGAACATATTTTTTGGGGGCCGGGCATCGGCACACAAAATTGCACATGCTGATAAAATATTCCGCACCCATTGTTAAAACACTTTGATTATAACGTCACGACAGGTCTTGCGTCAGTGGAGATGCATTTTCAGGTAAAAGGTTTTTTAATATTCATGGCGCTGCAAAGTAAACAACCGCCTTTAGCGAGCTATTGATTAATCTTGAAAATGCACGATGGGACTTTGCTCCTAGCATTTACTTTGCCGCATCGTGACTGTTTAAAGAATGAAGAAACTTATCACCAGACAATTCATATCCACTGACGCGAAACTGGACATGACTTTTTAATAAGAGTATTTTAACAGCCAGTGCGGAATATTCGAGCTTCATCCCATACAGTTTCATGCAGTTCCGAAAGATGCAGCGTTATAGTAGCCTTCAATATGGCATCTGTTCCGGAGGTCTGCTCCAAGCGGAGACCTGTCATTCAGTTTCTTTTGACAGAAAACCAGAACATCGCAGATATTCATAGGCCATTGCTATGAGCCTAGAATTGAACAAAAGCACGGAGAGTCGTTGAGCGAGACGTGTCCTCCGCCACACACTGTTGGGTGGCTTGCGGAGTATAAATGTAGATGTAGATGTAGATGAAGATTTTATTCACTACATCGACTTCAGCAGCGAGTTGCTTGACTGCAATTCAACGATCACCTCGAAAGTGTATCCGCACGTTCCAGCATTTTAAGAGTCACAGCTGTGTGCGGACGGCCGACACGTGGGGTATCAGACAGGTTTGCACGACGTTGTTGCGATGATGGCAGACGCCTCGTTCAACGACTCTCCATGCTTTTGTTCAATTCTAGGCTCATAGCAATGGCCTAGAATATCTGCGATGTTCTGGTTTTCCGTCAAAAGAAACTGAATGACAGGTCTCCGCTTGGAGCAGACCTCCGGAACAGATGCCATATTGAAGGCTACTATAGCGCTGCATCTTTCGGAACTGCATGAAACTGTATCGGATGAAGCTCGAATATTCCACGATGTCCGGACTTTCTCCAGCGAAACTGATAGAGAAGAAAGATGAATTGTATTACTTACTGAACTCCCCTTGTATTAGGAATCAGGACACATATGTTAACTGAAACGCCAGCTAAACCCGCTGGACAGAAAAGGTGATTAGGATTGTGGAAAGGGCCAAATAAGGTGTCGGTCAGGTTCACACAAAATTGTAATTCATTGTAATTTAATAACACCTTTAAACCGAAACGGTACATAGCCGAACCTTCAGGAGTTTCAAAAAGGCAATTATCTCAGGGCTCAAGGTCTCCAAACAGGGAGGCTGAGAGCATCGAGGCAAGGGTGAATAGACAAACATAAAAAGATGCAATAATAATGGCTGAAAGCCCATAGTAAAATTTTCAAAATTTTAAAATAAATTACCATAGCCTTTCAAAGGCAGAAGGCCGCAATGCTTTTTTTAGAATAAGGATTTAATGGCCACACAACATGGATTGATGTGGCTTGGGTAGTTGAAACCACTACTCAAATTTGACGTCCTGGATCGGTGAACTACGAAGCTCGTAGCGATCGGACAGCTCCATACACGCTCCGACATAACTTCCATGGTCCGCAGCAACTGACCGACTCACTCCTCTCAGAATGCCGACAGCATCTAGAATAGTCGTCAGTGGAAATAACGCCAACTACACACACAACCTGACAAACACTTGCACAAAGACTTGAACGATACCCAACAGTAACTAAGCACGCAGGAAGACAAATCGGGAGTCGATGCGCGAGCGCGCGTGCACACACACACACACACACACACACACACACACACATACACACACAACGATCGGATAGCCAAAAGCGCGTCGTCCGGTAGGACGACCGACCGACGATCCACCAAGACCGTGGCCCGGCTCAAGTGATGCGTGGCGGCAATGGTCCGGCGAGCCGTATCGACACAGACCTGACTGCTGCTCCCACCCGACTGCACTAAAGTGCGCGTCATTTATGACGGCGGCCGAGCTTAGGTTCGTTCTGCGAATCTGGCGTCACAAAACACAGTTAGCCAGTGAACAGAGAACGACGTTGCCAGAGCTCGACTGCAGTGCAGAGCACGGACGAGTGTCTTCAGTTTTAGAACCGTTCACTCATAAATAAAGTAATTGAACAAAAGCAATGTCTTGATAGCAGACTTTCTTTTATAGAAAGTTTGGAAAAAGCATTCTTTATACCAATTGCTTCATATTCTATTAATTAATTAAACCAAACTACCAATAAGCCTCCTAATTCAGGCGATAGCAAGGAAAGGTGTTTGCATCATTCTCACTAACCGCTTTTTCGCAACAAAGAACAGCGGTAATTAATTATTTCCTATTGTATTTCGACAAAACGTGAGCAATTCATAATCATACCAACAGTGTTTGTCGGTATTTTGCGCGATATTTTAAAGTCCTCCGGGAGATACATATTGAATGACGAGCTGCGTTAGCATTGTGGTTAAAGTGTGTGACTGCTAAGCGAAAGGTTCTGAGTTCAAACCTTGATTGATGTTTAATGTTTTCTTTATTTAAAAACAATATTGAAGTCTTACTTCACGAATTTTATTCGTTTGAATGTAATTTTTTGAAATTTCTAGTGGCAACTAAAATCGACCATACGGAAAGTATACGCTATGGACTTTTACCTCTGCAAACTCTTCAAAATTTCGTGCAACTGTTTACTGCATCTAATTCTGCACAATAACTGCGTTGAACATCGAAACAAAATTAAGTCATTTATGGGGGGAAGGTATCAGTCAAGAAGATGTGTAAAAATCAAATTTTTGGGCCAAATAGTTTTTTGAAATCGAATGATAAAGTGTGTCAAAGCAGTCGAAACAGCATGTGTCTGCACAGGCGAGCAGTGCAATGGTGACAAAATCGCGCACATCGCGGAATGCGCGGAGCACGTCTCTGTAGCAGCGAAAGGGTTAATGCGGCCGTGGTGGCTTTACTTCATAAACTGCGCGCTCTCCCCTGAACGTAAGTTTGCGAACTATACTATGGCGCTGCTTCTCTTGGCGCGAACAACTGGCAACGCAGCAATCTCCCGCGTCTGGGCGGGCATGCGCGAACCGCCAAGATACAAGAATTGAACTATAGTGCAGCATTGCAACACCCCGACTGGCAGGTCCGGACTGCGCTCCAGACGCGTTCCAACTGACTGGCAGACCCGAACTACCTATCACAGACAACAACCGGAAAGTAATAGCAGTCCAGTAAAGATACTACGAGAGGGGATATATCGATATGCGCTGCTAGCGCCGCTCACGGTCAGGCAAAGTAGCAACTCAGAGTCAGTAGTAATTTAAATTAACGTAGTGAGATGGAAGTAAGTTAAAAACAGGGTGTAAAATACACGATGGCGGGAACACGAGCCACGCACGGCTCATTAACTTTGGTATCTGCGGTTAGCGAACATTATTTGTATAGATATCTCAGCGTATCTGACTGAGGTCTATGGTTCATGTGATCTCGATGCCCACAGTGCATCGGCGGACGACGTGCCGCTGGTGTTCCGGCTGTCGTACATGTACTACACTGTGGTGGGCGCCCTGATCGTGGTCACCGTCGGCTGGGTCGTGAGCCGTCTGACGGGTCCTCTGAAGCTCGGCGAGATCGACCCCAGGCTGCTGGCGCCGCTGGTGCGGCCCGCCGACCACAGAAGAGCGGCCCAGCACGACCCCGCTGCCGCAGTGGAGCTGCTGCCAAGCGGGACTCAGCACAAGCCCGCTACCGACGCCAAGATCTAGCGAATGGGTACCAGGGGAAAAGTGTCTGCCCCAAACACTACGACAGTGTATTTAGTTGGCGTGTAAGTTCGTAGCGTTTTTCCATAAGTTTAATAAACATGACATATCTAAGTAAGAGATTTAATCATCAATAGTATAGTGTCCTCCAGACCCGCAAGGGTAGCCGAGAGCGCTAACGCGCTGCTTCCTAGACTCGGGTAGGCCCGCCGGCCCCGCATCGAATTCGCCCAGCGGCGTAACGACGAGGGCCGATGTGCCGGCCATCATGGATGTGGCTTTTAGGAGGTTTCCCACATCCCGCTAGGTGAATACCGGGCTGGTCCCCATGTTCCGCCTCAGTTACACGGCTCGTAGACATCTGAACACTTTCGCACTATTCCATGGATTACACCCGAAGCAGACAGTTGGGATACACTAATTCCGTCCCAGGGGTTACGGTGTGGCAACACGAAGGGCATCTGGCCACCCTTTAACCATTAACATGCCAAATCCTATTAACGATGGCTGACCCTGCGTAACTGCGGGACAAGGCTCAAACAATAGATAATATATTGTCCTCCACTATTTACAGCAGTTTTCCAAAGATGGGGTAACTTTGCGATTCCGCTACTGTGGAAATCACGTGGTTTTGAGACTAAGAACTCGTCGAGCCATGTTAGGGCGTTCTTTCACACGGAAAGAAAGTCCTTGAAGGTTGTTAGACAGAGAGCGGAAAAAGTAAAAATCTGAGGGTGCAAGATCATTGAATAAGATTAGTGCGGAATAATTTCCCAACCAAGGCCTGTAGGGTGTTTTCTTTGTCAATCGAGCAGAATGCGGCCGGGCTTTGGAGTAGGATCGCTTCAAGCAGTCTTCCTGGTCGCTGTTGTTGGCTAGCGACTGCAAGACATTACACTTCGGAAGCAATGAGTCAGTCGTACACCACACCGTCGTTGCTCCACCAGTTGCATTGCATTATCTTTTGTCGACGCGCGCAGGCCTTTGCACAGAGAGTTTCTGCTTAGTTTGGGATCAACCGTACGTTTTTTAGCGTATGCACACCATTTTTAGTCACCAGGAATGAGGCAAGATAGAAATAACCGGTCTTATTCACGAGTTAATTGATGGTGAGGAACCAGAGATGCATGAATGGCCACACGCTGATGTTTGTGATTTTGGCGTAGATCATGCGGTACATATACACCCGATCTTTGATCCTTCCTTATTGCATGAAAATGTCGTACGATAATGGACTCATCACCGTTCATCAGTTATCAGATCTCGAGTACACTGACGTGGATGATGATTGTTGGAGTAACGCGTTTAAACGATCATTGTCAAATCCAGAAGGTCTTCCTGGACGTTAAAGTTCACTAATTTGAAAACTATCCTCTTTAAAACGAGAAAACCATTCTCTGTCCAATGATATTATCCCCATACACGGCGCAAATTTTTCTCCGCTATCACCCACCTACTGAACTAAAACAGAATTATACGTCGGAAATGTTCCGATTACTTCACTTGGCATTCGATTTTACAACGTCCTCCGCTCCGCTCACTTTCTCCAAATCAGAAATTGACAATATGTAAAAAATAGCAACAGTGAACTACAAATAAAAATGACAATCTATAAATAAACCCATGGCAACAGGAATACCAATATGAATAACAAAAACGCTACGAACTTACGCACGAATGTAATATTCTTACTTCTGATTGAAGGATAACAGTGATCCACTTTGACTGTTTTTGTCATTCTCGTACAGAGAGCTCATAAGTCAGACATTATTTTGTACTGAAGATTGTGAAACAAATGAAATGTGATATCTGTAAAACTTTCTTCATATCTCCTTCTTTGGAACACGTTACTTATCAGAGACGATTGTTACTTACATCTTAAGCTTTTACATTAAAAGATGCCGATTCATGTTTTTATTAGTTGATTACTTAGATTTGTTCTTAATTCTGAACTTTAGCGTTACTATAAATGTGGGAAACACGTTTCGTCTTATCAAATGTACTTGTTGGAGCTATTGTTTCGTATCAAGAGCGTTTAGTGCTTCTGTGTCGGAAATTACACTGAGTGCAGTATCATCTGAATTTGGCAAGACAACAGAAAGGTATCTGACCTTATAATCTATCTAAAACCCTAAATCTGTCTAAATCAGAGTCTGAAAATTGACGTATTGCGACTGATCTAGGAACATATTTCATTGATGATTTAAAATAGCATTGCACAATCAAGGACATCTATTGTAATTAAATAGGAGCGGTGAGATGTAGTACGTAAGCGAAAAGGCTAACGAGTCCTATTCCAGGAAATGTTTACTAAAACAAGGTACTCTCTGCTCGAAGTTTAGCTATCATTTAACAAGCAATATTCACCTTAACAGTACGGTTCCTTACCGCCTTTGATTTTTTAATCAATGCTAGGGACATCATTCTATCAGCAATGGATTGTGCCATCGGGGAAATTGGACACGGTTGATCTTGTGAACATATTAAAAATTCAACGACACATTAGAGCGGTGGAGCGAATTACTACGAATTGAATACAGTTGCCGTCAGACCTGGCATGTGACCATTTACTTCGCTCAAGAATTTCTGTACACCACAGCCAAGAAGTCCCAACAGGGCTGGATAGCGAAAGAACCAATGTGCTCTTCTGAAACTAAAATTGAAAAGAATAAAAAAATCTACACCAGCAGAACTAAGCTATGTAACTATCAGGATAATTGAATTGAATTACTGAACGAGTTATTTGCGCTGAGTAACTAAGGCGATTAAGTGGATTCACAGCCAAAACTGTTTATCCTAAGTTCACTTGGGAACAGCACGTGTTAGTTACCACGTCACCAGGTCTTAGCTCATTGTTACGAACTCTTTCCCAAAACACCCCAGACCCTATGCTCTGGTGCATCCCCCTACGGTGACGGTGGCCGATACCCAATCCGGTCTAATCGCATTAAGACCCAGTGTTCACCTGCAACAATAAGCCAAGAAAGCTGTACGGCATCTTCGATTCCACATGCTCTCCCAATTAAGCACACATTCATACATCACAGAGCTAAAGAAACTTCCTGGCAGATTAAAACTGTGTGCCCGACCGAGACTGGCAGAAGTAAAGCTGTGAGTACCAGGCGTGAGTCGTGCTTCGGTAGCTCAGATGGTAGAGCACTTGCCCGCGAAAGGCATAGGTCCCGAGTTCGAGTCTCGGTCGGGCACACAGTTTTAATCTGCCAGGAAGTTTCATATCAGCGCACACTCCGCTGCAGAGTGAAAATCTCATTCTGATCACAGAGCTATTTCTGCTTTGGTTACGGGTAGACGGCTACGTTGGATACTCTTAGGAGATACAAGAAGCAAAACCATAAAAATTCTTTGTTCACGCAGTCCTTCTCTCAGGCATGCTTAGATGACAAGCAAATAGCAGAACAGCAATTTTCTGCATTTGGTGAACCGAGTTAATCATTACAAATAATTTCACGAAAGCTGGCTGAGAGAATCCTTTCATCATCACTGGAGAAAGTACATGCTGCAAGACCTGTGGTCTCAGAATTCATCCTACCTTGTCTACTGCAGTAGTTTGACTTAGTCATATTTAACTGGATCGTCCAGTCGATTGCAGAACAAAGTCTACACAGCAAGTTTTTGCAGCTTTCCCGTACCCCACGACTAAAGATATTAAACATTCATTTCAGACGCAAATACCACAAAATTAATTTCCCGTATTGGTTATTAAGTGTTGAAGAACGACGTTTTCTACAAGAAAATATCACTTAACGGTACTGAGCAAAATTAACACGCTGTAAAATTATTTCGAAGTACTTGCGCCTGACAAATGTGAACAAAGAACATTTGAAGAATCACGTGTAAAAGTAACTACTTGGATCCCTTATTTAGTACTGTTTCCTAAACGTATCCTCTAACTCCGTGTCTTTCAAGAAACTATTACGTACCAGCAAAAACGGCCGATCCATTTGCCGAGAATGACTCGATAAAGCAATAGAAATCAAAAATATAGGCTACCTGATAAACAATATACGATCTCCACAATGAGTTCTCTTCTTTTCAGTAGATTAACGTGTCTGACAGTTACTATAGCACGATAAAGATGACTACGCCAAGTTCTGCACGAAGAAATCAAAGTGCGCCCGATACAAAAGAGGAAAAAGAACTCGGCTCGGCTTTGCACTGTGACACGACGGCGTGGGAAACATCAGTGGACAAGGTTAACCTAGTGACGTCAGACGATGGTTCTTCTTTACCAGGGCAGCGTAGGACACGAAGGCGTTGCGATACTAGTGTCAAATGACGGGAAGGTTACAGAAAAGCTACATTAGCGTATGCAAGTTGGAAGGGGGAGGGGGGGTCAGAAACACTATAAAAAGCTAGTAAGGGTATTGCAAGGTACGTTGTGCTGAGAAATAATATTGTTAAGACAAAATTTAGGTACGTCGCGCAGTTCTCAAGTTAATTAGTGCAATTAGCTAATCAGGTAGATTGTGCAGGAAATTGCAAGCGGCCGGTCAGAGACAGTGTCGCCAAATGTGTTCTTGGTTTGACGTCCTACAAAAGAAGAGTGCGATAAAAATAATTAGACATGTGGTGATGGAAAGGATCGAATCCGATCCAAAAGATGAGCAGTGAGCTATCTATGCTCTGAGTGCAAGTGACACTATTTGTATGTAGTGGCCCGATGACGTAACTTCAATTCTAATGGACTGGAAACCACGCAACGGACCGAATTTCTTCTTAGCAATTAAGTCAGCACAACCGCCTCTCAACACCCTTACAAGCATTTCAGATCTCTTCTGGTCGCTCTTTTTATGCAACACAGAAACGCTCCAAGTCCTTTACCCTACACTTTAAAAAGAAGTATAAAAACCGCTTACGTTACAATCGGGTGATAATTTAGAGGAACACAATAATTTTTCCAATGAAAAACCTGTACCAATGTAAGATATTAGTTTACTTATTAATCTTCTCACAACTTCTGAATGATATATGCTACGCTTACATACAAGGTGTAGTTTGAAGGGAAAGATAAAATGCAGCTGAGTCGTGCTGCTAACACCAATTTGAAGGAGAGTCTTAAAACTGTATTACAGCAATAAACAAGGAACAGTAGTGCAATACACATAGCACACAAATACTACTAGAGCACCAGACAATGTTTGTTAAAATTCATCAGCAGAATCATTGGATTCATCCTAATACGATGCGATAAGTAAATGTTAGGCACTTTTTGGTAATGATCTTAACAACTCCTGAGTGCTAAAATCCTGTTGTAAAAGCAAAGAAAATATTGGTGAAACAATAAAACCGAATATATTGTAATATGTAAGTATCAGATGTTCGTAAATTTTTTGTCATTCGATTATTTAATAATTTCACCTGGTTCAAACATAAATCTGAATTAGGAATATTATGAGTAGTAAATATGATACAGATGATAAGGAGATGTCTTATCAATTAGCTTGTAAGCGCATTGAGACTGGCCTACAAATCTTGTAAAACAGTCAAAGGTGCGACTCATCCCATGTACTCACTAATGCAATACGGAGCTTTCTTGCCAGTCGTTTAGGAGGCATAGCCACACCTCCCGTAAGAGGCCGCAATACCGCGTCAGTCAGTTAGCTTTCGGAATAGTTAAGTCAGGACCTGTGGCGGTCCAGTAACATGCATCTGAGATTTATAAATTGTATGTGTAGTTCTCACAGGGAAGGCAGAGAACATGTGAGCACCTTAGCTCAAAACATAAATTTGCAAAGTGCACAATATTTTTGAGATGCTGATCAATGTTTGTAAGTGCTAAACTTATAACAAATGTGATGTTACCTAATTTTATTTCAGAGCCATCCAAAGCACGAAAGTCTGTGTAGCTGTTACAACACTAATAATGTGATAATTTTTGATTTTTTGGAAAGATTGAGAGGCATTTGAAGTCGTGGAGACAATATGAAAGACGATCCTTCATTTATCGGAAGTAGCTTAGTTTTCAACTCTTTCAAGTTTTATTACAGACAGCAACCAGTTTTGTTTCCATCACTACTGGAATTTGAAGGATACATCTCGTGCAGTTACAGTTGTGGTCCCAGTGAAAATTATTTTAAGTTACCGTTGTTCTATCCCAATTTATGTTGGCTTGAAATATTTGTATTAACAGTTTAGATTTTCGCGATTGTAAATGGCGACAAATCACTTCCAGATAGCTTTACTACAACAAAATTCCCTATGAGAATAATGGTGCAGAGGTCAGGCGAGAGGTGAGTATTGTAATTAAAATTATTTGTTAGCTCTCAATAAATAAGTTAACTTCAGGCGAAATACATATTTATAAGGTAAAGTCACACAGAAGACAAGGCGTTGGGTTTTAACTTATACAAAAGAAAGTATCCTGTGATCGCCATCTGATTCCCAAGGAAGGACATAGCAACAGACAGCCACACCCATTACCAGTGGATTACGTCAGCCGTTGACCTAATGGACTGACCGTATTGTTTGAAGGGATAACGCTAGGTACGCCGCGGGCAGCTGTCAGCTTCGCGACCACTTCGCCATGCCTGGAGCTGGAACGCCCACTGTCGCAGCTTACCAGCTACTGGAGACTCGTGTGCAGTACACGGATTTACTATGGCCTAATAACGTCAGGAAACTAAAACTATTTCTCCCATTTACTTGATTTCTCGCACACAATCAAAAGTAAGAAATTTCAGGTCTTGTATCACGAAGGAGATGTAATCAGTGGAAGGCACTGAAGATATTCTTTTATGGTGGAGAACAGAGACGAAAGCGGAGGCCGACTTTTAATGCATATAAAAGCTTCCTTAGTAGATCGAAACATTATTTGTTGCACTAAGTGAAAGTCTTCACTTCTCATTCCATAGAAGAATTATATCTTAGTTTGAGAGCGTAAGAACTTCTACGGATGGCGACTGGGAAGTTTAAATTTGAAAGAGAAAGTAAAACGACAACATACAAGAAATTGAGTTTTCTAAAAACCCATTTCATATTGTACGAATATTATACTGAAATTCCGAAAGAATTTAGATTTCACTATTTCTTTTTAATTCGATTAAAACAGGCGACTGGTCTACCTGACGGAAGGCCATAGCGACACGACATTTCATATCTTTATCGGTTTTATTTCTTTGACTCAGACAACTGGCTCTGGGCTTTCTTAATTGCACCAACTGTTAACCTTCCCTGTATGCCATCTATTAACTGAGTTTGAAGAATTCAGGGATTTTATGTGACAAACACTTCGAATTTTCTGTGGTGCCCATGAATGACATCTCTTAACATGAAGAGCTGGTACGCAATGGTCTGTGGAGCAACTGTGAATGGCAATACAAGGGACAGAAAAAATTCAAACTCCGTAACATATGATACAATTAAAAGGAGTAAACAGAGTAAATTTAGAAGCTGTAAATATGGCTGAAAAATAAAAAGAACGACTTGAATACATTGAAATCTGGAATCGATAATGTGCAGTGGAAGAAATTCAGATTTAACTTACCAAATATAGACTTCTTACGTAGTGATTTATAGGATATTCCATATCGACAGCACTGTATCCAACTAACCTGCAACAAGCAAAATGTTCGCATCAACAAACGATTCAAACAGTATCACGGTGAAAGAATTCAGTTCTAATCCACTGAATCCATTAGGTATTGACAGTCTTGAATGTAAAAAGGCTCAGTATCTCGAAAGTAATGACATAAACCGATCGTTCCCAGTATGGTCAAGAAATACTGTGAAACAGTGCTCCAGTTCTATGTCGTCGAGAGACCTGGTCGTGGAGGGTGCCACAGGGGCCCTCTAAGCAGGGTTGTCTGACCACGTGGAACAGCTGTACCATTCAGCTCTTTTGTACTGTTCAGATCAATGCGACATAGCGCCTACAGATACCGTGCCAACGAAAACAACCAATGCTAATAACAGGATTCATTTGGATCCTTCTTGGCAAGTATGTATCATTCCTCAGAGTGGGGAAAATGCGACGTTACTTAATAACTACGGAAGTTATTAAATAACTCCACTGTATGAATAAAGAGTCCAAACTCGCAAGTCATGTGTAGCTACATCTGAATCAACATGACTACTCCGATGTTCAAATTTTTGTGCCTAGCAGAGGGTCCTTCGAAATACCTTCAGACTATTTCTCTACCGTTCCACTTTCTACCAGCGAGCGAGTAAAATAAACATTTACATCTTTCTGTAAGAGTGGCCATCAAAAAGTTCCTGTTCATAGACCACACATACTCCTTGGCTTCATTCGGTGCTCATATACCAGCAACGGAGTCGCGATGGGCTGCATATACTCTGTAACAATGAATCCAAAAAGAAAACTTTTTATCGCTCCATGTTTCACAATGATCACTTATCCCTGTACAGGTTGGCTACAATAAAATACTTTCGCATACAGAGGATGGTTGAAATTTCGTGAAAAGAGGTCACCACAACAAAGAACGCCTTTGTATTAATGAGTACCATCCCAACTCATCATAACTGCGATTGTTTTACGCCTATTTCGCGATAATATAAAACGGCTGCCCTTCTTTAGACTTTTCCGATGTCCATGATCAATACTATCTGGTTATTATCCCATAATGCACAGCAATATTCTAGTAGAGAAGGGACAAGTGTAACGTAGACAGTATCTTTAGTATACCTGTTGCAACTTCTAAGCGTTCTTCCAATAAAACGTAATCTTTGGTTTGTCTTCACCACAGCATTATTTATGTGATCGATCAAATTTATGTTCGTAATGCTAATTCCTTATCATCTAACAGCCTTTAATGCTGTGTAATTTATAGCGTAACCGAAATTTAACGTATTTATTTTCGTACTCACGTGGATAATCTCACACATTTCCTTATTCAGGGACAATTGCCACTTCTCGCACTATACAGATGTCGTGCCGAAATGATTTTGCAGTTGGTTTGGATCTTTTGTTTTACTATAGGGTAAATAACAGCATTATTGCAAACAATCTTAAAAGGCTTCTCAGATAGTGTCTTACATCATTTATATAGATTAGGAACAGCAGAGGTCCTATAGCACTTGCTTGGGGAACACCAGATATTATTTGTGTTTTCCCCTACGATTTTCCGTCGATTTCTACGTACTGTAATATTGCTGACGCGAAATCGCGAATTCAGTCTCGCAAAGAGAGATAGTGACAAAAACTTTCTGAAAATCTAGAAATATGGAATGAATTTGAATCCTCTGCCGATAGCACTCATTACTTAGCGTGAATAAAGAAGTAGTTGTGTGCTGATTGCGTGTCACCAGATCGTTTTCTTCGACGTAATTCAAAATGTTCGAACACTGCATATGTTCCAAAATCTTACTGCAAAATAACGTCAGTGATATATGTCTGTAATTAATCGGATTAATCCTATTTCCTTTCTGAGTATGGTGTGACCCGTGCAACTTGGCAGTTTTTTGGTACGGATCTTTCGTCGAGTAAGCGTTTGTGTGTGACTGCTAAGTATGTTGTTAGAGTATCAGCATACTCTGAAAGGAACCTTACTGGTATGCTATCAGGACCACAGGATTTGCCATTATTAAAGATTTTTAAGCTGCTTCGCTATACCGAGGATATCTACTTTCATGTTGGGATTTAGTCTCGATTCGAATTCTTTAATATTTACTTCGTCTGGTGAAGAGATTTCAAAAACTGTGTATAATGACTCCGCTTTAGTAGTGTTGTCTTCAATAATATTACCATTAGTATCGCGTAGTGAGGGTACTGATTGTGCCCTGCCGCTACAGTACTTTACATATGACCAGAATCTCTTTGGATTTTGAAACTGATTTTAGTTCTGTATCTCGCGTTAAGTCTGTGCTGAGTTTCGAGCTTCCATCAAACATCGCCAGTGTTGGAGATTTTGTGTCAGGCGTGCTTTTTTGTTGTTTCTGCAACAATGTTCTGTTCTGTTTGTGTATCTCGGGGAATCAATACCGTCTTTTATTGATTTATTCAGTATGAATCCCTCAATTGCTTCAGCTACTTCATTTAAGCCAAATGTGGTGTGCCCTTGCATAATTATTTCCGAAGCAGTGGAGTGTGTCTCTCAGGAAGGCACCAAGCGAATTTTCATCCGCTTTTTAAAGTCGATATCTCTCGCCATCATAAAGAGGATAGACACAAGTCACCACCAACTATAATTCTATGAATGCGGTACCTATTTGAGACAACACTCACGTTATTTATGGACTGTTCAGCAACTGAATGATTTGAGACGGGGGGGCGGCAGGGCCGGATAGGGAACTAACTATTAATTCATTCCGTTCGTTAAGTATAACTTCTACCATTTGTAACTCACAGGAACTACCTACTTTAATTTCGCTGCAATATAAAATATTTCTATTAATAACAATCACGCCGACACCAACTTAATTTTTTCTATCCTCCCTAAATACCTTTGCATCCTTTGCAAAACTTCGGCTGAACGTACCTCCGGCTTTACCCAGCTTTCGGTACAAATAACGATTTGAGCTTCAGTGTTCTCTGCTTGATCTTGAAGCTCTGGTTCTTTTCCAACACAACTACGACAGTTTAAGAGAATAATACTGACTATTGAATTGTCTGCTTTCTCCCCGTGAAGCAACTTAGGTACCTTCTCGAGACCCATTACTCCTACAAAACGGCACAGTCCACAGCACATAGTCCCCGCTACTCGTGCAGCGGCCTCCTGCGTGTAGTGGACTACTGACGTGTTAAATGGATACCGGAAACCCACCACACTATGGCGCAAGTCGAGAAATCTGCAACGTAAACGACCGCAGAACCGTCTGAGCCTTTGACTTAGTCCTTCCACTGGGCTCTGTACTAAAGGTCGGTAGTCCGTCCTGGTCATGATAACACAGATGATGAACTCTGCCTTAATTTCGCAAGCAGGACTGGCAATATATACAGCTTCAGCTGCAACTGACCAACAAAAGAATAACAAAAGAAGTTGCAGAATGCCAGGAGAGAGAGAGAGCCCTCTACTCTTGAAGATGCATCGTTAGTGATATTTCACTGTTATTCTTCATAAACAAACTTTTACGTTTGCTGTATTTCAGTCACTACGGAAATATAAAAATGTATTTAGTTTCGAGCTTGGAAAGAAGCTCGTACAGACACTCTACCCCCCGATACTTGACTGTGGTCGTACCAATTTCCAACAACTTTTGTAACAAAGCTCACATAGGCTGGACTTGTCGGTGAATGCTTGTGTACGACAGATTTGAGACTTCCACTTTCCAGACCATATCACCCCAGCCTAAGAGCAGATATAATGGCTAAGAACAGATGAGCGTAGACGCTGCCATGCTCATTGCTTGTTCTATCGTATTTTCCTTCACTCATTCCCTCTTACTTGTTCTGAACTCTTACTCCACTGTTTGAACAGCACAGCAGAAATACTTGTTCTCAGTGAAATAAAACCCTCTCATTACCATCAAATAAAACGGTCAAGTTCTCTGAATCATTTTCTGTACCAGGAATCCGACTCTGGAACAAGCTTCATCAAAATATCAGAGTAACACTTAGCGTGCAGGCGACGTAATATTACGTCTTCAGAAGGAAACAGAACTGTGCGGCCGACGTAATATTACTTCTCGGCAGTTAAAATGTTTCTCTGTGGCGTCAAACGTAAATTTACGTCTCCCGCGAAGTCGGAGTGGTCTGCAGGCTTTGTAGTTTCGACCGCGAGCGCTAGACTGCAGCAGCGAACTCGGAATACTTTGTGTTTATGAAAGACTTTGTTATTGTAGCTTACTGCACCGACAATGCCTGGCGTTGGCATCATCTAGGTTGCATTCGTTTTGAGTGTTTTATTCTTTTTGCTTTTCGATATGTGCAGTGAACAATATAAACGTTTGGAACAAATGATTTATGAAGTCCTTGACGAGTTTCCAGATGGTGAAACAGTGCTGTCTGATGACGATTCGGAATATATGTCGTCTGAAAATAGCGGTAAGTCAAGATTTGTTTCATATTTTATTGCTGCAAATGGTTTTTTCTGTTCTCTTCCCGGAATTTCATATTATGAATTAATCTCCTGCAATTACTTCGGGAAATGAATCAGATCGTGTTTCGCCTTCTACATCTACGAATACTCAAAGTATAAAAAGAAAGAGAGAGAGTTTGGTGGTGACTGGACAGATGTTGACGAAATTCATGACGTAGCTGTATACACAGGACCTCACGGATTGGTACAGAATGTAGCTATTCATGAATCAAGTGATCCCTTAGATATATGCTTCTGTCTCTTCGATAGTACTCTCATAACAACAATGAAGAAACAAATTGTTATGCCAGGCATAAACTTGCCAAGCTGCGGTCTGACAACTATCTTCTAATTCTAGATTCAAACAGTGGAAAACTGCAACAATTGTAGATATGAAAAAATTCTTCGCTGTTTTGCTGCATATGGCAATAAGTGAGAGGCCAAACATGAAGAGCCACTGGAATACTGACCCGGTTGTCAGCTGTAACGTTTGTCCCAGTGTTTCGATTAGAGAGAGGTTTATAAACATTTTGTCTATTTTTCACCTCAATGATAACAAAATGGCAAAAAGAAAGGTGAACCAGGCTTTGATGCACTTTATAAAGTTCGACCTCTCCTCAATTCATTGAGAGAGAAATTCCAAAATATTTATTATCCAGAGGAAACAGCAACAGTCGATGAAGGAATTTGTCCCTACAGAGGAAGAGTAGGCTTCAAGGTTTATATGGCCAATTAACCAAACAAATATGGTATGACGCTGTACATTTTGGCTGAATCCAGAACAGGATATATCAGGAATTTTGAGGTATACCATGGAAGCGATGAGACAGTCGACAACATTTCTTCTAGTGTCGTGAAGCGTTTGACCAATAAGATTGTGGGTAAAGGGCACGTTGGGTATATTGATCGTTTCTACATAAGTTTTCAATTAGCTGAAGAATTAGCTGATGATAATACTCGTCTTCTTGGGACAGTGACAGTGAGGATCATCGCAACTCACACAGCTACAATCCAGAGTGTCAGAACAAGAAGAGCAATGGAGAAACTGAAACCAGCAGCAGTTGTTGACTATAATAAAAACAAAGCTGGGGTGGGCCTATTTGACCAACGACTACCTTATGGGGCTCTAGATCACAAGACTGTGAAGTGGTGGAGGAAACTAGCTGTACATTGCATAATAATGGCAGTATCAAATGCCTGCATACTGCATAAAAAGAAAAAGAAAAATCTTGCCAACTCTCAATTTATTCAAGAAGTATAAGCAGGATTGGTGTTGTCTGCTGGGGATTCGACAGATAGCTTTCCACGTGGATCATCAAAATTAGCACGACTCTTAGAAAAACACTTCCCTAAACGTGTAAACATCCCAGAAGGGAAGAAAAAAGGACAAAGGAGGCATGTGGTGTGTAGCGAAAAGGAAAAATGTTCAACAGGAAAGGCTGGAAGAAAGGACACTTCACATGAGTACACCGAATGTAATATTGGGTTGTGTATCTCCCCACTGCTTCAAAGTTTATCACACCTTTGACCACTATGAACGCTACACTGTGAACTGAACTTATTGTTATTTTTCTTTATTTGAAGTGTTTTGTTAATATTTTTAGAGGATAATATGTTTCATTGTATATAACAGTACTGTAATTCTTTTTTATTTATTTATTTATTTATTTTTTTTGCAATAAATATCACTGACTTGAAATTTCATTGGTGTCTTCAAATTTTAAATTATTGACGCCAAAATTTTAGTTCTTAATGTAAAAAGTCCAATGAACATAAAATTGTTGTGGAATTCCAATAACAATGAGCTGTACAACAGTAAGAAATTACAGAAGAACACTGATTTTAATCAGTCCGCAGGTGACAGCAGCTACAAACTACATCGGCATTGTAAGTGGCAATTAAATTCCTTCCAAATTTCAAAAGATATCTAATGATCCACCTTCTATACAATCGCCATCCCTCCCACATTTCGTGCAGCTCACTCTCGTTAGACGCCCTCTCCCACAATTTTTTCCTACCCGTTTTCGGCGGAGTTCTCTGTTTATATTCTGTTTCTACCTAAACGCCAAGCGCCTCCTTATCAGACTACGTTCTTAGAGACCATCGCCTCAGTTATGCCACTGGATTCGTGACTTCCTGCCAGAGTGGTCACAGTTCGTAGTAGCTGACGGAAAGTCGTCGAGTAAAACAGAAGTGACTTCCAGCGTTCTCCAAGGTAGTGCTATAGGCGCTCTGCTGTTCCTTATCTGTATAAGCGATTTAGGAGACAATCTGAGCAGCCGTCTTAGATATTTTGCAGACGATGCTCTTGTCGTGTAGTGAAGTCATCACAAGATCAAAATCAATTGGAATACGATTTAGATAAGATATATGTATGGTGCAAAAATTGCCAACCGTCCACAAATAAAGAAAGGTATAAGGTCATCCACATTAGTGCTAAAGGCGTAAATACTACTAAATATTTAAGAATTACAATTATGAGCGACATAAATTAGAAAGGACACACAGAAATTGTTCTGGGGAAGGCGAGCCAAAGACTGCGATTTATTGGCAGAACAATCAGAGGACGCAACAGATCTACTAAAGAAACTGCCTACACTACACTTGGCTGTCCTATTTGGAGTACTGCTGTGCGGTGTGGAATTCTTAACAGATAGCATTAACGGAGTAGATCGAAAATGTTCAAGGAAGAGCAACACGTTTTGCATTATCGGGAAATATTGGAGAGTGTCACTGACATGATGCAGTATTTAGCGTGGACATAATTAAAACGGCGGCGTTTGTCTTCTCTATGAAACTTCATTTACCAACTTTCTAATCCGAATGCGAAAACATTTTCTTGACGCCGACCTACATAGGAAGAAACCATCATCAGAATAAAATAAGCGAAACCAGAGGTCGCAAAGAAGGATATAGGTGGTTTTCTTTTCTTTTTTTATTTTTTCGCCCGCTGTTCGAGAGTGGAAAAATAGCGAAGTGGTTCCATGAATCCTCTGCCAGGCACTTAAGTGTGATATGCAGAGTATCCATATAGATGTGGATGTGGATGTCACTGTCATTTAAATCCACTCCTCTTCCATTACCCATTTTGTCTTTCATAAAATTAAACGTGGCTGAAATGTGTTAAGCTAATCCATATCCTTCTAAATGCTCTTTACTGCTATTATTATTATTATTATTATTATTGTTCTTGGGAATTCACTGTAACAACTTTGGGATGTTTTGTTGCAGGTCAGATGAAACAGAGGGCCTTAAGGCCCTAATATGTTCAAGCTAAATAAGCAATAAACAAATAAATAAATAAAATGTTTCAGTACAGAAAGTATTATCGGATTTGTTGTGAACGTGTACGTGGATTTGTGCGTGCTACTTAAGGTGCGACGGGAAACAGCAACCAATAAGCAAAACATGTGTATGTTTCCGATTCTCATTTCGTTGCAACGCAGAAAATAATCCAGTTAGAAAAGTCTTCTGATTTCCAGTCCAAGTAAGGTTCAAAATAGTTCAAATGGCTCTGTGCACTATGGGACATAACATCTGAGCTCATCAGTCCCCTAGAACTTAGAACTACTAAAACCTAACTAACCTAAGGACATCACACACATCCATGCCCTAAGCAGGATTTGAACCTGCGACCGTAGCGGTCGCGCGGTTCCACATTGAAGCGCCAAAACCCGCTCGGCCACAACGGCCGTTTTCCAGGTCAGGGATGCTGCATATTAATTCGGCTGCTGTCCTTAATGGCAACCAGTGTACGATACAAAAGTAATAGCAACCATTACGTTAAACACAAGTTAACACCCAACTCTTAGTTCACACCATATATAAGTGTTTATCTAATACGACTGTCACACTGCCCGTGGTAGTTCGGCAGAAATTTTTTAAAGTGGTAACACAAGTCACGTGTAAACGTTGAAACCCTAGTTCGATGCACCGTCGAAACCCTACCACAAAAAGCGTGCTTTGATCTCATAATCGGTTCATACTACAGCGTAATTATACATGAATGATATGCTTATGATAATGAACGCGTATAACATAGAGGCCATTGACATTTTAGAACGGTCGTCTCTCTCGAAAAATATTACGTACATTACTGTCCTTTAAAGAATATTGTATCTTAAGCCTATAAACATACTTCGCTCAAAACACATTTGTAGATGAGTAAACACACAGCTTCACAAAATGAACTGTAATAATCCCATCGATGGCAGCTACCGAACATGCATAGGCGGAAACACAAAACGTAACCTACAATACTGCGATTCTAACGTCGATGTGAAGTGAAAGGATTCAGAAAAGTGCGAGTATGAATCGTGCGCTGACCGTTCTGTAAAAACTTAATTATGAAACTTACCAGAAGACTGAAACTGTTTGTCGGATCAAGGCTCGAACTCCGGGCCTATACCTTTCGCAGTCAGTTATTCTATAAACTGACCTACCCAAACGAAACTAACGACCCGTCGTGCTTGGAAAGCCCAGTTGCTGTACCGCTTACCAGCGGCAGGCAATAGCCCCGAATTCGATTCTCGTTCTGGCACACAGTGAGATTCATCCAAGCAAACACGCCTTTACAGAGTGAAAAACAATCATTTTGTCAACTTAATTGTATTTATAGATAGTTCATCTATAGGTTTTGATGACTGAGTCTGTGACTATCAAGTTATGAGACAAAAATGAGCGTATCATTTGATTGCATTGACTTAGAAGCTTCAATTCTTTACAAATCCTAGGGATCATGTGCTTTAAAAGCTGATAAAAATTTCAACCTGATACCACTACCCGAGTCTGAGAAAAATGGCTCCTAACAGATGGACACGCATACGTTTTCACCGACTGAGGAACGCAACTCTAAAAAGGAGAAAAAGATATCATTGCCGAATTACGGTAGTATCTGCACAGTCTTCGAATAGCGTAAGGTAGGAAGCGAGTGTTCGCGTGAAGCTAATTAAATACAATGAAAATAATAAAAAAACGCTTTTGCGATTACTGTAATAATGGTTAATCTATGCTCTTAAAGTAATGTGTAAGGTGCCATGCAATGACGTCTGTGAGAACTGCTAGACGGATGTTTGATAGGGGTGTCAGATGGAATCAATTAACTCTATCTATGGAACCAATATTATTGAGCATGAACACTGAAAGGTTTCTTCTGTTTGATAAGTAAATACAGTGAAACTGTCGATATTGTACGATCGGTGCAGCTATATTACTGATTGTACTACAACATATGATGAAAGTACAGGGTGATTCAAAAAGAATACCACAACTTTAAAAATGTGTATTTAATGAAAGAAACATAATATAACCTTCTGTTATACATCATTACAAAGAGTATTTAAAAAGGTTTTTTTTTTCACTCAAAAACAAGTTCAGAGATGTTCAATATGGCCCCCTCCAGACACACGAGCAGTATCAACCCGATACTCCAACTCGTTCCACACTCTCTGTAGCACATCAGGCGTAACAGTTTGGATAGCTGCTGTTATTTCTCGTTTCAAATCATCAATGGTGGCTGGGAGAGGTGGCCGAAACACCATATCCTTAACATACCCCCATAAGAAAAAATCGCAGGGGGTAAGATCAGGGCTTCTTGGAGGCCAGTGATGAAGTGCTCTGTCACGGGCTGTCTGGCGGCCGATCCATCGCCTCGGGTGTTGACGTTCAGGTAGTTACGGACAGATAAGTGCCAGTGTGGTGGCGCTCCATCCTGCTGAAATATGAATTGTTGTGCTTCTTGTTCGAGCTGAGGGAAGAGCCAATTCTCTAACATCTCCAGATACTGTAGTCCAGTTACAGTAGCACCTTCGAAGAAAAAGGGACCAAAAACTTTATTGGCTGAAATGGCACAAAAAATGTTCACCTTAAGCGAACAAAGTACAACTAAATGAAACTTTATAGCTCCCTTAATTCGCCGACAGATAGTGCTTAGCTCTGCCTTTTGTCGTTGCAGAGTTTTAAATTCCTAAAGTTGTGGTATTCTTTTTGAATCACCCTGTATTTTTAATACTATCGTAGGAATAGTTGATAACCTTTAGCAACGTGTGGTAATATGCGCACAGAGGCAGTTGATTTCTGAAATGAGCTGCAATGAGATGTGTGATTGCTCATTGTGATTCTAGATGAGTTGGTATTCAGGGAATCCTGCTATTGATATCAGGTGTGCAGAAATATTCTTCGATGTAAGGATACACTCCAGGGATATGCCGCGGTTTAGGTAGGTTATACCAGTTTCACTTGTGCATGAAATTTTCGAAAAGAGACTACGGAGACCAGCCGTCGTGGTACTGTGTGTGGCATTTCTCATTGTGATGAGTAGAACTGCACCCACCACGTCAGAGATGTGTCTATTACTACTCCGACAGTAAAAGAAAACGAGCCAAAGCAGGGAAGAAACTTATCGCAAACTGACCTTCGAAGCCGTGAAAAGGCGCTCGCATCATTTGTTATCGGTGGTTACAATGGCGGCATTACGGTGGCATCTGTCACCATGTCTGGAACGCCGTGAGCAGTTGGCACCACACGCTCCACATTCCAGACGCTGCCGACATTCCTCGAACACTGCACCCTCAAGGCGATCGTATCTCTGTGTTGCAACAAGTTCTGCGACTGGTTCATAAATATGTTCTTTTACAAACATGTTACTAATCTGTTAAAAACATGTTACAAGTATTAAAGTTTCCAAAAATGCAGCAACCAGTCGCAAATTCTCGATGTATCACTTTGTTTGACCTCTGCTTAAGACAGTATTACTACTCACGTCACATATTGGTTGAAAGCACCAATGATGGCGGTTAATCAGTTGAAATTGATTTGCAAAAGTGAATCAATAAAACATGATTTTGCGACTGGTTGCTGCCTATTTGGTAATTGTATGGTTTACGGTCGCTGCACGACATGGGAACCACATAGAGCCCATCATTAATATGTTACAAATATGTTCTTTTACAAACATTTACCATAGGATGAAGCCTTTCTAGAACATGTCATGTAGTGACACTTTGGAGATATAGCTCTGAACAGACTATATAAGTATTTTATTCCTTTTATTATTTTATTTTGTTCTTGAGTTTTATTAATGATTTTATTCAAATATTGCCAATGCGCCTCGCTAAACACAAATCTTTCAATGTATCTTTATATATCTTTGTAGTAGAACCTGTTTCGACAATCGAAGTGTACGATCGCCCGCATCTCGTGGTCGTGCGGTAGCGTTCTCGCTTCCCACGCCCGGGTTCCCGGGTTCGATTCCCGGCGGGGTCAGCGATTTTCTCTGCCTCGTGATGGCTGGGTGTTGTGTGCTGTCCTTAAGTTAGTTAGGTTTAAGTAGTTCTAAGTTCTAGGGGACTGATGACCATCGATGTTAAGTCCCATAGTGCTCAGAGCCCGAAGTGTACGATCTGTGACAGGAGATGAGGACTGTTAAATTGACGGCATAACTGGGGGGTTAGCTTTCGTCTGTGAGGACACGGATAAAATATTTAAATTGAAATGTGCACCGTATCAGTAGAACTGTAGAAATACAGTGATTATTATTCACTAAAATGTGAACTGTGAGGTGTGCTTTCATCTCTGAATGACTTAAGGCAGTGTCTCGCACGTCAATTTTTTTGACGACTATATTTGGGCCGCTATTGAAACGAAGCGTGTGTGCGGTAGCAGATTTAAACATTACGAGAAGGGTGCACGCAATGAACTGAAACTGTTTCGCGGGTGGCACGGAGTAGAAAACTGTATGGGCAAATACACTCCGTTAATATGTCAGTGTCGCATGTTTCCAATCGTACATTCTCTGGAACTGAAATTGCTCAATATCGAGCCCCCGACGACAGCTGCGTCACTGGTATGACGCATGGAATGGCTATGAGCCCTCCGTTATCTCCACCAGTGGCCAACGTTTTTACGAAAAATTTTGAGGAGCGCATGTGATTAACAAGCGTAAGATCCAAAGAACATCAATTCGACTGTGTAATAGTTTAACTCAGAGGGAATGGAAGTGTCTAGGGCATGCGTATGGCTAGGCAAGACTTGTCTGTGACCTCCACATAAAGAGAAGCACAGTGCACAGAAATCTGTAGCATAAACGAATTTTCCGCGTATATAGGTAAGCATTGTCAAACACTGCTTGCGTTGGGCTGTAGGGATGGGGGGAGGGCTAATCAGGTTGATGGCATATGGTCAGCTGTGGGCCAAAATTCAAGTACTGCGAAATAAACAGAAGTTCAGATTGTATGTCAGAGTCCGTTAAAACGATGGATTGGAGTTCTATTGTTTACGAAAGACCATTGACCAAGAATCTCTCAGTGAAGGCTAAATGATCTTCAGACGCCATGATTTAGGCCATCTCCAATAAATTCAGGAACCACGAAGTGAACAGAAATTCGATGTGCGAATCAGTATTCATTTAACGCAGGACTTTGAGGGGTCTTGTTTAAATCAAGACCGTGACGAAGAATCTCTAATCAGCTGAAGACCAGGATCCAGTCAATCCGTCATAAAGAACACCCCACAAACATCTGATAAAATACACTACCTAGCTTTCTGCATGCAAAAAAATATAAAGACGGTCACAAAATGCAAAAAGAGCTGTTAATAATACTTTTCCAATACACTTGCAAGAGATCACGTTTAACGCATTCTCTAATGATAGAATGTATATAACACAAAACTTCATTCACCACACGAAATTACGCACGAAAATAACGTATAACTTGATGTCTCAAAATATTTACTCAACATCTGCAAAGAAATGAATGGGTAACAGTAACCTCAGTGTCAACTAAACCAACCGATTACCTTTGTTTATGATACCGGAGGAGCACTCCAAAGAAAGTGTTCTTATCAGTGTAAGCGCTTGTCCGAGAACGCCCATCCCAAGTGAGGGGAGGGGGAGGTTTCTGCTAGAAACTATCCGACTGACCCCAGCAAATGCAGACTTCCGCTCCGGGTCACCGTCCAAGCTCTCTGGTTTCAACATTGTCCACCTTCAAGTTAAGTTGACACTAACATTTAACCGCTCCGTGACAACTCTGGCCAAACTGGAGCGAACTTAAAAATGCGTTCTTGCATTTACTCCCTCACACAGAATAAATTGGGAAACAGACTGTGTGAGCTGTTACCGAGTGATGTGGCGCAGGGGTTAGCACACTGGACTCGCATTCGACAGGGCGACGGTTGAAACCCGCGTGCGGCCATCCTGATTTAGCTTTTCCGTGATTTCCCTAAATCACTTCAGGAAAATGCCGGGATGGTTCATTCGAAAGGACCGACTTCCTTCCCTAATCCTATGGGGCCGATGACATCGCTGTTTCATTCCCCCCCCCCCCCCCAAAAAAAACAAAATCAACCAACCAACAAATGCTGTTGCTTCATTCGGAGGCTGCTTGTTGTTGCGGCAGCGTAAGCAGCAGAAAGACAATACACTGCCAGCAGGTAAGGCTCCAGGCGCACTTAACACTTATGAAATTGATACCACTGCTCAGTTTCAAAGTGTCAGTCCTTTCTTTCGTGGATGAATTGCATTTCGTTAACACTCTTCCAATGAATGCTTTCAGTATGTTTACTCTTAAGCATTTTACGGTAGTTACTATGTCCAGTGACTTTTCGTCATCTCTTTTAGACAGTAACGGATATCATTGCCTATGTATCTACATTACGTTACTGGCTTCTATCACTAAGATCAATCGTCGCTGTCTACACCAGTAACCGATCCTCCACGTATCTTCCTGAATTTTTACAGCTTTCTCACACTGCTTCATTCCCGTTGACAATAGAATCATCAGGAAAGGGCCTCGAGGGGTTTCCTGCGGTGTCTGATAGACGATTATGCGTGCTGGAAGCAGCAATATGTCCTATAACATTTCACTGGAGAACACCTGAAATTATCTGTGCATCCGTTAGTGTCGCCTCGTTAGACACAGGTGAAGTTGCTAAACCTTCAGTGTCATCATGAGTGCGTGTCTGTAGGGACATGAGAAAGTAAATTACACATATCGTCCCACGCTAAGAGCACTGAGCCATAAGAGTGAACCGTTAGATGAAGAGAGTTCATGTTCCATCCTTCACGCAGATACACATAATAGGTGCGTCATGGTGTGGCAGTGAAATGGAGTGGCAACTGAAAACGTGTTCTGAAGTTGAAGTATGCAAAACGTCTAAAATGTACACACTCTGAGTGTGAAATTCTGTCAGTGTGTGGGTCAAACACATTGTCGCGTCCAGCCGTAGCGAAATGGTGCCAACAATTTGACCAAATTGGAATGATTGTGTGACCCAGGAGCGCATTTCTGACGCCGAGGAATTCAACGATTGTCAGAACACTCCGACTGTTGCGTACAGAGACTGGTCGATTGATTCTGGGGAGGAGCCCTAAAGCGAGGTCATCGGTCCCGTCGCATTAGGGAAGGATGGGGAAGGAAGTCAGTTGTGCGCTTTCAAAAGAACCATCCCGGCATTTGCCTGAAGTGAATTAGGGAAATCACAGGAATCCTAAATCAAGATGGCCGGACGCCGGTTTGAACCGTCCTTCGGGTGCGAGTCCAGCGTGCTAACCACTGCGCCCCCTCACTCGGTTTGCTTGCAGAGACTTGGCGACAATGCTGAAAAGAAGTGTGATGTATCTGTGACACTTTGAAGTGTATAGGGGCATTCAATAAAAGTTACTTGGCCTGCGATAGTAATGTTCAACTTTCTTTTTGAAGTACTCTCGTAGCTGAAGCCCCTAAAGCACTACTTAGGACGCTGCAGCAGCTACGTGACACTCGAACGCAATTTCGTAGAAACAGTTTGACGTACACCATTCAGAACATGCTGCATGGCACCGTGGGCGCACGCTGGTAGGAGAAGCGGCACAAACCGTGGCAGAGAGCGGCCGGTGATGAACGGAGTGCGGGCGGCGCTACAGAGCGTGTTATTATTGACTGACGAGACGGGGCTGTTTGTCAGAGCTACGCGGCGAGCACTCACAGCGACAGGGTACTGCGTCCCGCGTCCTGCTGAAGCCACGTGGCGGTGTACGCATTAAAGCAATGGGCGGGTCTCCGGAGGTAGCAGCCATTCCCTGGCGTTACTCCGTAGCAGCGTCAAATTCCACGAAATACACGCACACCCTAGAGAAAGCCACAACTTGCAGTACCTACATTTACTTAACGTCGAGAGGCTTAATGCTGTACATTAACAGCTACGTTGGTCGCAAGTTACACTGCTAAATCTTTTTACTCTGTTTAGTAACTTTCGTAGCAATTCTAGGCATTTCTTAAGGGAAGTTATTTCCCTCCGTAGCCTGTTCTTTACTTCAAAATGAAACACTTCCTATCATTGTTTAGCAGTTACATAATTTCGTCTCCTTGAGCATTATTAACGCAAGATGACAAGAGAGGCGGGATTGGAAATCCGTGGTAAGGTTCAAAATGGTTCAAATGGCTCTGAGCACTATGGGACTTAACATCTATGGTCATCAGTCTCCTAGAACTTAGAACTGCTTAAACCTAACTAAGGACAGCACACAACACCCAGCCATCACGAGGCAGAGAAAATCCCTGACCCCGACGAGAATCGAACCCGGGGACCCGGGCGTGGGAAGCAAGAACGCTACCGCACGACCACGAGCTGCGGACATCGTGGTAAGGACTTATGGGACCAAACTGCTGGGGTCATCGGTCGCTAAGCCTATACACTACTTAATCAAACTTAAACTGACTTATGCAATGGACAACACACACACCCATGCCCGAAGGGAGGACACGAACCTCTGACGGTGGGAGTTGCGAAAGGGGGGGGGGAGGATATTACCTTATTTCATAGGTAATACACTAGTATTACACCTCCAACGGTATGCATGTAAAATAAATACAAAAGTCTTCTTTTACATCCTACAACCAAAATTTTATTCCTCAAAGCCGGCCGTTGTTACCGAGCGGTTCTAGGCGCTTCAGTCTGGAAGCGCGTGACCGCTACGGTCGCAGGTTCGAATCCTGCCTCGGGCATGGATGTGTGTTCTGTCCTTAGGTTAGTTAGGTTTAGGTAGTTCTAAGTTCTAGGGGACTGATGACCTCAGATGTTAAGTCCCATAGTGCTCAGAGCCATTTGAACCATTTTTTTACTGCTCAAAATATTATTGGAAAATATGTCATAATTAATGTTAGGCGCTCAGTAACCTCCAACAGTACGGTACTGCACACACACACACACACACACACACACACACACACACACACACTCACACAAACACACACACAAAACAAGTAAATTCTTCTGTTTTAGAGCCATTTGAACCATTTTTTTACTGCTCAAAATATTATTGGAAAATATGTCATAATTAATGTTAGGTGCTCAGTAACCTCCAACAGTACGGTACTGCACACATACACACACACAAAACAAGTAAATTCTTCTGTTTTAGACGCTGGTATTACAAGACCCAGTTCAATCTTCTACACAAATTGCTCTTGAGCAGTGGTTACACATTGGTGGCATTCTTCATTAATTGTTCGGGGGAAAAAATGAGCATACTTTTATCCCTTGATGTGGTTGTAGGTTCAGCTGCTGTTACTGCGCAAGTGACGTTCGGTAAGAAAATCACCCGGACGCAGCACTAGCCTATCCATGTTGTGTTAATTCCAGCAGCCAAGACGAGACTAGCACTAGAGAGTGTCTATGTGGTAGGAACTAACGTTCTTCTAGCGCTGACTGCTTAATATTGCAGCTAAGATGAAACACTAAGATAAATTCTAGACAAAAAAACGAAAATGCCTACTATTAGAAATCAGGCGGTCCACTACTAAACATTTGTAATATAATTTTATAATTTGTTTTGTAAAGAAAGGCTACCTTTTCTTCCTGCACCCTATTTTATTTCTACCGGACACATTTCGCCTTTTTCAGTTTAAGGCATCATCAGTGGAATATAGAATCATACAGTTTTGTTTTGATGTGCGTTAATTGTAGATTATAAAACAGTTCGCGTATCGTTTTTTTGTGTAAATAACTGATTAGCTTTATTTCTCCGCGTTTTGGGTGGTTCATATCTGTGATTCTGCTCATCTGGCCACGTGCTGGAGGTTGCACTAAAGCTCTATTTTCGAAACATAAGAATGTCTTGGAACTTTTTTCTTCCAACTTTTCATCTTTGTGGAGCAGTATCATTCTAACGAAGTACACTCTGAAAATAACGTCTATTAATTTCTCTTACGTGTCTCTCTCTCTCTCTCTCTCTCTCTGTCTATGTGTGTGTACGAGCGAGACACACGCACAGACACACACACACACACACACACACACACACACACACACACACACACACAGAGAGAGAGAGAGAGTATATACATTACTGACCATAAAAAATTTCTACACCACAAAGATGACGTGTTACAGACGCGAAATTTAACCGACAGGAAGAAGATACTGTGATATGCAAATGATTGGCTTTTCAGAGCATTCACACAAGGTTGGCGCCGGTGGCGACACCTACAACGATTTGACATGAGGAAAGTTTCCAACCGATTCCGCAGACATAAACAGCAGTTTACCGGCGTTGCCTGGTGAAACGTTATTGTGATGCCTCGTGTAAGGAGGAGAAATGCATACCATCACGTTTCCGACTTCGTTAAAGGTCCGATTGTAGCCTATCGCGATTGCGGTTCATCGTATCGCGACATTACTACTCGCGTTGATCGAGATCCAATGACTGTTAGCAGAATATGGAATCGGTGGGTTCAGGAGGGTAATACGGAACGCGGTGCTGGATCCCAACGGCCTCGTATCACTAGCAGTCGAGATGACAGGCATCTTATCCGCATGGCTGTAACGGATCATGCAGCCACGTCTCGATCCCTGAGTCAACAGATGGGGACGTTTGCAAGACAACAACTATCTGCACGTACAGTTCGACGACGTTTGCAGCAGCATGCACTATCAGCTCGGAGACCATGGCTGCTGTTACCCTTGACGCTGCATCACAGACAGGAGCGCCTGCAATGGTGTACTCAAGGACGAACCTGGGTGCACGAATGGCAAAACGTCATTTTTTTGGATGAATCCAGGCTCTGTTTACAGCATCATGATGGTCGCATCCGTGTTTGGCGGCATCGCGGTGGACGCACGTTGGAAGCGTGTATTCGTCATCGCCATACTGGCGTATCACCCGGCGTGATGGTATGGGGTGCCATTGGTTACAGTTCTCGGTCACCTCTTGTTCGCATGAACGGCACTTTGAACAGTGGACGTTACATTTCAGATGTGTTATGACCCGTGGCTCTACCCTTCATTCGTTCCCTGCGAAACCCTACATTTCAGTAGGATAATACACGACCGTATGTTGCAGGTCCTGTACGGGCCTTTCTGGATACAAAAAATGTTCGACTGCTGCCCTGGCCAGTACATTCTCCAGATCTCTCACCAATTGAAAACGTCTGGTCAATGGTGGGCGAGCAACTGGCTCGTCACTATACGCCAGTCACTACTCTGATGAACTGTGGTATCGTGTTGAAGCTGCATGGGCAGCTGTACGTTTACACGCCATCCAAGCTCTGTTTGACTCAATGCCCAGGCGAATCAAGGCCGTTATTACGGCTAGAGGTGTTTGTTCTTGGTACTGATTTTTTAGGATCTATGCAACCAAATTGCGTGACAAGGTAATCACATGTCAGTTCTAGTATAATATATTTGTCCAATGAATACCCGTTTA
This sequence comes from Schistocerca piceifrons, assembly GCF_021461385.2. NCBI lineage: Eukaryota > Metazoa > Arthropoda > Insecta > Orthoptera > Acrididae > Schistocerca > Schistocerca piceifrons. Next base: position 657,035,129 of record NC_060141.1, read on the forward strand.
TCATCTGCATTTCTTCTTGGTGTAGCAATTTTAATGGCCAGTAGTGTATATATATGCATGCTTTCTTTTGTGAGGCGAGGGTTTTGGCGGTTTTTCAGTGCAATTTGTAAAATGTTGAATATGAATGTAATAGCAAAATGGTTGAAAATTTTGGTGTACCCCTGATTTGATGTTTTGTGGAGAGGTTCATGGACAACTGAGTATAAAGGGTTATGTGGTACTATTAGTATTACTACAATTATTATTGTGATAAAAGTCCTCTGTTCTAGTGTTACTCTATCATTTTATCTATTATTGTAAACAATGACTTTTTGGCATGTGTATTTGATCATTCAAGAAGGTTTTCTTTTCTTCTTTTTTTGTGTGGTAATTTTCTTGCAGTGTTAGGAGGTGTTTCTTATTGTTGATTCTAATTATTTTAATATGTTCTTCTCTAGCGGGTAGTTCGTGATTGTATTCTCTTAGGCGCTCTTAAAATGGGACAAGCCATGCAATGCAATTTGCATGTGCTTGTTCCTAATCAGATGGGTTCGTCATTTCATACAAAGGTAGTTAAGGGGGTATCTTATTCTACCAGGGAAATATATGACGTTGTTACCTGAGAATGTGGAGGACTTCCGTTAGTTAAATTGGAATTGAGATCCTTGTTTGTTTCACTGTTGTAGTAGCTCCTGTTAAATGATATAAATGATACCATGTCATATCTTTTTACTTCAATTATCTGTGTAACGCATTCTCTCAAGGTATCTGTGACTATTTTTCGCGAGCTCTTTGAATTCCGTTTTTCTCTTAATGTGTTGTCTGCTGTTGGCTTTTATCGTCAGGTTGCATTCTTGCTTCTTTGATAACTAATTATACCCGAAATTGTGACAGTGCTAATTCCGTAGAGATGCACATTGCTGCGCACTTCATAGATTACAGTGTGACATTTTTAAGTGTGACATTTTACCTTATATGAGGATAAGTCCTGATATATACTAAGGGTTTTCTTATCTATAAGGATTCTATAGGATTTTTTTGAAAATAAACTGATAAGCTTTGTTTGTCGGAGCTTCTAATTTTATAGTGACTAGTTCTTTTTAATGTTTGGCATGTTCTCATATAAATCCCTGATGTTAAATAGTTTCATGACTAACAAGTATGCACACATTTTATTCTGTAGTGCTGGATGAACAAACAGATTTATTTTAACTGTGCTATTTTCATTTTGCAGTGTGACGTCTGAGGAGATAGTAAGTTCTTAGTGGTCTGTTTTTTACTTTTTTCTATAGAAATAGTAGGTGTTACCATACTCTGATGATCGTTTATTTCTTATGATTCGGTTTTTGTAACGGTGGAGCACTTTTGTGTTTCTTTTATTGCACTACTGGACCGGTACATTTTGATTTGATATAAATATATGACTTTCTGTGCTGAAGTGTTCCTGACGTGAGGTTTAAAGTTCTGATGCGTGGAGTTTTACGTATATTAGTCAACATATGACGACCCTTCTTTCAGTACGAAATGGCTTGTCCTCCACATGATGGTCTGGGAAGTGGTTGTTCCTATTATTAGTGAAGCGGCACTATGGTTTATATAAGTGTTTGCCATGTAAGATAATTGAGAGATGACTTGAACTTTGATAGGGAGCGTCAGTCTTACGGCCTTACATCTACATCTACATCTATACTCCGCGAGCCACCTTACGGTGTGTGGCGGAGGGTACTTATTGTACCACTATCTGATCCCCCCTTCCCTGTTCCATTCACGAATTGTGCGTGGGAAGAACGACTGCTTGTAAGTCTCCGTATTTGCTCTAATTTCTCGGATCTTTTCGTTGTGATCATTACGCGAGATATATGTGGGCGGTAGTAATATGTTGCCCATCTCTTCCCGGAATGTGCTCTCTCGTAATTTCGATAATAAACCTCTCCGTATTGCGTAACGCCTTTCTTGAAGTGTCCGCCACTGGAGCTTGTTCAGCATCTCCGTAACGCTCTCGCGCTGACTAAATGTCCCCATGACGAATCGCGCTGCTTTTCGCTGGATCATGTCTCTCTCTTCTATTAATCCAACCTGGTAAGGGTCCCATACTGATGAGCAATACTCAAGAATCGGACGAACAAGCGTTTTGTAAGCTACTTCTTTCGTCGAGGAGTCACATTTTCTTAGAATTCTTCCTATGAATCTCAACCTGGCGCCTGCTTTTCCCACTATTTGTTTTATGTGATCATTCCACTTCAGATCGCTCCGGATAGTAACTCCTAAGTATTTTACGGTCGTTACCGCTTCCAATGATTTACCACCTATGGCATAATCGTACTGGAATGGATTTCTGCCCCTATGTATGCGCATTATATTACATTTATCTACGTTTAGGGAAAGCTGCCAGCTGTCGCACCATGCATTAATCCTCTGCAGGTCCTCCTGGAGTACGTACGAGTCTTCTGATGTTGCTACTTTCTTGTAGACAACCGTGTCATCTGCAAATAGCCTCACGGAGCTACCGATGTTGTCAACTAAGTCATTTATGTATATTGTAAACAATAAAGGTCCTATCACGCTTCCCTGCGGTACTCCCGAAATTACCTCTACATCTGCAGATTTTGAACCGTTAAGAATGACATGTTGTGTTCTTTCTTCTAGGAAATCCTGAATCCAATCACAAACCTGGTCCGATATTCCGTAAGCTCGTATTTTTTTCACTAAACGTAAGTGCGGAACCGTATCAAATGCCTTCCTGAAGTCCAGGAATACGGCATCAATCTGCTCGCCAGTGTCTACGGCACTGTGAATTTCTTGGGCAAATAGGGCGAGCTGAGTTTCACATGATCTCTGTTTGCGGAATCCATGTTGGTTATGATGAAGGAGATTTGTATTATCTAAGAACGTCATAATACGAGAACACAAAACATGTTCCATTATTCTACAACAGATTGACGTAAGCGAAATAGGCCTATAATTATTCGCATCTGATTTATGACCCTTCTTGAAAATGGGAACGACCTGCGCTTTCTTCCAGTCGCTAGGTACTTTACGTTCTTCCAGCGATCTACGATAAATTGCTGATAGAAAGGGGGCAAGTTCTTTAGCATAATCACTGTAGAATCTTAAGGGTATCTCGTCTGGTCCGGATGCTTTTCCACTACTAAGTGATAGCAGTTGTTTTTCAATTCCGATATCGTTTAATTCAATATTTTCCATTTTGGCGTCTGTGCGACGGCTGAAATCAGGGACCGTGTTACGATTTTCCGCAGTGAAACAGTTTCGGAACACTGAATTCAGTATTTCTGCCTTTCTTCGGTCGTCCTCTGTTTCGGTGCCATCGTGGTCAACGAGTGACTGAATAGTGGATTTAGATCCGCTTATCGATTTTACATATGACCAAAACTTTTTAGGGTTCTTGTTTAGATTGTTTGCCAATGTTTTATGTTCGAATTCGTTGAATGCTTCTCTCATTGCTCTCTTTACGCTCTTTTTCGCTTCGTTCAGCTTTTCCTTATCAGCTATGATTCGACTACTCTTAAACCTATGATGAAGCTTTCTTTGTTTCCGTAGTACCTTTCGTACATGATTGTTATACCACGGTGGATCTTTCCCCTCGCTTTGGACCTTAGTCGGTACGAACTTATCTAAGGCGTACTGGACGATGTTTCTGAATTTTTTCCATTTTTGTTCCACATCCTCTTCCTCAGAAATGAACGTTTGTTGGTGATCACTCAGATATTCTGCGATTTGTGCCCTATCACTCTTGTTAAGCAAATATATTTTCCTTCCTTTCTTGGCATTTCTTATTACACTTGTAGTCATTGATGCAACCACTGACTTATGATCACTGATACCCTCTTCTACATTCACGGAGTCGAAAAGTTCCGGTCTATTTGTTGCTATGAGGTCTAAAACGTTAGCTTCACGAGTTGGTTCTCTAACTATCTGCTCGAAGTAATTCTCGGACAAGGCAGTCAGGATAATGTCACAAGAGTCTCTGTCCCTGGCTCCAGTTCTGATTGTGTGACTATCCCATTCTATACCTGGTAGATTGAAGTCTCCCCCTATTACAATAGTATGATCACGAAACTTCTTCACGACGTTCTGCAGGTTCTCTCTGAGGCGCTCAACTACTACGGTTGCTGATGCAGGTGGTCTATAGAAGCATCCGACTATCATATCTGACCCACCTTTGATACTTAACTTAACCCAGATTATTTCACATTCGCATTCGCTAATAACTTCACTGGATATTATTGAATTCTTTACTGGTATAAATACTCCTCCACCATTGGCGTTTATCCTATCCTTGCGGTATATATTCCATTCTGTGTCTAGGATTTCGTTACTGTTCACTTCCGGTTTTAACCAACTTTCCGTTCCTAATACTATATGCGCACTATTTCCTTCAATAAGAGATACTAATTCAGGAACCTTGCCCTGGATACTCCTGCAGTTTACCAATATTACGTTAACTTTTCCTGTTTTTGGTCTCTGAGGACGGACGTTCTTTATCAACGATGATAATGTCCTCTCTGGTAAGCCGTCAGGTATTTTATAGTTTCGCCCAAGGGGGGGTCCCTCTAACCTAAAAAACCCCCGTGTGCACGCCACACGTACTCTGCTACCCTAGTAGCTGCTTCCGGTGTGTAGTGCACGCCTGACCTGTCTAGGGGGGCCCTACAGTTCTCCACCCAATAACGGAGGTCGATGAATTTGCAACCATTATAGTCGCAGAGTCGTCTGAGCCTCTGGTTTAGACCCTCCACACGGCTCCAAACCAGAGGACCGCGATCGACTCTGGGCACTATGCTGCAGATATTTAGCTCAGCTTGCACTCCGCGTGCGATGCTGGTTGTCTTCACCAAATCAGCCAGCCGCCGGAAGGAACCAAGGATGGCCTCAGAACCCAAGCGGCAGGCGTCATTCGTTCCGACATGTGCTACTATCTGCAGCCGGTCACACCCAGTGCGTTCAATAGCTGCCGGAAGGGCCTCCTCCACATTACGGACGAGACCCCCCGGCAAGCACACCGAGTGCACACTGGCATTCTTCCCCGACCTACCCGCTATTTTCCTGAGGGGCTCCATAACCCGCCTAACGTTGGAGCTCCCTATAACTAATAGGCCCGCCCTCTGTGACTGTCGGGACCTTGCCGGAGAATCGGCCACTGGCCCAACAGGCGAGGCATCCTGTGGTGGCTCGGAAACGATGTCATCACCACTAGGAAGCACCCTGTACCTGTTGGAAAGGGGTAAGGCAGCTGCCACGCGGCCAGATCCCACCTTCGCCTTTCGGCCAGGCACGCGCGAGCCCACCACTGTCCGCCATTCACCCTGGAGTGATGGCTGACCGGTAAGATGCTCACTGCCGGAAGACGCAGCGACATCAGGGGTTCCATGTGATTCCAAGGCCACCGAAGTAGGCATAGGTCTCACCACAGTTGCCCCAACGCCACTACGAGCCGACGCCTGCGCCTCGAGCTCGATGAGCCTAACAGACAAAGCCTCCACCTGCCCCCGAAGAGTGGCCAATTCTCCTTGCGTCCGCTCACAATGCCTTGCTCGCTGTCACTAGTAAGGCTTCCGTCATTTCTTTGACAATTTAAATTTGCCGATAAGAGGCTTTATAACTGATTTATCATACTATAGTAGGTTCTGTGGGCGAGGTAGCATTTTTCTAGCTGCTATCATATGATGTCTTCCTCTGGGGCGTTCTCTGTCTTTATAACTATATTGAGTTGAAATCTGTTTTCGCAGGATAGAGCGGATCAGGTTATGGTTGTGGAGGGGGCCGTAGTCAGTTACTGTCAGCTGAACAAAACACACCAATTTATATTTTCCTGAGAACCACTTAATTACACATTGCCTTAAAAGGATCAAAATAAAACAATATGGCTGAAGGCCTAGTTAAGAAAACTTGAGATATCCCCTGGGCTGAAGGCTCAAGACCACTCCATAAACAATAACGGCTGAAAGGCCTGGACACAGGTTATAAAAAAATTGCTTTAAAGAATACATGCAGCTAAAAGCCTTACTTAAAAAATATATCACGTAAATACTCGGCTGAAGGCCACAAACAAACATTGAACAACTCAGGGCTTAAGGCCTGAATAACAAGAATTTCAGGTAGAACAAACTTTCAAAATTTAGTTTTTAAACAAATCAATCTTCAAATTTTAATTTAAGTTGGCTGAAGACCTTATTTTAAAATTAAAACAAACTAAATTAATAGACGGCTGAAGGCCGTGCACAGTACATCAGACTAAAATGAAAATCACAATCTAAAATCAACAGAACAGTGGTGCTCAGAAATGTTTCAAGGCTCGACCTGAGGAGGTAGCTCTAACGTAAGATGAGGTGAAACAGCCAGCCAAGAGTAAGGTTAAATAATTGGATGGAAACCCGACCCAGGGACGGCTGAAGGACCGACCAATAACCTAATCATTTCCCTTCCGCCTAACCAACAGCACGACACTGGAAAGTATCAGCCGAGGACGAGAATACCAGCAGAATTACGTCTTCAAAATTGGCGTCTAAAAACAGCCAAGGCACAGTAACCACTCTAAGAAAAAAGCATGAACAAACAACTAAAAGGCTGTTGAACTACACGCCGTGCCGGACTGCATCAACACGGCGCGGAAAAACACACTGCCGGAAAATTACGCTAATGAGCAGGGCAGGTAACTAGGGCGTTAACAGCCACAAGGCAGAAAATACAGCTGGTGCACTTCAGTGATGAGTAACAACCAATTTAATAGTTAAAGACCATACAGGAAGACGGCTGCAAAATTTCGCCGACTCCAACACACCATACGTTGCTGCTAGCCAGAAAGGCCCAGGAAGTAACAAACGGCAATTAACGAAGAGATGTCGCAGCAGTTGAGGTTTCATAACAGCTTAACTGATCACTCAACTTCAGCGTCCAGGTTCGGTGGGCAACGAACTTTTGTAGCTCTCACATCTAGTGCCTCACAATCCAACCGCGCGTGCACGCTGACAGCGCTCCCGGCTTGACATCGCGCTGCGGAGACTTTCTCGTTTTTCTCTCCCAACCGATTGACTGCCACACACACCACCACACGTAAATGTAGCGGTCAGACCAAAGATGTTACAGCAGTACTAGTATCGACAAGCGCTGCTGCTGCCACTGACGGAGGCAAGACAGTAACTCGTTATGGCAGCAACTCAGGGAGAAATAAGATACCACTCGACTGTGAAAAAATGCCAAAGAATGAACGGCATCAATGCGAGCCGGTCATGGCTCATGCGGATTTCATTTAGCTAGACTAACACATGAAGAATTTGGCAGATTAGTGTCTATACATTGAATGATCTCTGGGTTTTATTTTACTAATTTCACATTGTTTACTTTGCTGATTTTTTTTTCTTTTTTTTGCTAATAGTTGTTACCTTCGTTCACCTATATTGACGTGCCCCAATATTAATTCAATTTTTTATGTGTTTGACCGTTATGTTTCCGACAATCTGGACTTTTCTTCATCTATAATCTTATGTCTACGATTCTTAGTATGCACGTACCTTTTTACTTTTAGAGTAACATACTGATTTGTCTGGATGTGGCATGTGGTTAAGCCACCTCCCTTAGTTACACTCTAATATGTGAGTATGCAGCACGTTTTTATAACTAACAATGCTATTTTTGTTGGTTGTTAGCTTGTACGCTACTATTATTCGCAGGGCGGTAAAGTTTTTACCAGTTCCTTATAGTGTAACTTGGTGTAATAATCAGAGACAGTGAAACGTAGAGTAACATTCTCAGTTCTCGCAGTTTTTTTCCGACAATTCCTGGTAGACACGTATGCGAAAAATAGAAGCGGAATGGATGCTTTACGTAAGACTGAATAAGAAGAAACTAAACACGTAACAATACATCCACTTTCGAGACACACTCATAAATATTGGAAACATTGACAACATTGGAACAATGCTTATCTCACCCTCATTATGTATAGGAAGTCTTAGACACATGCAAGAATAGACTCTAGGTACCGTGGCCTCCATAAGAAAATATGGACGACTTGACCTCTTCTTAACATTCACATGTAGCTCGTCGTGGCCAGAAATCAAAGAACAACTAAGATGCGGACAAGTCCTCGTGCATTGACACGACATAATAGCCCGAGTTTTCCGACGAAAACAAGTGAGATTTATCGAAGCCATCGCAAAACACCACATCTTTGAAACCGTTGGATGCTGGACGTACACAATCGAGTAGCAAGAACAGGGACTGCCTACTCACACAATCTCATACGGCTACAAGGCAGCAAACGACAGAATTAATCCCACAGTTATCGACAAAATCATCGAAGCTGAATCCCAATCCACAAGAGGAATCGTAACTATAGGGCATAGTAGTGAAAATCATGATTCACGGACCATGTGGACCATTACACCCAAATTTGCCACGTATGAGTGATGTAAAATGTACAAAAAAGTACCATAAACAAGGCTTGGACGACACACATCCCAAATACAGAAGATTATAAAACATAAACGCTGGTTTCACAGCAAAAATATGACTACGACGCAGTGACGAACTGGAAATAGATAATCAGTGGGTAGTTGCAACAATAATAGTTTCCATAATGTTCCAAGCACACATAAGCGTAAAATACCACAACTCAATGAAATTTCTCAAATATGTCTGTAACTGTGTGAACAAAGGCAGTGACAGGGCAGTATTTCAAATAGCCAAAGACAGCCAACAACAAGACAGAAACGACGAGATCCTCATGTATCAAATGGGAAGATACATCAACAGTAACGAAGTACGATGTCCAATATTAGGTTTTCCTATACACTAACGCGAACCATCTGAGCAGCATCTAGCACTAAATTTGGAGGACTGGCAGGGAGTTTACTCCGCAGAAGACACTGCGCGTAAAACTGCCAGCATATCACCTCAGAAGACAACTTTAACAGCTTTTTACCAGCTGTGCCAAACGGATCCATTCGCGAAAATATTACTATATGTCGACTTCCCTACCTATTATACGGGAAACACAAGAAATATATTTCAACGACGAACGCAAGGAGTTCTAGTAGAAGATCATCCAGGAATCATGAATACCAGCACAGTAGGCCGAGTACACACCATACATCCGAACAACGCCGAATGTTTCTATCTTCAGATATTGCTACACGAAATACGGAGACCAACACCTTTCACAGACATCAAGATTGTTGACGATCACACACGCCAGATGGGCAGACAATCATGCCAACGCTTAGGACTACTGTAAAAGGACAACCACTCGGATTTAACACTACAAAAAGCCATACCCACAGCCTCAGGTGAACAAATAAAAAACTTATTCGCCATGATTCTAGCAACATGTAACCCATCGAATCCAAAACAAATACGGTACTCCTTCATAGAGAGTTGAGTGACGACATACTGTACCAAATCCGACAAGCTCATCCTGAACCGACCATCGTGTTCAACTTCGACATCTTCAATGAAACACTCATTCGCCTAGAAGGTAAATGTTTAGCAATAAACAACCAGACCTTAGTACAACGTGGGATACAAGCACAACAAAAAGATACTATCAGTGTGCTAAACACAGTAAAAACGCTAAAACATCAACGAACTACTTCAAAATATTGCTTACGACAAACCACTCCTCAGTGACAAACAAAAGGAAATTTACAAATTTATCATGGATCGGATCGACAACAGCATTGGCGGAATTATTTACCTGGACCCAGCAAGTGGTACCGTGAAAACGTTTCTAGTAAATCTATTGGCTGGCGGAAATAACGCGCTAAACAACACATCGCACTTGCACTGGCAACCTCCAGCATTGCAGCCACACTTAGGGAAGGAGGACAAACTATCCATTCCGCCCGACAACTGCCACTGAATATAGTCTAAGAACAATTGCCACTGTGTAAAATCTCAAGAGTATCTGGACTGGACTTCTAAGGCGAGCTAAACTTATCTTCTGGGACAAATGGAAAATGGAACATAAAAAAATCTCTCGAAGCTATAGACAGAACGTTATAGGACTTGCGAGAAAACTGAAGTGATGGGAGGAGCTCTACTCGTACTCTCAGGAGGTTTTCGACAAACAGTTCCAGTTATCTCCAAGTCAACACCAGAAGACGAGATCAGTGAATGCATAAAAAATCACGTCCCTAGTCACACATACAATCGGGTTGAACAATAGAAATACGATACAACAGCACATTTTACACGACAACTTCTACAAATAGGCGAAGGTACGTATCCTACTGAACAGACCACCAGCCTCATGAAACTCAACAGTAATTTCTGCAACATAGCAACTGCTGAAAGCGAACTCATCGAACAAATCTACCCAAACGTTGTTCGCAGCTATACCTGTCAGGACTAGCCATTTGAAAGGGCAGTTTTGGCAGCTAAAAGTAATATTATCAACGATATCAACTTTAGTATTCAAAAGAAAATGCGCGATGACGAGAGAATATACAAATTTATTTACAAGATTGCAAAGGTTGGGAGCTTTCAAATAATTACGCACCCTCCGACTCAGAGTCGCATTATTAAGTTTTGGCTGGTTTCGTTGTCTAGGGGCTGGGATACGTAGTTGCCGCATTACAAGCCAAATAGAGCTGAGTCCACAGTACACAATATGAATAGAGTCATGAATCGAATGGTCGAAGGTTCCTATCACTGGGCACATGCGAATTTTGAACATAATATAGACATTTATAAATGAAAGATTGCAATTAAATAAAATCTGCAGGTTCTATCTTAACGACTTTAAATGATGAGTACAATAGTAGAAGTGCTCTTGAGAATGCGGTATATTTCTGCAAAACACTTATTGGTGTCGATGGTCCAGCAATTACATAAAATATAAGGTAAATAACAGGGAAATAATAGATTCCTACTGCACGTAATTAGTTCTGAACGACAACAAAGCTCGCGAGGTATTCACTTCTAAGCGCACACGGCGTCTTCACTGTAGAAGCCACGGAAATCTCACAAGTGCACAAGTCAGCACTACGAAATACTTCTATCTGCCGCGACCACGCTCAAACCGCTCCACTCTCTCTTAAGTTCCTCTCGCGACCTGTGCGTCCGTCGCGCCGTCGCACCCAGCACGTCTCGTGTCCTGTCCGTACCATCCGGGCCCTGTGCCGTCGTGCACAGAACCCCGTAGTCGCTTCCCTTAGTGACGAGCGCTGTGATTGGCTAGAGCGCTCCCTCCATATCTCGAAGCTAATGTACACTCGCAAACGTAAAACACTTTCGAAATACTGGATTTATATTTAAATACTTGAAATTAAAGAAATAATCCTACGGCTGGACCATAAACACACATTATTAAATACATAAACAAATTAAATAAACATATATCAAAGGAACAGCAACAAAAGGTAGGCGAGTAGCGTAATGTCTCTGTACTTTCTAAAACACAGTAAATATTTAACCAATTTCTTCTTGACTAGTATATATCGGATATAAACAAAGACATAGATGAATAAATATATCTACAGGGTGTTACAAAAAGGTACGGCCAAACTTTCAGGAAACATTCCTCACACACAAAGAAAGAAAATATGTTATGTGGACATGTGTCCGGAAACGCTTACTTTCCATGTTGGAGCTTATTTTATTACTTCTCTTCAAATCACATTAATAATGGAATGGAAACACACAGCAACAGAACGTAACAGCGTGACTTCAAACACTTTGTTACAGGAAATGTTCAAAATGTCCTCCGTTAGCGAGGATACATGCATCCACCCTCCATCGCATGGAATCCCTGATGCGCTGATGCAGCCCTGGAGAATGGCGTATTGTATCACAGCCGTCCACAATACGAGCACGAAGAGTCTCCACATTTGATACTGGGGTTGCGTAGACAAGAGCTTTCAAATGCCCCCATAAATGAAAGTCAAGAGGGTTGAGGTCAGGTGAGCGTGGAGGCCATGGAATTGGTCCGCCTCTACCAATCCATCGGTCACCGAATCTGTTGTTGAGAAGCGTACGAACACTTCGACTGAAATGTGCAGGAGCTCCATCGTGCATGAACCACATGTTGTGTCATACTAGTAAAGGCACATGTTCTCGCAGCACAGGTAGAGTATCTCGTATGAAATCATGATAACGTGCTCCATTGAGTGTAGGTGGAAGAACATGGGGCCCAATCAAGACATCACCAACAATGCCTGCCCAAACGTTCACAGAAAACCTGTGTTGATGACGTGATTGCACAGTTGAGTGCGGATTCTCGTCAGCCCATACATGTTGATTGTGAAAATTTACAATTTGATCACGTTGGAATGAAGCCTCATCCGTAAAGAGAACATTTGCACTGAAATGAGGATTGACACATTGTTGGATGAACCATTCGCAGAAGTGTACCCGCGGAGGCCAATCTGCTGCTGATAGTGCCTGCACACGCTGTACATGGTACGGAAACAACTGGTTCTCCCGTAGCACTCTCCATACAGTGACGTGGTCAACGTTACCTTGTCCAGCAGCAACTTCTTTGACGCTGACATTAGGTTTATCGTCAACTGCACGAAGAATTGCCTCGTCCATTGCAGGTGTCCTCGTCGTTCTAGGTCTTCCCCAGTCGCGAGTCATAGGCTGGAATGTTCCGTGCTCCCTAAGACGGGGATCAATTGCTTCGAACGTCTTCCTGTCGGGACACCTTCGTTCTGGAAATCTGTCTCGATACAAACGTACCGCGCCACGGCTATTGCCCCTCGCTAATCCATACATCAAATGGGCATATGCCAACTGCGCATTTGTAAACATTGCACTGACTGCAAAACCACGTTCGTGATTAACACTAACCTGTTGATGCTAGAGTCGCATGTCAACACAAGCACCGAAGTCAGCATTACCTTCCTTCAATTGGGCCAACTGGCGGTGAATCGAGGAAGTACAGTACATCCTGACGAAACTAAAATTAGCTGTAACATGGAAATTAAGCGATTCCGGACACATGTCCACATAACATCTTTTCTTTATTTGTGTGTGAGGAATGTTTCCTGAAAGTTTGGCCGTACCTTTTTGTAACACCCTGTATAAGCGTGCTGCTACCGTTATTTTCCTGTAACTATAGAGAACTTACTTATAGCCTGACGCTATCGACAGTAATCGGCCACTTTGATCTCCAATAACTCATGTACTATTCAAGTTAAATGCCCGTAATTCATATCAATTTAGGTTTACACTAATACCTTTCTAAAGACACGACGATCGACAAAATCTGATGAAGCGTTTATATTTTGGAAATTCGTTGCTGGGTGACACTTGTATAATTTACCGTCAGATACTAAACTTTAAACTAATAAAGATATTGAAAATCTGATTACACCATCAGAATCGTCGTGCAAATAATAGTAATGTACATGTTTCTTTTTGAGGTCTCATGATTCATCTGGCTACTGTTAATTTCTATACGAACTGTGAGATGTCTGCCATTAAGGTTTCACAAAGTCCGCCATCTTTGGCACTCCCGGCGTGTCTCCTTCGTCAACATAGCGTCACCATGGAATTCCAAGCCACGCGGCTGGACCCCTCTTGCTTAAGCGAGCCTCTGCCATCACGTGGTCGGCCTGCCGAGCGGCCCTCGCCCGCCAAGCGGCCCGTGCGGCCACTGCTCCCTCCGAACTCAAAATATTTTCAGGGCGCGACGACTCGCTCGTTACCTCACAAGATTGAGGAAAGTGCGAACTTCTCTACAGAATTTTTAAACTTCTTGCAGGTACCAGGAATGCCATTACCGAGCCTTCGACTTAAAACTGGATCCCCGATCGTACTTCTCAGAAATTTACCAAAACTGTGTAATGGAACAAGAATGATCGTCAAACAGCTATCGAATAACGTAATCGAAGCCGAACTTATTCCAGAGGACACACACTATTGATCCCCAGAATATCACTTATCTCTACTGAACTGCCATTCCAACATAAAAGACTGCAATTTCCAATCAAATTAGTCTGTAGTTTTACAATTAACAAAGCGCAAGGACAAACTTTATAACACTGCGGTATCAACCTCAATGACGCCTGCTTCTTTCATGGTCAACTGTACAGGTACGTTGCTTGCCCTAGAGCAGGAAATTCTAAAAATTTGTACATATACACCCAAGATAACAAAATGATAAATGCTGTTATAGAGAAGCATTGTAAATTCTTAGATTATGTTTTCATTATTTTTTTACCTCTTATACTTTAACAAGTATTGTAAATAGTTAGCAAATGTTCTCGACAAACTTTTTTACCTCTTCTCCTTAAAGTTTATCCTTTTATTTCAACTACCAAGCAATTTCATATTAGCTCTCTCAGCGAAGCCGCGTAACCCAGCTACTACTACTGATACTAGTTCTACCAATAATAAAAATAATAATAATACCACCCACCACTTTCTACTCGCTACAGTGCAGCAAGAAAAGACAGTTTTTGTTTACAAAACAAATATTTCTGTTCCGGCTGCGGAGGATGGCCACGCAAAGGTGTGGTGTCACCGCCAGACACCACACTTGCTAGGTGGTAGCCTTTAAATCGGCCGCGGTCCGGTAGTATACGTTGGACCCGCGTGTCGCCACTATCAGTGATTGCAGACCGAGCGCCGCCACACGGCAGGTCTAGAGACTTCCTAGCACTCGCCCCAGTTGTACAGCCGACTTTGCTAGCGATAGTTCACTGACAAGTTACGCTCTCATTTGCTGAGACGATAGTTAGCATAGCCTTCAGCTACGTCATTTGCTACAACCTAGCAAGGCGCCATTATCAATTGCTATTTATCTTGTGATGCATGTACCGTCAGACCGATGTTCAATTATGGATTAAAGTTAAGTATTCCAGAAGCTACGTACTTATTTTACTAGACTCAACTCCTTTAACTGTTCCAGACCTCACGCCAGCCTGCGTGAGCTTAAACGCGTGCCTTTCGGCTAACTCATAGTGGCTTGTCTGTCTCGCCAAGTCACAACAGTTTGGCGACGAGCTAAATCGCGTTTGTACCAATTCTGCCCTGATTTACTTGTGTAATGGCTTTGTCACCATCTCCAGATGTACTGTCCGAATTTTATCGCTCACAGAATCAGCAGACGCAGGCCTTACTGGATGCCCTTGGACAGCTCGTCCAGGGTCAACGTGCAATGCAAAACGATGCGGCAGCCGCCGCTCCACCGCTACTGCAGCCACAAAACGCCGTTGCACCACCTTTTCGTCCTTTTGATGCGGCACTGGAAATCTGGACGGAGTGGTCATGCCAATTTGGATTCCATCTCGCCGCCTACAGAATTCAATGTACTGAGCGGCAGCCTTTTTTGTTAGCATCTGTAGGCGTCCAGACGTACCGTGTGATAGTGAAATTATTTGCCCGACGCGACGTAGCAACTCTGTCCTACGAAGAAATTTTGTCTGCATTAGATGCATATT
Organism: Schistocerca piceifrons; assembly: GCF_021461385.2. NCBI lineage: Eukaryota > Metazoa > Arthropoda > Insecta > Orthoptera > Acrididae > Schistocerca > Schistocerca piceifrons. Next base: position 657,050,512 of record NC_060141.1, read on the forward strand.
TCAAAGAATCAGTCAATGTAGTTGCAAAAAGGTATACCTTCTTTCGTACAAAACGTACGGCCGGTCAAACTAATCGGGAGTGGGTTACAACTTTGCAAGGCCTTACTAGGGATTGTGCTTTTGAGTGTCAATGTGGACTCCCTTATTCAGATACTATGGTACGTGATGCCATTGCACAGAACGTTTCTGATGTTCGTATAAGAGAACAGATTTTGAAACTAGTCAATCCCTCCCTTCAACAAGTGATGGACATATTGGATCGACAGGACACACTTGACTTTGCTCAGGAATCATTTGAAACTTCACCGGCCGTGTGTCACATTAACTGGCCCACTGGGCACACTGCACAGAACAATAAACAGCCCTCGCGCCCATCCGCGCAGCTGCCGCCAAGCTCTCAGCCACGTGTGCCGCGCAAGCAAGCGAATGCAGTGATAAAATCATGCCCGCGGTGTGCTACTCAACATTCGCGTGAGAATTGCCCGTCACGCCAAGCTATTTGCTTTTTCTGTAATAAAAGAGGACATGTTCAAAGTGTTTGCCAGAAAAAGCTTGGATCGGACACTCACAACCATTCCAGGCTCTTTGCTTTGCGGCGGAATCGGAATCGAACCAAGGATATTCAGGCTCGCGACACTTCGCCCATGGAAATTCATGTAATTCATTCCACTCCACCCAGTGTTACTCTCTCTCACAGTGACTGTGTTCGTCCCACAAATAGTGTGCATCGACATCGACGGAAATCCCGTCACGTCGCAAGTGATTCTGTACCAGTGTCAGTTCACGTTGCACAAGACAGTCGCTCTTGTCGTCAGCAGGACAATAAACTTTTTGTAGATTTGGACATTCATGGCACCATGATACCATTCCAGCTCGATACCGAAGCTGCAGTTTCCTTGATCAATCAAGACATGTACAAACAGCTGGGCACACCTCCGTTGCGTGCCGCAAATGTCAAGCTCAGTAGTTATTCAGGACAAGCAATCCCTGTGTTAGGACAGTGCAGCCTTCTTGCAACATACAAGGGACAAACAAAACTTGTGTCATTGTACGTCCTACGTTCTTCTTCTGCAGTGAACTTGTTTGGTTTAGATTTATTTCAGTTGTTTAACTTGTCTATAGTCAATCAGGTCCTATCAGTGAACCAGACTGTGCCTTCAGACAGTATTTCTCGTCTATGTGATGAGTTTGCAGACATTTTTGCACCGGGCCTTGGTTGCGCTAAGAACTATAAAGCACATTTGGAACCGAAAGTAAACGCGCAACCGAAATTTTTCAGAGCACGCAATGTTCCCCACGCATTGCGTGATGAGGTCGCAAGAACGTTAAACGATTTGGAATCACAAGGTGTGATTGAACGTGTGCAGGCTTCTTTCTGGGCATCACCCTTAGTAATTTTGCCAAAACCTTCCGGAAAATTGAGACTTTGTGTGGACTTCAAGGCAATGGTGAATCCACAACTAGTGACTGCAACTTTCCCTTTACCCCGCCCGGAAGATCTTTTTGACAAACTGTGCCCGGGTAAATATTTTTCGAAGTTGGACCTAGCAGATGCGTACTTGCAAATACCAGTGGACGACGTATCCCAGGGCGTTTTGGTGGTTAACACGCATCTTGGTTTGTATCGCTTCAAACGACTGCCATTCGGATGTTCATCCGCCCCTGCATTGTTTCAGCAATATTTACAAACTGTTTGTGCGTCGGTCCCTTCTGCAGCAAACTATCTGGACGATATTGTGATCTCCGGAAAGACGGAAAAAGAACATTTAGCCAATCTCAGAACATTATTTTAGGTCTTGTGCCAAAATGGTCTTCGCTTGCGGAAGGACAAATGTGTGTTTTTTGCTCGGGACTTACCATATCTGTGACATGTACTCAATGCCCAAGACACACATCCCAGTCCAGAGCACCTCCGTGCCATACAAGACTTGCCTTCGCCGCAGAATTTGAAGCAGCTACAGAGTGTGCTGGCAAAAATCAATTACTGTCATAAATATGTGCGCCACGCCTCTTCCATTTCAGCTCCGCTTCATCGCTTACACCGTAAAGGTGTTCCGTTCGTCTGGACGACGGAATGCGAACGCGCCTTTCGCCAGTTGAAATCGTCGTTGCTTTCCACTACTTGCCTTACGCCATTCGATCCCCAGAAACCCCTTTTGTTGATGGTGGATGCATCGGATTTCGGGATCGGTGCTGTGCTTGCGCAGAAAGATGGATCGCATGATCGCCCTATTGCCTTTGCGTCCAAATTACTCTCGTCTGCGCAAAGAAATTATTCACAGATCGAGAAAGAAGCATTGGCTCTCGTATTTGGTGTTACAAAGTTTCATGATTTCTTGTATGGTCGTCACTTTACCATCATCACAGACCACAAACCTTTGACATCGCTTTTTCACCCGACCAAGCCTGTACCTCCACGTACAGCGCAGAAATTCATTCGCTGGTCTATTTTCCTCTCGCAGTACCGCTACGATATCTTGTATCGGTCCACTGCTAAGCACGGAAACGCCGATGCGTTGTCCCGTTTGCCTGTTGCTGAGGATAGAGCATTCGATTCTTCCGAACATGCTTGCATGTTCATTGATGCGGAAACCGATGACGTGGTCGAATCGTTTCCGATTGATTTTCGTCGTGTAGCTACAGCCATAGCTGCCGACCCTGTCCTTGCTACCGTTCTGCGTTCTGTTGCTACGCAATGGCCCTTGTCAAAATCACGGATCGAGGATCCGTTGGTTCGCCGATTTTTTGCTCACAAGGAGACACTTTTTGTGCGACGTGGTGTTTTGCTGTTGCGTTCTGATAATGATCAGTCCAGGGTCGTGGTCCCACGTTCGTTACAGTCCTCTGTCTTACGGCTTCTCCACCAAGGACATTGGGGTATAGTGCGAACGAAACAACTTGCTCGTCGGCACTGTACTTGGTTCGGAATCGATGCTGCGATTACGAATATGTGCTCTTCTTGCATGGCGTGTGCCGAACAACAATCCGCACCACCGCGGAAATTCTTTGCATGGCCAAAAGCCACTTCCCCTTGGCAACGCTTACACATCGATTTTGCTGGTCCATTCTGGAATGCTCGATAGTTGGTTCTGGTCGATTCATTCAGTAATTTTCCTTTTGTTGTCCGGATGTCTGCCACCATCCAAGCGTTATCCGCTATCTTTTGCATTGAAGGTCTTCCACAGACTATTGTTTCCGACAATGGCCCACAATTCATGTCCGCAGAATTTCAGTCATTCTGCAAGGCCAATGGTATTCAACATCTGACATCCGCGCCGTTTTCGCCTCAGTCAAACGGTGCCGCTGAACGATTGGTCCGGACTTTCAAGTCACAGATGTTGAAGTTAAAAGAGTCTCATTCTCGGGAGGACGCGTTATTGCTCTTTTTGTCCTCGTATCGCTCTCAGCCCGGAGATGGTCGCTCGCCGGCTGAGTTGCTCCACGGTCGCCCTCATCGCACCTTGATGTCTTTGCGACATCCGCCGCATCAGGTTCCTGTGCAGCGGCAGACACCTGCTTTTGCTACGGGCGACGTTGTCTATTATCGCAACTATCGAGGTTCACGGCGTTGGCTCGAAGGGCGCATTCTTCGCTGCCTCGGCCGCGCTATGTATCTGGTTTTGGGGGCCTCTGGTGAGGTGCGCCGGCATCTCATCCAGCTGCGCCTCTGTCGTCGCCTGGGTTCTGCCACTCGCCGTCTGCTTTCAGCAACGGTGCTGTCCGGTCAGCGCCCTGGGGACCCATCTACTGGCTCGCCTCAGCCCCAGGTGTTACCGACGCTGCCTTCCATTTTGCCCTATGGCGACGCGCCGCCGCCTGTTCTCCCGCCGGCGACGCCCGCAGTGGACGCGTCGCTGCGACCGCCGGGCGCCTCCCTGGGTCACGCGCCGCCGATCGCTTCCCGTGACCAGCTGTCTTCCGACATGGAACTCTTGCCCGCTTCGGACCATCTGTCGTCTTCGCCCGTCGGGTGCCCCGACCTTTCGGCCCCTCCTGTCCCTTTACGGGCGCATACACCGCATGTTGGCGTGCACCCTGGAGTAGGTTTCCAGGCGTTTCCTAGCTCCCCTCGGACCGAATGGCAGGGTGCGGGTGGCACAGCCTCGCCTGTTGTTAGGCTCCTCACCTCGTCGCATACGTCACGGCGGCGGCGGCCCACGGCGGGCGGAAGCCTTATAACACAACCGTACGCCGATTTGCGGGGGAGGAATGTGGTGTCACCGCCAGACACCACACTTGCTAGGTGGTAGCCTTTAAATCGGCCGCGGTCCGGTAGTATACGTCGGACCCGCGTGTCGCCACTATCAGTGATTGCAGACCGAGCGCCGCCACACGGCAGGTCTAGAGACTTCCTAGCACTCGCCCCAGTTGTACAGCCGACTTTGCTAGCGATGGTTCACTGACAAGTTACGCTCTCATTTGCCGAGACGATAGTTAGCATAGCCTTCAGCTACGTCATTTGCTACGACCTAGCAAGGCGCCATTATCAATTGCTATTTATCTTGTGATGCATGTACGTCAGACCGATGTTCAATTATGGATTAAAGTTAAGTATTCCAGAAGCTACGCACTTATTTTATTAGACTCAACTCCTTTAACTGTTCCAGACCCCACACCAGCCTGCGTGAGCTTAAACGCGTGCGTTTCGGCTACCTCATAGTGGCTTGGCTGTCTCGCCAAGTCACAACAAAAGGAACTCGTTATTCGCAATATTTACTACAAGAGCACCAGTCTGAGCAAACCTCTGGTGTCAGACAATAAATAATTCAGACCTTGTTGATGCCAAATTTTGCCTTGAAAGTATCAAGGCAGGTATCACTCGTGTGACGAGACGTGGGATCCGCGAAGAGATACCAACTGCAATCGAAAATTTTACAGGGTTTACTAATTTTGGATTAAGTTAATGTTTGTAAGCGTATTGGGCATGGGAGCGATCGCAATCAACAGTAATAAAATATCGTACAGAACAGCCCTGAGCGCATCAAAAACACTTTTGTTCATAAGTGGTGACCGGTTTCAACCCGATGTAGATCATATTCGGACCCTACTCTGTAATTCAGAATACAACAGAGTAGTAGAGAAACACGTAATATAATGCCGGAAACCACAGAGGAACCACATGGAGGATAATGAAAGAATAAAGAATACCTTCCAAACAGGTCACGCTGTGCAGAATTTGTATGGAGAAAATTAATTGTGATGTGGGGACTGCAGGTATGGAATCTTAATGTTTTACAGTGGAGTCTGATGTCAGACAGGGAGACTACATCTTTTACAGCCTGGAAAAGACGGTTGAACGAATAACATCGATTGGAAGAGATGAAAATGTAGGTGGTCTAGTGAAACTTGACATTTGCTAATGTCATTGTCGTTAAAGCGGAGGAGGAGAACAACTAAAATACTGGTACAGGAGGCATAAAAACGGGTCTGAGAATCCGTGAAGAAACGGTAGAGGTTATGAGCGTAGCAAGAACACCTAAAGAGGAAGTGCAGGGCAATAGAAGATATGGGGAGCACCAGATTATTTGTATTTTAAGGACACTAGGTCCTTCAGATGCCTATGAGAATTTTGAGCAGGAGAGAATGAACCAGATAAAATTCGCAAAGAGGTGTCTGTTCTCAATGGGCAAACTATAAAGCAGCAAACAACTAACACCAACAACAAAACTCAACATGTACAAGACAATTGAGAGACCAGTGTTAACGTACGGAGCTGTAATATGGACAGTGAGCAAGAAGTCACAGCGGAAAATTATGACCTTCAGAAACAAAGAGTTAAAAAAAAAGTCTTTGAACCTGTGTCAGAAATGGAATTCTTTTAAGACTAAAAAAACCACAGAAATTCATCGACTGTTTAATGAACCAGATGTGACGGCTGTAATAAAGAGCAGAAGAATTGAATATCTCTGTCATGTACTGTGTACAGGAAAACGGATGTGGAGGCACTGATAAAAAGCAAGCCACAAGGTAGGAGATCCTTTGTAGGAGGATGGATGGAGTCAAAAGAGACTTTGAGACCTTAGCAGCCCACGACAACACGGCCAGGAACAGATACCAATGGAAGAGAATCGGAGTGAAGCAATGAACGGACTTCAGCTCGTACGACCAACGAAGTCTTCCTGTAAGAAATTTACGGCGACTGTGAACCCATACACAACACAGACTATTAATTCTAGAAATCTCCTGGGTTGGCATCACAACTACGATTAATTTGAAGAACGTTATTATTGCCACCAGGCTGTTACGTTAAATGCTTCAGAAAGCACTACCATCTAATTTCGAGGGAGTGCTCATTCAAAGGGAAAAAAAATGGTTCAAATGGCTCTGAGCACTATGGGACTTAACTGCTGTGGTCATCAGTCCCCTAGAACTTAGAACTACTTAAACCTAACTAACCTAAGGACATCACACACATCCATGCACGAGGCAGGATTCGAAGTTGCGACCGTAGCGGTCACGCGGTTCCAGACTGAAGCGCCTAGAACCGCTCGTCCACTCCGGCCGGCTTCAAAGGGCACAGATGTTTTACCACAAGCAGTTGTGTATGTGTGGTCTGTGAATACTTATTCAGAAATCATTTCCATTGAGGACCGTCTGTGCGTACCTGTACAAGGGTGTGAGAATTTTTATACACTTATTAGGATGAAGTGTTCACGCACACAGCCGTTTCTGCATAAGTGAATAAGCGTACACTCAAAACAAGAACGTAGTGCGTAATAAAGTACTCATTTGAACACCTTCAAGGTGGAAATGATGTTATTTATTATTAGTAGGTAATAGGTAAGCTACTTTCTAGACTGAGCTGTGTTTGCGGGAAGACACAGTAAGGCCTATAGCTTCACCCCAAACTGAAACAGTTTACTCGACTTCACTCATCGTAGTCACAGAAAGGTCTTAGCTTCATCACTAGCCTTTGTATCACTGAAAAACATAGGACATTCAAATCGATATAGAGGTAAATTAACTTCGTTTCCGACCTTATTCGTTACTGATTGTATGCTGTTGTGTTTCAATGTATGTTTGTTTCACATACATCTGCCGAAGAAGGAAAAGCTTTTTAATGAAACTATCTCATTCTTGTGGGTTCTTCGTGTGATGTTTCCTAATATGATGCCAAAAAGCATATTTCTATCTTTTCTATTGTTCAATAGTTAAGAACTGAATATTTACCTATTTTAGTGATTTATATTTAATATGCTACTTCAAATGATAGTAATATAAATTTGAAACTTTATTGGCAAAAGTTGCACTTGTTTGTATATTCTACCGTAAGTACGACAATGCAGCTTCTACTTTGGAGTAGGAACGTCGTGAACCCGAAAAATTTCTGTTGTGTTTGCTAAACATTAAGCTGGGCCAAATGGCAGAAACCTAATCAAAAAATGGAGAATATGTACAGTATCCTGCGAGACGTATTCACATATACCAGAAACGAAAGTGGAAGGAGGAGATTCCAAATTTGAATCAGAAATAACCAATTGTAAGAGGGAACTTTCGGTATCATTTAAGGAGGTTGTTCTACATTCTTAGGTAAAAAATATGATACAATTAAATTCCTACGCAGAAAAGACAAAGAAGTTAGGCTGATTGATCAGAATCAAGATTCACTTTTTGTAAAACCACCTTGACTTTTTCCTTAAAATCAGGATTCGATAAGCGAGAAACAAGGTGAGTGCGATAATCGAGACGCAAAAAGTTGATAGGCAGGCATTATGAGGGCAACTGGAATAACAAGACGATGGTGGAGACTGCAGCTGGTCACTTCGTCGAGACGTATAAGAGGCAATTCGTAGGAAGAAAAGTTGGAATAGGCGTTTGAAGAAGGCAGATAAGAACGTAGGAGAACAGACTAATAATTCTTGCGTGACATACAGATGTTTTCAACTTTATAAACGCATAAAATTCTTGTTCATATTGAAAAATTGACCACTTTTCATTTCATGCGTTTTGTTAAATGTTTCGATTATAACGATGCCACATCGTGACTAAGCCTTCCTGCTTAGCTGAGTGGTAACGAAATGCCTACCATGCGACGGGCTGGATTCGATTCCCAGCTGGGTTGGAGATTTTCTCTGCCCGTGGACTGGATATTGTGTTGTCCTCATCTTTACCGACGCGCAAGTCGAGCAATGTGGCGTCACTTAAAATAAGACTTGCACCCGAGAGCCGAACTTCCCTGGAAGGGGCCTCCCGGCCAACAATGCCACACGAAAATTTCATTTCAAACTCAGAGTAACAAAATTATGTGTTAGCTAATATACGGTTTCATAGCCTAAAAATCATGGGATTAAGCCAGCAGTAAGAAAAAGTAATCAAAATAATTCTCTTCTGCCTTACCGTGTGAAAATTTTGGCGCTCTCCTGATCAGGAGGTGTGCAGGAATATTTGAAACTGTCTATGTGATCACACATTCCCAATCCTCAGCACTTACGATTATTAAACTCCTTGGATCAGGTCAAATTAACTGCGTCGGAGGCCTAACATTTAAATCCCCAGATTATGCGCAATGCGTTATTAAACTGAAATTGCCTACACTTGTAAATACTACTGAGATCATTGGTCCCTAGAGTTACACACTACTTAAACTAACTTATGCTAAGAACAGCACACACACCCATGCCCGAGGGAGGACTCGAACCTCTGGTGGGGGCGACCGCGCAATCCGTGACATGATGCCTCAAACCGCGCGGCCACTCCGCACGGCGTAGTTAAGGAATTCTGCTATTTGGACGCAAAACAACCAATGAAGTACGAAGCAAGGAGGACATAAAAAGCAGAATAGTACTCGCAAAGAGGGCATTCCCGGCCACAACAAGTCTACTAGTCTCTTCCTCAAATTGAGGAAGAACTTTCAGAGAATGCACACTTGGTGCACAGCATAATATGGTGGTGAATCATTAATTATAGAAAAACTGGGCCAGGAAAGAATCTAAGGGATTGAGATGCGTTGCTACGAAGAATAAGATAAGGCATGAGGAGTTTCTCTACAGACTTGGCGAAGAAAGAAGCATATGGAAAACACTGACAAGAAGAAGAGACAGGTTGACAGGTTATGTGTTAAGACATCAGGGAATAACTATCACGGATCTAGAGGGGGCTCTAAAGGGTGAGAAATGTAGAAAGGAGACATACGAGTAGATTATAATACATCCAGCACACGCGATAACGTGAGCACTGTTGCTCTAAACCATTTAATAACTATTTACTCTATGTAATGTAAAATGTTTTTACTTCTGATGAAGGCTGCCTTAGAGCAGTTGAAACCTAGGTAAAGTTGAAAATTTTTTACCTGTGTAACCGAAGAGCTGTATTTTCAAGTAATATTATAAAACATCCAGCAAATAGTTGAGGACGTAGAGTGAAGTTCTACTCTGAAATTAAGGTGTTGGCACAGGAGCGGAATTCTTGGCGGGTCGCATCAGATGTCAGGTAAATGCAGAAAAAATAACTTAGACCTGTTATTTATTTGGATCTGACTGCGTTTTAACTTCAGTTCAAGCTCACTCAGAGATTACAGCATATTCAGAGAATAAACGTTCTGCTCTATTACATGAAATAATTTTCAAATGAAATTAAATGTTGCACACATTAATGATCACTAATTCAGTTCTCACAGTTACTAACTGTCACACAAGTAACGTCAGTTTACCAATAAGAAGAATACTGACGTAGCAAGTTTTCCTCCCTCGTTCGGTAGGGTTGTTAAAAAATGCGTCTCAACTTTTAGGTTAGTCTGACAGCTTCTTTCCACAATCTCTTCATGAATTCGCAGTGTTGCTTCTTACTTTCGTCTGTCCACTATTTTCCAATGGTTTCTTTAGTTTCTATGCGAATGTCTGACTTCAAATAGGATTCCATAGACTTTCCATTCTCTGATGGTGTCTGCTCTTTCTAAACTGGCTTTGTTGTCTAGTGCAAATGGTAGTACGATTTCTCCGAGATATTTAAAAGAAGACATATGCGAAATAGTCATATATTTCGTTCGTAGTGGGATCTTTAGATATTTTTACATAAATTTCACATCAAAAGATTCTTCTCAGATTATATTTGAAGACTTTTGATGCTGTCTCGTGTAACTTCCGTATGGAACCAGTCTTACTGAAGATAGCTAGATCGTCGCCACAAGCTAGACACTTAACTTTGATTTTCTGTCGTGAGGTCCCGATGTTTAAACTCTCCATTTCTTTCTCCCATTATCCGATGGCTTTGTCTAACACAATGTTAAACAGAAGCGGAGAGAGGCCATCTCCTTGTCGAACTCCAGTGCGTACTTCAAAAGGATCAAACATTTCACCCAGAAACTTCACTTCAGTTGTTGCTTCTCTGAGGGTCTGATCTCTAGTCTTCCTGTCCACCCCGAGCGCTTCTAAATTTGTCCGAAACGTCTTCTCGAAATCCACGAAGCTAACATATGTTGGTACTTCGACGTTCCCTTAATATGGTGTTGAATCACCAAATTTGCTCAGCACACGATCTGCCTTTCCTGAGGCTGCTTAATATTCACCAGTCAATATATTTTAACTATATTTACAACTTTACGTAACAGATTCACTATGCCTTATATTTTCCGTGTCTATCATCAAATTTTAGTCGTCTCAGACATTAAAGGCAGTGAATCTCCTGGCCTCGAGACAATAATCATATTACGCAAACCGACTGACTGGTAAAACAGCACCGTCAGGGTCCTGAAACTCCATGGCGGCCGGAGTACCATCTATCTGCTGTCAAGATACACGCAGTCGTTGCCAGGTACTTCATCCCTGCGTAGCGCCGTTACAGTTCCTATTCTAAAACATTTTCATAAACAAATTGGCACATGGTTAACTCCGTTCTTGTGATATCGTACGGTCGTTCACCAACAATTTTCAATATACTCTCGTATCTTTATTATTTATTAGAGGGATGAAGCTGACGTATTAACTCTCCATACAAGTGAACCGTATTTACTGTCGATTTTAGCTAACTATAACATTACAAATTTACAGGCCGAAGACTGCAATGAATTACTTATGCCAGTCTTAAGAGAAACAAAGTGAAGTGGCGGCGCAGCAAGAGTGCTAGAACGAGATTTTCCTATCATTAGCGCAAGGCTATTGAAATGATACAGGTTTGAAACACTGAAAAATGGAAAGACGTAGATCAGTTCTCCACATTCAAGGTATATTTGAAGTCACCGCGAGTAATAAAATGTCCACTCGCCGGTAATACAGTGTTGCAACGCTATCCCACTGTGAATTGGTCAAAGTGAAAGTGGGGTACAGTGATCTAACTTTGCAGAGTAGGAACAACCCGTAACAAGAATACTGCCTGGTATCAGTGTCGGACCGCATTGGTAATGTTCATTACTGTGAGGACGTAGTTAGGAAAGACGAGCATTTTGCAGGGAGATGGTCGAATTCGGTTTATTGGGAAAATTTTAAGAAAATGTAGCTTATCTATAAAGGGAAACACGTATCGAACACATGTGCGACCCATTCCTGAACACAACTCGATGGTTTGTGACCTCTACGAAGTCAGTTTGAAGGAAGAGGTCGAAGCAATTCAGAGGCGAGCCGCTAGATTTGTTACCGGTAGATTCGATAACACGCGAGTTTTATTAAGATGCTCCGTGAAAGAAGTGAATCCCTAGAGCCCAGGTCAGACGTTATTTTCGCCAAACACTGTTGAGAAAATTTAGAGAACCGGAATTTGGGACAGACCGCAGGACGATTCTGCTGCCGGCAACGTGCATTTCGTGTACGGACCGCGAAGGTAAGATAAGAGAAATTAGGGCTCGTGCAGGGACATACAGAGTACCGTTTGCCCCTCGCTCTGTTTTCGAGTGGAATGAGAAGGAAAATGTCTATTAAGGGAACAAATATCTCTCCGTCATGGTCCACACAGTGGCTCACGGTGTGTGTATGTAGATTTAATTGTGTAAAGTTATTTTGCTTCAATAGGTGCAGTCTAAACTAAATAGTACTATGAATTCATAACAGTTGTTTGTATTGATCCTTTGTAATTTTACGTGTTCATGCGTATTGAGCTTTGCTACACCGTTTCATTTGTTTGCTTACAGATAGCTAATGATATGTGTGATTGAATCGTAATATCAATGACTATTATAAAGTACAAGATGATGATTTTTTTCAAAACAAATACACACATCAAAAAAGTTTTGCAACACCTCGATTCCGAGAGTTCTGGAACCTGTACAGAAAATTGGAATTGAGATCAACATAAACATCATTTCTGCTCTTTTTATTGTTCATGAATACCATGCTTTGCATATTGTACCACAATACAGTGAGACCTTCAGAGGTGGTAGTCCAGATTGCTGTACACACCGGTACCGCTAATACCCAGTAGAACGTCCTCTTGTATGGATGCATACCTATATTCATCGTGGAATACTATCCACAAGATCTTCAAGGCACTGTTGGTCCAGATTGTTCCTCTCCTCAACGGCTATTCGGCGGAGTTCCCCCAGAGCAGTTGGTGGGTCACGTCGTTCATAAACACCCTTTTTCAACCTAACCCAGGCATGTTCTATAGAGTTCATGTGTGGAGAACATGCTGGCTACTCTAGCCGAGCGATGTCGCTATCCTGAAGGTAGTCATTCACAAGATGTACACGATGGAGGTACGAATTGTCGTCCATGAAGACGAATCTCGCGACATCTGCCGATAGGGTTCTACTGTCGGTCGGAAGATGGCATTCACGTATCGTAGAAGCCGTTACGGCGCCTTCCATGACCACCAGCGGCGAACGTCGGCCTCACATAATGCCACCTCAAATCAACGGGGGACCTCCACCTTGCTGCACTCGCTGAACAATGTGTCTAAGGCGTTTAGCCTGACTAGGTTGCCTCCAAACACGTGTCTGACGATTGTCTGGTTGAAGGCATGTGCGACACTCATCGGTGAAGAGAACGTGATCCTGAGCGGTGCATTCGAGATGTTGTTGGGCCCATTTGTACCGTGCTGCATGGTGTCGTGGTTGCAAAGATGGAACTCTCCATTGACATCGGGAGTGAATTTACGCATTATGCAGCCTACTGCGGACAGTTCGAGTCGTAACACGACGTCCAGTGGCAGTACAGTAAGGATTATTCAACATGGTGGCGTTGCTGTCAGGGTTCCTCCGAGCCTTAATTCTTATGTATTCGTCATCCACTGCAGTAGTAGCCATTAGGCGGCCTGAGCGAGGCATGTCATCGACAGTTCCTGTCTCTCTGTATCCCCTCGATGTCCGAACAACATCGGTTTGGTTCCCTCCGAGGCGCCTAGACACTTCCTATGTTGAGAGCCCTTCCTGGCACAAAGTAACAATGCGGACGCGATAGAACCGCGGTATTGACCATCTAGGCATGGTTGAACTAGAGACGACAAGAGCCGTGTACCTCGTTCCTGGTGGAATGACTGGAAGTGATTGGCTGTCGAACCCCCTCCGGCTAATAGGCGCTGCTCATGCAAGGTTGTTTACATCTTTGGGCGGGTTTAGTGACGCCTCTGGACGGCCAAAGGGACTGTGTCTGTGTACAATATCCACTGTCAACGTCTGTCTTCAGGTGATCTGGGAACTGGGGTGATGCAAAATTTTTTGGATGTGTGTACATTTTGATATGATGCAGTGTTGATGTCCTCGCTCCATCCCGCATCCCTGCCCCTGCCCCATACACACGCCTTTGTGCCTTGCCACGATTGGGTGGCTTGGGTGACCCAAATATACATAGCTGTACCGTAGGTGAAACCACAACAGAGGTCTATCTGGAGAGGCGAGACTACCCTATGGTTACTGAGAGAGGGCAACATTTGGCCAACGTGACTTGGCTATGTTCTTACCGTAAACGGCTAAAAGCAAGGGGAAATTACAACAACAGCTATTTTCCTCTAAGTCATGTTGCTCTGTTATATTCTTAATTGATGGTGCCATACTCTTGGTTAAAATATTATGGAAGTAAAATAGTTCCCCCTTCCTGTCTACAGGTGAATGATACTCTAGAGAATTTGTAATTGGAATATAAAGTCACGCAGGAAGGATGCGACCATACTGCAAATCAGTAGGAGTACTTCACAATTGCTGTGTTGGTCACCAAATAAGATGCCACCACCTGACAAATCAGTCATTTTATTTGATTCCAGTCGGGTACAATCCATCTTCAGAACTGGCCAATGTGACCGAGCGGTTCTAACAGTAGGCGCTTCAGTCTGGAACCACGCTACCGCTAAGGTCGCAAGTTCGTATCCTGCCTCGGTCATGGATGTGTGTGATGTCTTTGGGTTAGTTAGGTTTCAGTAGTTCTAATTTCTAGGGGTCTGATGACCTCAGATGTTAAGTCCCATAGTGCTCAGAGCCATTTGAACCATCTTCAGATTATCATGGTCATCTTGGTGCTCAGATACACAAAAACAATGTGTAACAGGCAAAGCTGTCATAATTGTATTAGGGAATTTAGAAAAAGAAATGGATACGTTGTAGTTAGATGTATGAAAATTACTGAGAAGTGCAGGGTTAGGAATACAAAATCAAATAGGAGTAATATGTAAGTACAGATCATAACGAATAAGGCAGCAAGAAGGCTGAAAGCTACAATTAATAGCATTATCATAGCCAAGATATATACAAAACCAACATCCACCACTGTAGAAACGTTTATGTATCTACTAGTTGGCAAACAATGTAGATGTTGAAAGAATTTGTGATGACATCAAAGACATCAAATGTGTTCTTTAGAAAGAAAAACGGTTGTAGAACATGTACTTGGGTAGTGCCACCTGGTAAAATTTGCACACAGCATAATTTAATTTTCTGTTGAAGAATCATGAAAGAAGGCTGTGTACGATGACGAGAACTATAAACCAGAGAATGTTTTAGATAGAAGTACAATACAGAGACAGGACTACTGAATGTAACTGACAAGTGGATAACATGTAAATAAAGAGCAAATAATGCAAGCAAGAGAGAGCATAGACATCTAAATAATGTGGTCAAAAGGAAGTGCAAATGGCAAAGCAATATGGATGGAGTACAAGGAATATTAATTTGAAGAAAATGTTGTGGAAAGGGAAGAAGGAAATATATGAACAAGAAATGGGAGTTCTAAAATTGCAAGAAGAATCTGACAATGCGCTGAAAGAACTAATAGAAAACACGGCCACTTGAGTAGTCGACATTCCCTCAAAATTACAGGGAACCTCTGGTGAACGAGCCAGAAAGAAACTTTTCCATCTAATATTCAAGATATATGAGACAGGCGAAATACTCTCAGGCGTCACGAAGAATGCAGTAATTGAAATTTTTAAAAAAAGCAAGTGTTGAAAAATGTAAATATTAGTGAAAATTCAGTACAAGTGATGGTAAAACGGGTATTACTGAGGCTGCTACCACTCTTCTTAACCGAGAACGATGATTACGAAGCATGCTAACTTGTTCTTAACTGCTTTACGGAGATTCGGTAACTACAGCTCTAACATGTCCTAAATTTTTTTCGCACTTGCTACGCTTCCTTCAGAGTTAATAAGAAATAAACTAATATCCATTCTGTATTGATTCATTACAACGTCTCACGCCTTCACTTGTAAATAAAAGCCAATAATCTGTCACAGATTCAACCATTCATAGCTATAATTTGAATATACATATACAATTATAAAACAAAATACTGTTAAGTACTCGAGTTACTGAAATTAACTGAATTTCGGTTCAAGCGGAGACATTAATTAGCTTCGTTGCTAGTGCAAAACTTCTTAACGTGAAGTTACAAATTACGATATAAATATGGCTTCTCCAGAGATATAAGTCTTTCTCTCTGTATGACTTTGTAGTTTCATCGGCAGAGGGTGGTTGGTGGATATGTCGTGGCCAAGATTGCTTCACTGTTCTCAGATGTTGACAATAATAGTGACCAATCTTCTCGAAATTGAAGGAACTACCCAAAATTTTAATGACTCGAATTTCGGTTTCGTCAGACACCGTCTCCAGACGGGAACTCCTTTAAATATTTCAGAATTGGGTATGTGTATGGGACTGAATGCTTTTTTTTCGTAAATACACAAAGTCGTTAATTTCAACAATGGACACGTAAGCAATGATTTATTTAAATAGCGTGTCGTTTATTTATTCATGATCTTCGTACTCAAATGTCCAGACACTCTATGACCAAAATGGTACTGAAACAGAGGATCACAGACTAAATGCCGGAATAATAAATGCCTTTTTTCAAAGCTATTTCGCAGAGGAAGACTGTACTGTAGTTCCTTCTCTAGATTGTCGCACAGATGACAAAATGGTGTAAATCGAAATAGATGACAGAGGGATAGAAAAACAATTAAAATGGATCAAAAGAGGAAAGGCCGCTGGACCTGATGGGATACAGGTTCGATTTTACGCGAAGGAACTTGCCGCCCTTTTTGCAGTGGCGTACCGTAGGTCTAGAAGAGCGTCGCGTTCCAAAAGATTGGAAAAGGGCACAGGTCATCCCCGTTTTCAAGAAGGGACGTCGAACAGGTGTGGAGAACTATAGACCTATATCTCTAACGTCGATCAGTTGTAAAATTTTGGAACACGTATTATGTTCGAGTATAATGATTTTCTGGAGACTAGAAATCTACTCTGTAGGAACCAGCATGGGTTTTGAAAAAGATGATCGTGTGAAATCCAGCTCGCGCTATTCATCCACGAGACTCAGAGGGCCATAGACACGGGTTCCCAGGTAGATGCCGTGTTTCTTGACTTCCGCAAGGCGTTTGATACAGTTCCCCATAGTCGTTTAATGAACAAAGTAAGAGCATATTGACTACCAGACCAATAATTGAAGAGTTCCTAGATAACAAAACGCAACATGTCATTCTCAATGGAGTAAAGTCTTCCGGAGTAAGAGTGATTTCAGGTATGCCGCAGGGGAGTGTCGTAGGACCGTTGCTATTCACAATATATATAAATGACCTTGTGGATAACATCGGGAGTTCACTGAGGCTTTTTGCGAATGATGCCGTAGTATATCGTGAGTTTGTAACAATGGAAAATTGTACTGAAATTCAGGAGGATCTGCAACGAATTCACGCATGGTGCAGGGAATCACAATTGAATCTCAATGAAGTGTAATGTGCTACGAATACATAGAAAGAAAGATCCTGTATCATTTAGCTACAACGTAGCAGATCAGCAGCTGGAAGCAGTTAGTTCCATAAATTATCTGGGAATAGGCATTAGGAGTGATTTAAAATGGAATGGCCATATAAAATTAATCGTCGGTAAAGCAGATGCCAGACTGAGATTCATTGGAAGAATCCTAAGGAAATGCTGTCCAAAAAACAAAGGAAGTAGGTTACACTACACTTGTTCGCCCACTGCTTGAACACTGCTCACCTGTGTGGGATCCGTACCAGGCAGGGTTGATAGACGAGAATCCAACGGTGAGCAGCGCTCTTCGTTACAAGATCATTTAGTAATCGCGAAAGCGTTACGGAGATGATAGATAAACTCCAGTGGAAGGCTCTGCAAGAGAGACGCTCAGTATCTCGGTACGGGCTTTTGTTGAATTTTCGAGAACATACCTTCATCGAGGAGTCAAATAGTATATTGCTTCCTCCTACGTATATCTCGCGAAGAGAGATTAGAGCCCACACAGAGGCATATCGACAATCTTTCTTTCCACAAACAATACGAGACTGGAATGGAAGGGAGAACCGATAGAGGTACTCAAGGTACTCTCCGCCACACATCGTCATGTGGCTTGCGGAGTATGGATGTAGATGTAGATGTAGATGAACACATGCTAGGCCCTCACGGTAATTATTGTCAGTTATTGCACTGTTCCAAGATCGTCATCCGTAACAAAAAATACGGGCATAATTGTCATTGAATATTGACACAGTTCACTCATTTGCTGTAATTTACCGGCCCTTTTCTCTTCTCAGTAAAATATTATCTTCCTTTATCGGTTTAAGCTCGTATGAAAACGGCGAGACTTGCTAAAGCCGGTAATGTGAATATTTTTCTATATATCTAAGCTATTGTTGAGAAATATTTTATTTTTATACACTTATTATCTTCTTCACTCGCTGGTTCTCCTATTATTGCGTACACTAACACTTCTTGATGAAAACACACAATTTTTTTAAATTTATTGTTTTTCCGATATCTCGAGTTCTTCGTTCTTGATGACCTTCTACGTCGGCTGTAATTTGTCTATCTTTCTTCTTCCCCTTTTTTTGTCAACTTGTCTTCTCCATCGAAAACTTTTAAGCATTAATGTTTAGCCATATAAGTTTAATGACTCGTTATGACAATCACACAATCATTCTTTTATATCAACATTTTTGTTCTGCTACTTGCTAAACTTCAAAAATTGCTTTTTACCATCTCAGTACTTATACTCTTTTCTCCATACTCCACTATCCATTCGTTACAACAAAAATTTCCTCCCTTTCACAAAACACAATTAGTTTTTCCACTAACTAAACTATCACATCGAATTCATTTTTCTACTTCTTCCGAATCTTACTGACAACTATCTCCCCCCTAATGTTAATTACCAAGATAATTTTAACCTATCAGGCACTTGCTATTAACAATTAATACTACATATAATTTAACTTTAAATGTACAGAAAAAAATTACGTTGCATCTGAATTAAAATCGTCACTGTACACAACTGAAAGGTACCACACGTTTCACAATGAAGAACGAAGCCTGTCACAATAGTTGCAAGTATGTGGCGCAAATTATTTACAGTGAATGGAAAACGTGATTGAAACCGAACTCGATGAAGATCAGTCGGGTTTCTATGGAAATATAGGAACATGGAAGGCAAAACTAACATTAGGGCTTTTATCCTTATCGTATTTTGCACTGGAATGCCTGAATCAAATCTCATTGGTTTAAAAGCCATGTCACTTGGAAAACTGACTCGAAGTTTGCACGGTTGTCTTCACCATCGTCATCAGGAGAAAAAGCCACCGTCGGGCTGGAATGGTGTTTCGCTTTTATAGGTGCTAATCCACGTCAGGAACATTACAGACAGGGCCGAAATGGCGCTTGTGCAGAAAGGCGATTTGAGCAGTTCATAGCAGGGCCTCATTACCAATGACAATAGACAGCGCAAGAAGTCGATTCCACGTTTGAAACTGCTGCTCCCGCTTCCCTGTCAGCGTCAAGGACTCATCTTTGTTTTTGAAATCGCGACTATATTAGTGGAACACGGTGTCAGCCCCGGCATTCAGTTGCTCTCCTCCTCATGACAATGGCAGAGACACCCATAGAATGGTCGAGTGTGTCGTTGGAAGTGACATAACTTCCAAACCAAGAAGGTTTTATTCAGCTTATCCTAGAAGACTGTTTAAAGGAAGGGGAATGTACGATAACAGTATTTGTGAATTTATAGAAAGTTTGAGACAATGTTGATGGAATGCACTCTGAAATTCTGAAGGGTACCGGGAATGGAATACTGGCTCAAATGGCTCTGAGAATTATGGGACTTAACTTCTGAGGTCATCAGTCCCCTAGAACTTAGAACTACTTAAATCTAACTAACCTAACGACATCACACACATCCATGCTCGAGGCAGGATTCGAAACTGTGACCGTAGCGGTCGCGCGGTTCCAGACTGTAGCGCCTAGAACCGCTCGGCCACTTCGGCCGGCCAATGGAATACTGTGTAAGAAAGATTTGTAGATAATCTTTCGTAATGAAACCAGCTTGCAGTTGTGCAGAGCCGAGGGATGTCAAAGGGAATAAGTGGTTTAGAAGCGAGTGAGCAGGGTGTACACTATCCACAATACCATCCAGTTTGTTCACTGATCAATCAGTAAACGAAACCAAGGAAAAATACGGAAAGAGAATTAAATTTCAGAGACAAAACCTAAAAACTTTGACGCTTGCCGGCGGTACCGTAACATTGTCACAGAGTGAAAAGACTTGGGAGAGCATTTGGACGGAATTAGAGAGAATATAAAATGCAAATTGGCAATAGCAAAAACTCATTCCTGAAAAAGAGAAATTGGTTAACATGGGATAGAAGTGTCAGGACTTTCTCACGGTTTTTGTCTGGAGTGCAGCCTTGTATGGAGTTGAACAGTGGAGGAGCATAGAAGCTTTCGAAATGTGGTGCTACAATATAACTGGTTGATTGAAGAACAAATAAGGAGGTACTGAACCGCGTAGAAAGAAATGAGGAATGTATGGGACAACTCAACTTAAAAAAGGAATTGGTTAAGGAACAATACCCTAAGGTATGAAGGAATCCTCAGTTTGTCAATGGTTTGGGGTAAGTCAAATTATGACTCATGAAATCTCAATATACTTGTAAAAATATATTGGATTATGTTGAGTTTGTATATTTTAGTTTTCGTAGAACATCCCTGATTTTCTTAACCTCTCTGTCTTCTTCTAATATATTTGAAGGTATACACTTCTGCGCCATATTTTTACGTTTCAGGTTGTGGAAATTTTCTTGCAGCATTACCTCTAAACGTTTTTTCGTTCTAAATGAAATCGACTGTAGACAATGGAAACTAATTTTGAACCCGAAACTCATTGAGCCAGTCATTATGGAGAAAGATACTAATTTGGATTTATTTACGAATAAACCGTACGGGCATGTTACATAACGAGTTCCGGATGAGTAGTAAATGTTTCCTCTATTCAGTGCGTACCTTCGAACGGAGAGGGCAAAGCCCGAACACAAAATCAATTATTGTTGTGGAACAGCATTTGGTGAGGTAAACTGTCCATCATCCCTCAAACAAAAATTTTCAACAATGACTGCTAGTTGAATCATTGTGCTACTGTTTCTGGCGGTGGACACAAAAATAATCACTGTTTTGCCAAGCCAGGACTCTGCCGGCATACGGCGTGCATTATTCTACACTCCTGGAAATTGAAATAAGAACACCGTGAATTCATTGTCCCAGGAAGGGGAAACTTTATTGACACATTCCTGGGGTCAGATACATCACATGATCACACTGACAGAACCACAGGCACATAGACACAGGCAACAGAGCATGCACAATGTCGGCACTAGTACAGTGTATATCCACCTTTCGCAGCAATGCAGGCTGCTATTCTCCCATGGAGACGATCGTAGAGATGCTGGATGTAGTCCTGTGGAACGGCTTGCCATGCCATTTCCACCTGGCGCCTCAGTTGGACCAGCGTTCGTGGTGGACGTGCAGACCGCGTGAGACGACGCTTCATCCAGTCCCAAACATGCTCAATGGGGGACAGATCCGGAGATCTTGCTGGCCAGGGTAGTTGACTTACACCTTCTAGAGCACGTTGGGTGGCGCGGGATACATGCGGACGTGCATTGTCCTGTTGGAACAGCAAGTTCCCTTGCCGGTCTAGGAATGGTAGAACGATGGGTTCGATGACGGTTTGGATGTACCGTGCACTATTCAGTGTCCCCTCGACGATCACCAGTGGTGTACGGCCAGTGTAGGAGATCGCTCCCTACACCATGATGCCGGGTGTTGGCCCTGTGTGCCTCGGTCGTATGCAGTCCTGATTGTGGCGCTCACCTGCACGGCGCCAAACACGCATACGACCATCATTGGCACCAAGGCAGAAGCGACTCTCATCGCTGAAGACGACACGTCTCCATTCGTCCCTCCATTCACGCCTGTCGCGACACCACTGGAGGCGGGCTGCACGATGTTGGTGCATGAGCGGAAGACGGCCTAACGGTGTGCGGGACCGTAGCCAGCTTCATGGAGATGGTTGCGAATGGTCCTCGCCGATACCCCAGGAGCAACAGTGTCCCTAATTTGCTGGGAAGTGGCGGTGCGGTCCCCTACGGCACTGCGTAGGATCCTACGGTCTTGGCGTGCATCCGTGCGTCGCTGCGGTCCGGTCCCAGGTCGACGGGCACGTGCACCTTCCGCCGACCACTGGCGACAACATCGATGTACTGTGGAAACCTCACGCCCCACGTGTTGAGCAATTCGGCGGTACGTCCACCCGGCCTCCCGCATGCCCACTATACGCCCTCGCTCAAAGTCCGTCAACTGCACATACGGTTCACGTCCACGCTGTCGCGGCATGCTACCAGTGTTAAAGACTGTGATGGAGCTCCGTATGCCACGGCAAACTGGCTGACACTGACGGCGGCGGTGCACAAATGCTGCGCAGCTAGCGCCATTCGACGGCCAACACCGCGGTTCCTGGTGTGTCCGCTGTGCCTTGCGTGTGATCATTGCTTGTACAGCCCTCTCGCAGTGTCCGGAGCAAGTATGGTGGGTCTGACACACCGGTGTCAATGTGTTCTTTTTTCCATTTCCAGGAGTGTATTTACTGCGCCCGTACTTTATGTTTGAATACACGTCGTACTCGTCTTTTCTCTTATCCATCATATTTAAATACATCCATATGGTAGAGCTCCGTAGGTAGGCTTTCTTCGTCAGATGCTGCACGAGCCATGGGGACCACTGTACTTATTACGCACTCGTGCTGTGAGGGATTACGGCAGCTGGACGCATCCCGAAACAAATCAGTGAGAATGGCTTTTCTGTAATGACTCCCTCGTTGCGTTCCACCGGTTCGTACAAGAAGCGGAGTTCGCCATTCTCTTCAAATGTTCATGGTGAATTTGACGCTGGAGTCCAGGAAGTTCCGATGCTGGAAGAAGTTCTGAAGCACGACCATGTGGACACATAACAAAGGTGTCATTGACATACTTGGAACAGCATGTAAGCTTGGTTGAAGCTCTTTCCAGAGCTTTGTCCCCGAAATGCTTCGGTGAGTTCAAAAAGTGATGTTATGCCTTTTGTTCATAATACCCATAGAATGCAGATATGACAAGACTTTCATTGACGTTGGGCAGTGTGGCAGCGAAAGTTACCCTGATCAGCTTGAAGGAATCTTAAAACGATACCCTGATTAAGAATGAGAGCGTATTAAATGTCCCCATGGAAATAAAAGAAAGCTTCAAGAGTGGGATTAAAATTCAAGGTGAACGGATATCAATAATACGATTCGCTGATGACATTGCTATCCTCAATGAAAGTGAAGAAATTTACATGATCTGCTGAATGGAATCTAACGAGTACAGAATATCGATTGAGAGTAAATCGAGGAAAGGCGAAAGTAATGAGAAGTAGCAGAAACGAGAAGAGCGAGATACTTAACATCAGGACTGATGATCACGCCGTAGATGAAGTTAAGAAATTCTACTACCTAGGCAGCAAAATAACCAATGACAGACGGAGCAAGGAGAACATCAAAAGCAGACTAGTAATGGCAAAAATTTCATTCCTGGCCAAGGGAAGTCTACTGGTGTCAAACATAATTTGAGGAAGCAGTTCTGAGACTGTAAAGCAGTTCTGAGACTGTACATGTGTATGGTAATGACACATGGACTTTGGGAAAACCGGAACAGAAGAGAATCTAAGAATTTGAGATGTTGTGCTACAGGACAATGTTGAAAATTAGGTGGACTCATACGGTAAGCAACGAGAAGGTTTTACGCAGAATCGCAAAGGAAAGGAATATGTGGAAAACACTGTTAAGGAGAAGGGACAGGATTATAGGACATCTGTTAAGTCGTGTGGGAATGGCTTCCATAGTCTTAGATGGAGGAATTCGTGGCGGGTCGCATCAAACCAGCTGAAAACTCATGATCCAAAAAATAAATAAATAAATAAATGAAATAAAAAAAAGAATGTCAGGTCGTAGCTAAGATCCGTTTATCACTTCCCAACTCACACGTAGTACATATAAATTTTCTGCATCATACAATTATGGCAAAAATGAAGATGGGTTATGAAGTGAATTCAGTATGCCAGTAGACTTTGCGACATGAGAGTTCCATACGACTGTGCGATATTTGATTATTTTTCTGCTTATTTCTTCGCTATCTTTGAGGAGAGTAAATGTTTTTGTAACTCAGGAAGAAGGCCTTCCATTTTCTTGGTAGAATATTTCGGGTGCAGGTTTTCGTTTAGTGATCTGGGTTGATCACAGTAGGTAAGATGTAAGGGCTCATGAGAAGGGACTTAGGTCCCCAGAGCACTGATGTTTGCGGGAGCCGGTCGCAGTAAGCGCCTGCTCTGCTTCACATCCCTGTAACCAGATCTCAGAATGAATCATCCCGGCTCTGCTCAGTCGCAATCGAAAATTCCTGCCCTTACATTCCAAGTTATGCCAGCCAGTCAAATGTGTTTTGACCGCTAGCATACCTCCGTGACAAGGCTAGCAGGTGATACCAATCTCTCCAGTCTTATGATGCGTTCTGTAGACCAAGAATGGGAAATTTCTGCAGGACTTCCCTGCATATACGTAAATCAAGCAACATTTTGGTGGCCACATTAGCAGTAGCATTTTACTATCCTTTCCATGTGGAATTTTCTAAGAGTTGGGGGGTAGGCTCGAGGGGGGATAGTTTCGGTTACTTGCCTCAGAGCCGGCCGGGGTGGCCGAGCGGTTCTAGGCGCTACAGTCTGGAACCGCGCGACCGCTACGGTCGCAGGTTCGAATACTGCCTGGGCCATGGATGTGTGTGTGATGTCCTTAGGTTAGTTAGGTTTAAGTAGTTCTAAGTTCTAGGGGACTGATGACCTTAGAAGTAAAGTCCCATAGTGCTCAGAGCCATTTGAACCATTTTTTTTTTTGCCTCAGAGGAAGAGAGATCTCTGGCCCTGGCAGTGAGTAGGGTACATGTTCACTGACGCAGGTTACGGCGATGTTTATCGAGTGGCATTCGGCGCAAGTTTTCTGAGCTTGGAGAAAATGTCACATTCGAACTAATGCTACCCGTTTTCTGAGCAGCTCACAAATTGTGGGATTTGCAATGCACCTTACATTACATGACTACTTGTATTGCTGCGTGAGTGCTATATTGTTTCGTGGGTCTAGAACTCATTTGCTGTGCATTTACGAGCTGCGCCGATTGGAAATCTTTCAGCATTTCCCAGGCTCTATTAATAAATGACTTATTAAACTCAGGACTGATTTGAATGTCAGAAACAAGCTATTGTCCTACAGCTGGTCCTTGTTAGGCGACTTGTTAAAAATAAGTATCACCAGTTTATGTGCATTTATAATTTGTTTGTTTCACTGTGATGGTATTTCGTCGTAATACGATGGCCAAACCTTTCTGATCAGTTTATACGCAGATATTGCTATCGATTGTTTAACTGATGCATAACGAGCATTGCACTCACTCGTTCGTGTTTTTCCTTCAGTGAATCACGGCAAAATTTTGTAGTTTTGCATTGTTTGTTTAAATTACTGCATACAGCAATGAGGATGGGGGCAGTTGTAAGTGCCGTTATGGGCCTTATAACATGTATTCTGTGTTTCTTTGTATGAGATTTTTCTTTACTATACGAAGTGTAATTTTCGAATCCTTAATGATAAACCAGCCAACGGGGGACTTTGTACCTTGTGCGTAAATTTGTACCTTGTGTGTATGCAGTAAATTATACAGGGTGATTTTGCTTAGTGGTAACATACTTCAGGAAATGGAACCTGAGAGGATACGGGGCAAAATGGATCATATGGACATATGGCCGGAACAACACTGTGTCTATGCTAGAGAATATTTATTACTTTACCATGGCTGCGCAGTACGGTTATGTTGAGGTCACCGCTAGACAAGATGTCCGTAGTGGCCTCCAAGGGCCACTAAGTATGTGTCAATACAAAGCAACACCCACTAACGCACATACTCCAATGTGTCGCCCTGCCACCAAATGGCGTCACAGGCACCATGCGTTGTTTCAGGATCTGGATATGTGGGTTGGGCTCCACATAAACGACTTCTTTCAGTGACCCCACAGGTAGAAATTTAAAGAGATGTGGTCCAGTCGACGGGGAATGCTATGTGACCGAACCATCTCGTCTGATCCACAGCTCGAGATAGTTCTTGTCGACCTATCTCCGTATGGATATGCGTAAGTGAGCTGTAGCGTGTAGGGGCCACGTTACCCTTCGTACCCAGTACATCTACTATGTTACGACTTATATAATCTAGACTGAAGCTACCTTAAAATGGTTTAAAGAGAATAATCAATAATGACCAAAGGCGCGGCATCAAGCAGAGGACACAGAGCGACCCGCAGGAAGTGCAGATATGCCTCGTGTGTAAGGTGTTGTGGAACAATCCCACAATGAGGCCATCAACAATCCCCTCCCACGTATTAAGGTTGAAGAAGCACTAAAAGTCGCTTCCAACTTACCACGGGGATTCTCCATACTCAAAAAGAGATTGTAGTGAACGTCTAAGACGCCACTCATCGTAAAGACAGTCTCGTCTGTGACGACGGTGGATGACAGCCCAGCATTGTTGTGGCCTGTGTGGCGAATCAGCGACAAAACAATCGCGACGGAGGCAAATCCGTATTATGAGGCCTGCCCGCGTTTTAAGGGTTACGGACAGTGGAGGTTATGGAAAATGCTTCACAAGTTCTTGTGGCTTATCCTCAAAATTGCCTGTTCATTCGGCGATTTCATTTCTTCACATTAAATTTTACTTTTGTTATATCACGAGAGCTAGTTTTGCAATACTTGCCATATCTTCTGTACTCAGCCTAATATTATCGATATAAGCTTTGTGAGCAACATCTTTGCGTAATCACTCAGGCGATTTCGCATCTTTGGGGGTGTCAGTTTGTCTTTCATTCAATGGGACCTTTATCTGAAACAGTAGTTGTTCTAATTCCTGGCGCTGTATTGGAGGAGTTCTGGTGTGTGTTCCAACTAAGGTTGTGCTGGTGTGGATATTCTGCAATACTTTAAGTATTCGCTGAAATCGTTTCAGTTTTTTGCTTTGGTGAAGTTTAGGTGAAGTGGTTAGGTTATTTATGGGACTGCTGGCTAAATTTTTCTATCATCTGGACGCGATTACTACATGTACATTCACACGAAAGTGTCCGTCCGCCTAGTCAAATGAGGATTTATTGGTTGCTCAAACTTGATTCAATGGAAGCAGAATATAGTGACGGACACTATCTGTTTAATCCATCGTGCGTTAGAGTCAAAGTTATCGTCCTGTCCTAAATTACGAACAAGTTATGGTTTGTTTAAAATCACGTAATTAACGGTGTATCCCGAGTATACGTACTGAAATTGAATTTTATATCTGTTGCTTTGAGGATCTACACTCCTGGAAATGGAAAAAAGAACACATTGACACCGGTGTGTCAGACCCACCATACTTGCTCCGGACACTGCGAGAGGGCTGTACAAGCAATGATCACACGCACGGCACAGCGGACACACCAGGAACCGCGGTGTTGGCCGTCGAATGGCGCTAGCTGCGCAGCATTTGTGCACCGCCGCCGTCAGTGTCAGCCAGTTTGCCGTGGCATACGGAGCTCCATCGCAGTCTTTAACACTGGTAGCATGCCACGACAGCGTGGACGTGAACCGTATGTGCAGTTGACGGACTTTGAGCGAGGGCGTATAGTGGGCATGCGGGAGGCCGGGTGGACGTACCGCCGAATTGCTCAACACGTGGGGCGTGAGGTCTCCACAGTGGATCGATGTTGTCGCCAGTGGTCGGCGGAAGGTGCACGTGCCCGTCGACCTGGGACCGGACCGCAGCGACGCACGGATGCACGCCAAGACCGTAGGATCCTACGCAGTGCCGTAGGGGACCGCACCGCCACTTCCCAGCAAATTAGGGACACTGTTGCTCCTGGGGTATCGGCGAGGACCATTTGCAACCGTCTCCATGAAGCTGGGCTACGGTCCCGCACACCGTTAGGCCGTCTTCCGCTCACGCCCCAACATCGTGCAGCCCGCCTCCAGTGGTGTCGCGACAGGCGTGAATGGAGGGACGAATGGAGACGTGTCGTCTTCAGCGATGAGAGTCGCTTCTGCCTTGGTGCCAATGATGGTCGTATGCGTGTTTGGCGCCGTGCAGGTGAGCGCCACAATCAGGACTGCGTACGACCGAGGCACACTGGGCCAACACCCGGCATCATGGTGTGGGGAGCGATCTCCTACACTTGCCGTACACCACTGGTGATCGTCGAGGGGACACTGAATAGTGCACGGTACATCCAAACCGTCATCGAACCCATCGTTCTACCATTCCTAGACCGCCAAGGGAACTTGCTGTTCCAACAGGACAATGCACGTCCGCATGTATCCCGTGCCCCCCAACGTGCTCCAGAAGGTGTAAGTCAACTACCCTGGCCAGCAAGATCTCCGGATCTGTCCCCCATTGAGCATGTTTGGGACTGGATGAAGCGTCGTCTCACGCGGTCTGCACGTCCAGCACGAACGCTGGTCCAACTGAGGCGCCAGGTGGAAATGGCATGGCAAGCCGTTCCACAGGACTACATCCAGCATCTCTACGATCGTCTCCATGGGAGAACAGCAGCCTGCATTGCTGCGAAAGGTGGATATACACTGTACTAGTGCCGACATTGTGCATGCTCTGTTGCCTGTGTCTATGTGCCTGTGGTTCTGTCAGTGTGATCATGTGATGTATGTGACCCCAGGAATGCGTCAATAAAGTTTCCCCTTCCTGGGACAATGAAGTCACGGTGTTCTTATTTCAATTTCCAGGAGTGTATGTTGATTTGTAAATGTATGTTTGGAAATCGAATTGTTCGCTTGGTAACAATAGACAATGAGGTGACAAAAGACATGGGACATTGATATACATACAGTTATCGATTGTATCGCGTACACAACATATAAGAGGGCAGTGCATGGTTCGAGCTGTCATTAGCACTCACTTCATTCGTGTAAAACGGTTTCTCCAATTCGTAAATCGTTAGGGAATTCAGTATCCCGAGATCCACACTGTCAAGAGAGTGCTTAGAATACCGAATTTCAGGCATTACCTCTTACCATGGACAACGCTATGATCGACGGCCTTCCCTGAACGACCGAGAGCAGGTGTGTTTGCGTAAAGTTGCCAGCACTGACAGACAAGCAATACAGCGTGAAATTACCGAAGAAATCAGTGTGGGACTTACGACGAAAGTATCCGTACGTAAGGACAGTGGGGCGAAATACGTCGTTAAAGGGTTATGGTAGCGGACGACCGCCGCGACTGCCGTTGCTCACAGCGCGACATCGCCCACAGCGTATCCAACCGAAACACAACAATGTAAGCAGGTAAAATAGCATCTAAACGTATCGCCTTTCCGTTCTACTGACAGCGTTTGAATAACGTTTAGGTGCGGACACCGCGTTCTTTATATATGCTCAGTGCGGACGGTGAACGAAGCAATCACTCCAAAATCGCTTGCAGCTTTGGCAGCAGCTACAAAATTATTTACGTACCAAGTCTTCTCCAAGTTAATGCACTGTATTCCTGTTCTAGAATGTCTTTAACATTGTAATTCTTAAATTTAGAACTCCAGAATTTTTCAAACGAAACCGAGGGCAGACGATGGCCTCTGAACTGCCTCTGTGTTAATTTAGGTATCTTTGTAAAATTACATATTATTTTGAAATTTGGTACAGCCTCATTATTATAGTTAACAGATGTGGTGCTGTCATCTTGGCGTTGTAGCTGAATAACAAGCATTAGTTAATCAAACTCGTTTCAGAAATTTTAGGCACGAAATTGTTTTTCTCTCAATAATTCAAAAAGCGGGTGAGTTAGCTCCATGAAAACTTGTGCTACTTGTTTTTGTGATAATCTGAAAACTCCAGAATTATAACTCTCTAAATTTATTCTTACACACTTTTTTTGTTGCAAAATGTGTCTTTTTAAGGGAACTACTTAGCGAACCATTTGAGATTCACAATAATTATCGTTTTCATAGTCTTACATCATGTGATAAAGTTTTGAAACTATATTTAAAATTGGTTGTATGTAAGTATCTGGTGAAGTTTATTTGTATGCGGCTCAAGGCACATAGAAGGCTCTGTTGTCTGTACCTTGGCCGAACGACTAGGAAAAATTAATAGTTCATGCCTCTCAGCCCCTAATTGCTTTCCCACAGTCTAGTATAGGGATCACACTGCACAGTGGTTAACACCTGTTCCTCCAGGCCTGAATATGTACCAGATGCAGTCGCCTCTAATGGTTTATCTTGATAAACGTACCTTTATCACACAAAAGATGAAATTCTTTTGCAAACAGGTGCAATTGCTGCTGGGGATACATTTCTCCGTACCGTAATGTTGTCATCTGCTATTCCAGCTTGCGTGTGCCTGTTCCGGCTTGCTACACTTAGCCGATGTCGCGCGGTGCTGCCCTACGCAACACACTTACAACACTACTCTGGCGTGAATGGGCAAGAGCAGTGAAGTGGGTGTTCGATTGTATTAAAGCGTTCTGTATGACCTTCCTTGACCTCGGCTTCAGTGACGTGACAGCTTCGAGAATAGTAGAAGTGTCTGCTACAGGAACAGCCAAACGAGTGGGACCAGCAGTATTTTTGTTTCCGATGCCGGTTTTTGTTGTTTGATGGTCTTGTTCAGGTTTCTGAGCATGATGTTGACCCTAACGCCCCTTCCATCACTGTTGGATGGACCGAAATGAACTACATTACAAAAGATAGTGCGTGTGATAACAGTAATGTAGTGCTAAATATAAATAACCACTGGTTTTAAGTCAACCTGACGGAATAATTTTAATGTGCTGGAACAATTTAATGTCATTTGTTATACATTTAATTGCAGTTATTGTTTACAATGTGCAATAAATTTTATTTATGTACCTATCAGAGGAACTGGAATGACCTCTTGCACGTATTATTGCCAGTGAAATAAAAAAAAAAGAGCTAATACTTTTCGTACAGACGATATCATTAAGTGATTTTATGGCATTTCCATGAAGGGGACAGCGCTCCATTCATGGGTGCTAGCAGTGGTTCAGTAGTGGCAAGACCGTAAGCGCTGCTATGAATGCCATCACATACGAAGAAATTATATAAAACTTAATGCATCCATGGAAAGTAGATAAGATTGACAAACCAATGCCACAGGCCAAGACACCTGGAAAAATGTAACCATCACACAGAACCCAATATGAGCCCGACGCTACATCAAACAGTTTCTTTTTGGGTCATCATTCTACTGACTGGTTTGATGCGGCCCGCCACGAATTCCTTTCCTGTGCTAACCTCTTCATCTCAGAGTAGCATTTGCAACCTATGTCCTCAATTATTTGCTTGACGTATTCCAATCTCTGTCTTCCTCTACAGTTTTTGCCCTCTACAGCTCCCTCTAGTACCATAGAAGTCATTCCCTCATGTCTTAGCAGATGTCCCATCATCCTGTCCCTTCTCCTTATCAGTGTTTTCCACATATTCCTTTCCTCTCCGATTCTGCGTAGAACCTCCTCATTCCTTACCTTATCAGTCCACCTAATTTTCAACATTCGTCTATACCACATCTCAAATGCTTCGATTCTCTTCTGCTCCGGTTTTCCCAGAGTCCATGTTTCACTACCATACAATGCTGTACTCCAGACGTACATCCTCAGAAATTTCTTCCTAATTAAGGCCGGTGTTTGATATTAGTAGACTTCTCTTGGCCAGAAATGCCTTTTTTGCCATAGCGAGTCTGCTTTTGATGTCCTCCTTGCTCCGTCCGTCATTGGTTATTTTACTGCGTAGGTAGCAGAATTCCTTCACTTCATTGACTTCGTGACCATCAATCCTGATGTTAAGTTTCTCGCTGTTCTCATTTTACTACTTCTCATTACCTTCGTCTTTCTCCGATTTACTCTCAAACCATACTGTGTACTCATTAGACTGTTCATTCCGTTCAGCAGAGCACTTAATTCTTCTTCACTTTCACTCAGGATAACAATGTCATCAGCGAATCGTATCATTGATATCCTTTCACCTTGTATTTTAATTCCACTCCTGAACCTTTCTTTTATTTCCATCATTGCGTCCTCGATGTGCAGATTGAAGAGTAGGGGCGAAAGGCTACAGCCTTGTCTTACACCCTTCTTAATACGAGCACTTCGTTCTTGATCGTCCACTCTTATAATTCCCTCTTGGTTGTTGTACATATTGTATATAACCCGTCTCTCCCTATAGCTTACCCATACTTTTTTCACAATCTCGAACAGTTTGCACCATTTTAAATTGTCGAACGCTTTTTCCAGGTCGACAAATCCTATGAAAGTGTGTTGATTTTTCTTTAGCCTTGCTTCCATTATTAGCCGTAACGTCAGAATTGCCTCTCTCGTCCCTTTACTTCTCCTAAAGCCAAACTGATCGTCACCTAGCGCATTCTCAATCGTCTTTTCCATTCTTCTGTATATTATTCTTGTAAGCAGCTTCGATGCATTAGCTGTTAAGCTGATTGTGCGATAATTCTCGCACTTGCCAGCTCTTGCCGTCTTCGGAATTGTGTGGATGATGCTTTTCCGAAAGTCGGATGGTATATCGCCAGACTCGTGTATTCTACACACCAACGTGAATAGTCGTTTTGTTGCCACTTCCCCCAATGATTTTAGAAGTTCTGATGGAATGTTATCTATCCCTTCTGCCTTATTTGACCGTAAGTCCGCCAAAGCTCATTTAAATTTCGATTCTAATACTGGATCCCCTATCTCTTCTAAATCGACTCCTGTTTCTTCTTCTATGGTTTCTTCGCAGCTACCTTCTTTTTACCTATGTTTTCCTTCCCAACTTCTGTGATGACCCTTTTTAGGGATGTCCATTCCTCTTCAACTGTACTGCCTACTGCGCTATTCCTTATTGCTGTATCTATAGCGTTAGAGAACTTCAAACGTATCTCGTCATTCCTTAGTACTTCCGTATCCCACTTCTTTGCGTATTGATTCTTCCTGACTAATGTCTTGAACTTCAGCCTACTCTTCATCACTACTATATTGTGTTCTGAGTCTATATCTGCTCCTGGGTACGCCTTACAATCCAGTATCTGATTTCGGAATCTCTGTCTGACCATGATGTAATCTAATTGAAATCTTCCCGTATCTCCCGGCCTTTTCCAAGTATACCTCCTCCTCTTGTGATTCTTGAACAGGGTATTCGCTATTACTAGCTGAAACTTGTTACAGAACTCAATTAATCTTTCTCCTCTTTCATTCCTAGTCCCAACCCCATATTCTCCTGTAACCTTTTCTTCAACTCCTTCCCCTACAACTGCATTCCAGTCGCCCAGGACTATTAGATTTTCGTGCCCCTTTCCATACTGCATTATCTTTTCAATATCCTCATACTCTTTCTCTATCTGTTCATCTTCTGCTTGCGACGTCGGCATGTATACCCGAACTATCGTTGGCGGTGTTGGTCTGCTCTCTATTCTGATTAGAACAACCCGGTCACTGAACTGTTCACAGTAACACACCCTCTGCCCTACCTTCCTATTCATAACGAATCCTACACCTGTTATACCATTTTCTGCTGCTGTTGATATTACCCCATACTCATCTGACCAGAAATCCTTGTCTTCCTTCCACTTCACTTCACTGACCCCTACTATATCTAGACTGAGCCTTTGCATTTCCCTTTTCAGATTTTCTAGTTTCCCTACTACATTCAACCTTCTGACATTCCACGCCCCGACTCGTAGAACGTTATCCTTTCGTAGATTATTCAATCTTTTTCTCATGGTAACCTCCCCCTTGGCAGTCCCCTCCCAGAGATCCGAATGGGGGACTATTCCGGAATCTTCTGCCAATGGAGAGATCATCATGACACT
Source organism: Schistocerca piceifrons (assembly GCF_021461385.2). Classification (NCBI taxonomy): domain Eukaryota; kingdom Metazoa; phylum Arthropoda; class Insecta; order Orthoptera; family Acrididae; genus Schistocerca; species Schistocerca piceifrons. The sequence continues at coordinate 657,084,090 of NC_060141.1, forward strand.
TCTTCAATTACAGGCCACATGTCCTGTGGATACACGTTACGTGTCTTTAACGCAGTGGTTTCCATTGCCTTCTGCATCCTCATGTCGTTGATCACTGCTGATTCTTCCGCCTTTAGGGGCAATTTACCACCCCTAGGACAAGAGAGTGCCCTGAACCTCTATCCGTTCCTCCGCCCTCTTTGACAAGGCCGTTGGCAGAATGAGGCTGACTTCTTATGCCGGAAGTCTTCGGCCGCCAATGCTGATTATTTATCAAAATCTAGGCAGTGGCGGGGATCGAACCCGGGACCGAAGACGTTTTTGATTATTATGAATCAAAGACGCTACCCCTAGACCACGAGTGCCATCAAACAATACAGTTTTCTTAATGTATTTAAATCAGGTCTCCATTGTAACCAATGACTTTCAAACTAATGCGGTGGCATGTTTGTCAACTTTTAAATCTGTTCTGTATAGCTAGATGGCAACTGGTATCGCTTGAACAAAAATACAGCGATGGTCCATCCACATTGCCAGACTGTTACGTGTATTTCGAAAACTTCCACTGACGGTGGTAAGAGGGCGTTGAATAGCAGAAGAAACAGTAGTTTGCAAATAAGCTTTCAAGACTCTCTGGTTTACAGTAAATGAAACGTCTGTCAACAGACCGTTGCTACTTCACTATCAGTAATTTATGGAATCCTGGTGTTCTTCCGCGGGGAACCTTGAAACGTGCGAGATAATTTCTATTTACAGAAACTGAAAAGTTGTCGTAAATGGTGGTGAAATAACAGAAACGTTTCTGGTGGCGACGAAAACGCCTTTGCTGTGTTTAGGTGAAATCCAAGTGCAAACCTAACTTCATTTTCGTTATCACGCACACAGATCTCATCTGAAAAGTGGAAATCTTCTAACCTGTTGCGTATGGTAAACAGCTTTGGAACTTAGAGTGATATTTACGGGTAGTATCATAATTAAAAGCAGGAAATTAAACTAGTGAAAATATTCGTCAACGTAAGCAAGAACTTTCCAGCAACATATTTTATCAGACGAACATATTTAGGTGGAGACTAAACCTAAAATTTTACACTTGAAATAAAGTTCTACCAACTAGCAACGTACACTCCTGGAAATGGAAAAAAGAACACATTGACACCGGTGTGTCAGACCCACTATACTTGCTCCGGACACTGCGAGAGGGCTGTACAAGCAATGATCACACGCACGGCACAGCGGACACACCAGGAACCGCGGTGTTGGCCGTCGAATGGCGCTAGCTGCGCAGCATTTGTGCACCGCCGCCGTCAGTGTCAGCCAGTTTGCCGTGGCATACGGAGCTCCATCGCAGTCTTTAACACTGGTAGCATGCCGCGACAGCGTGGACGTGAACCGTATGTGCAGTTGACGGACTTTGAGCGAGGGCGTATAGTGGGCATGCGGGAGGCCGGGTGGACGTTCCGCCGAATTGCTCAACATGTGGGGCGTGAGGTCTCCACAGTACATCGATGTTGTCGCCAGTGGTCGGCGGAAGGTGCACGTGCCCGTCGACCTGGGACCGGACCGCAGCGACGCACGGATGCACGCCAAGACCGTAGGATCCTACGCAGTGCCGTAGGGGACCGCACCGCCACTTCCCAGCAAATTAGGGACACTGTTGCTCCTGGGGTATCGGCGAGGACCATTCGCAACCGTCTCCATGAAGCTGGGCTACGGTCCCGCACACCGTTAGGCCGTCTTCCGCTCACGCCCCAACATCGTGCAGCCCACCTCCAGTGGTGTCGCGACAGGCGTGAATGGAGGGACGAATGGAGACGTGTCGTCTTCAGCGATGAGAGTCGCTTCTGCCTTGGTGCCAATGATGGTCGTATGCGTGTTTGGCGCCGTGCAGGTGAGCGCCACAATCAGGACTGCAAACGACCGAGGCACACAGGGCGAACACCCGGCATCATGGTGTGGGGAGCGATCTCCTACACTGGCCGTACACCACTGGTGATCGTCGAGGGGACACTGAATAGTGCACGGTACATCCAAACCGTCATCGAACCCATCGTTCTACCATTCCTAGACCGGCAAGGGAACTTGCTGTTCCAACAGGACAGTGCACGTCCGCATGTATCCCGTGCCACCCAACGTGCTCTAGAAGGTGTAAGTCAACTACCCTGGCCAGCAAGATCTCCGGATCTGTCCCCCATTGAGCATGTTTGGGACTGGATGAAGCGTCGTCTCACGCGGTCTGCACGTCCAGCACGAACGCTGGTCCAACTGAGGCGCCAGGTGGAAATGGCATGGCAAGCCGTTCCACAGGACTACATCGAGCATCTCTACGATCGTCTCCATGGGAGAATAGCAGCCTGCATTGCTGCGAAAGGTGGATATACACTGTACTAGTGCCGACATTGTGCATGCTCTGTTGCCTGTGTCTATGTGCCTGTGGTTCTGTCAGTGTGATCATGTGATGTATATGACCCCAGGAATGTGTCAATAAAGTTTCCCCTTCCTGGGACAATGAATTCACGGTGTTCTTATTTCAATTTCCAGGAGTGTATTTCATGCTGAAGTTCATAGTGGCTCCTAATCACATATATTTGCAGTAATCTCAAAAACGGGTTTTTCGTGGACCTATGTTCCATGTTTCTTCTACGTTTTCTCTCCAACTAACGTACAGTTTTGATCATTATATGCAAATAATGAAGAAAGAGAGAGAGAGAGAGGTTTCTCTAAACAAGGCAAATACTGATGAGATGGCTCCGACTTTTACATACTATCCTTCCACACCCAGGGCCTGCACTCCATGATGACCTCATAGTAGACCAACACTAAGTGCCACGGAATACTTATCACTAAGCTTCCTTCTTTTCCTTCTAAGAAGTTCTATAACTTCAAAAAAATATATCTACAGTTGTGAGAAAGGATTAACGTTGGCATCAACTTCAGCTCTTGTTATGATCTATCACCGTTCTTAGTTCCTTCCAGAGAATGGCGCAGGTTGTGACGAAATCCACCCTCACTCCTCGGATGTGAGCACAATGTCGATTCACTACATTATTGGAAGGACTGATTGGGCACCTCTGGTCTGGAACCAACTGAAGCGCTACACCTGACTGTTGCTTTTTGAAAAGCAAGACTGTAGGTTCTACGATCTTTCTTTAGGGCAGACGAAACTATTACATCACAGAAGGGAAGCCGTCATATTAGAAATCAGTTGTCATATCCAGCATTAAAATATTATTCAGGTCGACCGATTCACGAGAAAGTATTACCCCCAAATCGAGGTAGGAACTGATGTGGTTGTTACTCAAAGAATAAAATGGGAAACAATTCAACTTTGAAATACAGGAAACAGAGATTCCCCAAGAGTTGAAGTGATTGTAGCAGCAAGAACATACCTTACGTCTTGCAAGCTCCAAAGACAACCCCATTACTAACTCAGGTGGACATAGAATGCTAATCAAACGTCCCTGCCGGCTGTCAGAGTAAGACACATCGGCCATAAAATCGCTCAATATTACCTTCAATTGAGCAGCACAGAATTACACTGAACGTAGGGTGAAATAAAATTCTGAGAACGTTTTATTCATGTTAGACAAATGTGAAAGATTCAAAAGTAAAGACGAATAGCATATTACATAGTCGTCATCGGTGCTAAAAGCAAAAACAGTAAGAACAAAAACAGATTCAAAATCTGTGTATACTGCAGTTAAACGAATCCACAGAAATCGGAACACAGCGATAACATACAACTATCAGAACGGTCATATAGCCACAATGATGTCAGAGTACAATCCTGTGACAGTTGATGCTAGCATATACAGGGCAGAAACAAAATTCAAGCCCTACCTTGCAACCAGTGCAGACAGCAAGAATATGCGCCACTTGAGCTGCGGAGCCGTCTACTGGAGTATACGTACAAGAAGTTGTAGGTTAATTTTGTTGAAGACCAGAACCGTTAAATGGACCTTAAAATATAATATATATGGGATATGAAAACTACACAATGAATGTATATAAATGCAGAAAAGCAAAGAACAGAATTTGAATTCAAATAAAATTATAAAAGACATAAGCTGTCCCCTGCAGGTTTACACTGCTACCAAACCATGTTGAATTTTGTAATAAGACTAATGGATTAAATGAATATGTGTTTAACATTTTAAACAGACATTGTGAATAAAAGCTGAAAACACTGCAGTGATAAAATATAACATAAAACAGTTACTACGCATGAAGCGCTATCTCTGAGATTAAGTTTGAGGCAGGTAATAATCTAACATTACTTTACAATAAAGAACGTAATGTTTGGATCATTTTCACTTACACATTTCATATTTATATCTGTTACACAGCTGTAAAAGTGTTGCTAATAGGTATACCAAATAACCCTTCTTTATATAAGCAATTCAGAAACCCGCACTCGAATATTTACTAGGAACTAGGTTTACATGTGACATACAAGAATTTCACAAAAAGAACCATTACAGACATTTCAAAATTGTTTTTGGAGAAGACTGTCGTGGTAAAACAATATACGAACCTATGACAGTAACAACTAGGAAGCTTTTAGTCTTCGATAGTGCTGCACATCTCTGGCCACGCTCTTCATGGTAACTGTAAATCCATGCATTTGTTGACTGCAACGACGTCGTGAACAACATTACACTTTTAAGTCCATCCAGGTGCTCATTCTCCAAACTTCTCACTGTACACATCTTGTATTCAAAATTAAATCATTCACTGGCCTCGTGATCCATAATGCTTTGATTGCTACTGAAAGACGCTACCGCTTAACCACGGAAAATTTCCAGAAAAACCCATCAAGAACAATTTTGCTGGGAATATGAGCCTCTACAAATATCTTACAGAATCGAAGGTGAACAAAAAATATGGCATTTTCACTAAAACAGCCAAAAACCAACAGTTAATACGACCGTATATTAAGTTGCTTTGAACAAAGCAATCGTCAGATAGATTTCTCGTTCAGAAATTAGTAACAGAGTGATTCTTCGACAGACAGTAAGCCTCGACTTTTGTTCTCGACTGCAGAAGAAAACCAAATGATCTGAAGGAAGAATAGGCAGCATCAACAATAATTCTACGTTATTCTAATTAGAATAACTTCTGGGTCTGTGAAACAAAAGTGATGAGTCAGGTATATGGTGTGACACACGAATGTTTGGAAGTAGCCCTGTGGAAGTCTGGTGAACAGCGTAGCTACACTCCAAGTCAAAAACTTAACTTCTCAGTTATGGCGTGGCCTTGACAGATGGTTCTACTGAAGCAGAGCTGCACAGTTTCATACGTCAAGTGTATCGATTACCGTTCTAGGTGATTCAAAGGGTTCAAATGGCTCTAAGCACTATGGGACTTACATCTGTGGTCATCAGTCCCCTAGACTACTTAAACCTAACTAATCTAAGCACATCACACACATCAATGCCCGAGGCCGGATTCGAACCTGCAACCGTAGCAGCAGTGCGGTTCCGGACTGAAGCGCCTAAAACCGCTCGGTCACAGCGGCCGGCTCTATGTGATTAATAAATTGTTTTCGTTGCTCTGAAATCCATCGCAAATAGTAAAAATCAATACATACAGTTGTTCGGTCGTAAAAAGAAATAAAAGAGTATAAACAACTTTCACTCTCCAAAGTATGAGTAGAGAAGCTGACGTCTACATCTCTTCCAGCATTACGGGAGCAAGAAGTGTGAGAGATCACATCTTTTCAGTGTAGCTGTCATTTTACGCACTGAAAAGTAGAATGAGATACTATAACCAGCCACTATCTTTCATTAAACAGTTGGAGTGGGCTTGATACTGTGTCATATTCCTCGTATTTAAGCCATATGAGTGCAATTTCCTTTACCGAAAATCGAATGTGGTTTGAGGCATAAAGGGTGGGTGCCTGCAGATTGTAACGAACATAATAAACTATGTTGCGTAATATTGCCTTCAATAACTTTTGTAGAATGGTGTAGTCGGATGAAAATTATTTTGATTGTTAAGCAATAGTATTGTCACATTTTTTTATTTTTAAAACACTAGGCCGTTAGTAAATGCATATAAAACCATAATTATTTCGAAAATACAGCAATTGAAATACAAGTTTCAATCGGCCCTTGAACACTAAACGGAGGAAATGTTACAACGCTACTAAACCATTTTCAGTCCGGAACCGTGCGACTGCTACGGTCGCAGGTTCGAATCCTGCCTCGGGCATGGATGTGTGTGATTTCCTTAGGTTAGTTAGGTTTAAGTAGTTCTAAGTTCTAGGGGACTGGTGACCTAAGATGTTAAGTCCCATAGTGCTCAGAACCATTTGAACCATTTTGAACTAAACCATTGCAAAGCTTTCTGCTCCACATTTTACTCAAAGAAAGTCATAATTTACAGGTTATGCATTAGTTACAGTTAATAGCAGAGATGATATAAAAGGTATATTGGCGATAACAAGGAAAGCGTTTCTGAAGAAGAGAAATTTATTAACATCCAGTTTAGATTTAGGTACCAGGAAGTCCTTTCTGACAGTAATTGTATGGAATGTGGCCATGTATGATAGTGAAACATGAACGATAAACAGGTTAAACAAGAAGAGAATAGAAGCTTTTGAAATGTGGTGCTACAGAAGAATACTGAAGATTAGATGGCTAGATCACGTAACTAATGATGATCTACTGAAAAGAATTGGGGAGAAGAGGAATTTGTGGTACAACTTGACTAGAAGAAGGGATTGGTAGGTAGGACACTTTCTGAGGCATCAAGGGATCACCAATGTAATATTGCACGTAAGCCTGGACGGTGAAAATCGTAGAGGGAGGCCAAGAGATGAATACACTAAGCAGATTTAGAAGGATGTAGGTTGCAGTAGTTACTCAGAGACGAAGAGGCTTGCACAGGACAGAGTAGCATGGAGAGCTGCATCAAATCAGTCTTTGGACTGAAGACCACAACATATTTAATTATTAGATCTCCAATGGTACGTTACCCACGAAATTAAGTACAAAGTGTCCTGTTTTATACACTACTGCAATTGTAAATCTTGCGAGGATTTAGTAATCTAAGGTTAAGACAAACAGTTATTTAAATACATCAGCATAATAACAGTTTTTGATCACATTTCGTTTACAACTCTATTTATTATTTATAACTAAGCAAAATAACCGTCGAACAATATTAGAATCTGAAGCGTGTAACCGTCTTGAAGCTACGTCTACTCGCACGTGCCAAAAGCTGCGGGCGCTCCTAAAGCAATGAAGGACCTCGTGGCAGTTGACAGGCACGCCTCGACGTTTTGTCCACTTACCCAGACGACCAACCGCCACGGCCATTTCCTCATTGTGGCGTAATGGCCAGACCCCGACCTTCGCAGATGGAAATTACCACGGCAGCCGTTCGCTGTCCACAAGAAGAGATAACCGATTTCATCCGGTTACCGACCCGTCGCCTCCGACGTGGCGCTAACTCACGCTCTGGAGTTTTTATTTACGACTACAATAAAGCGCCGCAGCGCGTTCACGCGATTTACGACCTCTTCGAGACAGCACGAGTGTGCCTCACGTGATCAGAGGCAGAAGGCGCGACTCTGTACTTTCTTCTTTAACCACTCCTGTTGTCAAGAGCTGTCTGGCATTTCCGCACATTTTACGTATGTCTTCTCACCTCCACACCGTATTTATAAGGGATGCGACACCGGCGCAGCAATCCCTACCCAGAAGCTTCTGCTACGATACAGGTGTCGTACCGAGATCTCAAACATCAACCCAGTGAAACGTAAGTAGTCACCAGCACAGGGAGTTCAGGAATATTTAAACTAGTTGGCATTTGAAAGCGACAAGGTAGGTGCACAACCGCCAACAATGCACCACTAGGAATCTGATATTGTCGGCTACCACCTCTGCTGTACAAACATTTCGACTGTCAGTTCTCAAGTAAGAAATTTTTCCACAGACTAAATTGTCGCCTACTTCAAGCAAAAACGAAAACATAATTCCCGCCCTAATTAAAATGAAACAGGTATTTCACATGGTTGTAGATTTTATACACCATACTTGAGTTATACATTTTTGCACGAGATAAATATTTGAATTTTTATACTTCTTACGATTAAAAATGTGACAAAATTTCCCAAAAGCAGTTTTCGAAGCTTATATATCGCATTCATAATGAGATGTTTTTTCCTCGAAGCTCGACTTTTCGGAAAAGCTTGCAAAATGTTTACGATTCAAAGTAATTGGTCATCGCTGGCCACTGCTTTCTCCCATCTTCCGGGCAGCACACGAATCCCGTGGCGGATGAACTGGGCGTCTTCTGAGGATACACATGAATCGATCTAGTTTTGCGCTTGTTCATATGACTGGCAGCGCTGGTTAGGCCGGTGGTGTGCCACGTATCAGAAACGAGAGCTAGTCAAAGGGAGCAATGTCGGGAGAATACGGCGGACAGAATAGGACTTCCCGTTTTAACGTTTCCAGGTAGGTTTTGATGCATTTTGCGACATGGGGTAGAGCATTGTCGTGTTGTAAAATCGCCTTTCCATGTTTGTCACTCTATTGTGGCCGTTTGTCCTTCAGTGTCCGGCTCAAACGCACCAGTTGCTTTCGATAACGATTACATGTGATCATTTCCGTCGATTTCAGTAGCTTCCAAAACGTTCTCTCTTCCACCGCTATGCCTGTCTTCCACATCAAAACTACCGTTTTGCAAGTGTGGAAACCATTATCTGCACTTCCTTTTACTGACAGTTGCCTTAACACAGGTCTTACCCAGAATTTTATGAGCCTCGGCCTCAGATTTCTTCATCTTAAAGCATAAAATTAAAACTTCCAGAAAGTAATTGATAATATTCAGTCGGCAATAACTTTCTGATGCAATCGCATATCCACTAATATTCTGATGCCTCCATTTTTACAAATTCCTAAGCTTACTGTATGAAACTTACGACCTATCACCAGCACCACCACAAGCCATCTATTGCAAAACGGCGGAAGCCCAGTTGTAGTGTGGACATTTTAATAAGTAAGATTTTTCAAGATATTGCTTGATAAGTTTCAGCTGTTTCACAGACGAGGAAGTTTCATCATTAAAAAAATAAATTAAAAAAATGGAAAATAAAAAAGATTAACATTCTCCAGCCATATTTAAAATTAAGAACAGATTTTCGACAATCTTATGGATGCTCTAGAGATTTACACCAAACATCAATTAAGGGGATTTTACGAGGTTTTTTTTTTATAGGAGATGGAGACTAGAGAGATTTTCTGTGGCCGTTGAGCAGGTTGCGCTTTTATGCAGACGATACTTGTTGAAACACCGCCACACTTTTTGATTCTTATAGTCAGGCGACAGCTACAACTACGTCTACATTGATATTCTGCAAATCACATTTAAGTGCCTGGAAGAGGGTTCACATCGAACCACCTTCACAATTCTCTATTATTCCAATCTCGTATAGTGCGCGGAAAGAACGAACACCTATATCTTGCCGTACGAGCTCTGATTTCCCGTATTTTACTGCGTTCATCGGTTCTCCCTTAGTAGGTCGGTGTCAAAAAAATATTTTCGCAGTATAGAAAACTAATTTAAATGTGACAGATACATCTTACAATCTCCTCAAATTTGCTGTTGGTGAACGAACACCAACTTCACTTTCTTCGGATAATATTTTTTCCCTCTTTCTAATCTGGATAGGACATAAAACTGAAGAAGTAAAAAAATTTCTGAAGCAATCTGGAGCATAAGAAACTGTTCGATGCTCGCTGTTACCCTCGTGATACTGTTACAGAGGGTTGAAGTCTCTCACATTTGGAGAGAATGTGGTGCAACATGGTTTAGAGTCGGTAACCAGAATTTTGGAGAAATGAATGCTTCTATTAGGGATTATACGTTGAAATGAGACGAAGAGCAAATAATAGTAGTGTGGTGGTAGTGATAACTGTAGGAAACTAACCACGAAAAAAATTTTTTTTGAACCGTGTAAGATTAAAATATAGAAACCTATTTTATAAGTGGTAAAACATCCAGTTAAATTAATTGCTTAGTGTCACGTTCAATGGATCATTTGCACTATAAATCGTGATGACGTTAAACGAGACTAATTGTACTCTAATAAATTACGTCTTATTTCTCAATCACAGATTCAAATCGAACATCTTAATACATAGAAGTCGCGGTTCTAGGCGCTTCAGTTTGGAACCGCGCTGTTGCTACGGTCGCAGGTTCAAATCATGCCTCGGACATGGATGTGTGTGATGTCTTTAGGTTAGTTAAGTTTAAGTAGCTCTAAGTTCTAGGGGACTGATGACCTCCGGCGTTAAGTCCCATAGTGCTCAGAGCCATTTGAACCATTTTTGAACCTCCTTTCCAGCGTCCGTTAGCGATCTCACTTAGTGTAATTTCGTTCACGCTAAGTTATTGCTGCACGTGATTTATAAAACTTTATTGGCTTTTCAGGATATTTGCGACATACACAAAAATTTTTAACTGTCAAGGATAATGATACCTCCAGACTGAAGAGAACGTAGATGTCTGGCAAAGAAAGTATCCCAGCATTTGGTTTAACGGAAACCATAGAAGACGTTAAAATGGAAGGCCTGACGGGGATTTGAACTACCGCTTTACCGAATGACAGTTCATTATTTGACCGCTGCGACCCCTTTTTCAGTAATAACATACACAACCCTGAATGCTTGCATCTTAGAACTACTACCCCACTTGGCTTCCCGTGGTCGTTATCGGAAACACGCGGTCACTTTAGATTAAACACGTGCAATGGAATAATTTGGAAATTTGTGGTAAGGTCTTATGGGACCAAACTTCTGATGTCATCGGTCCCTAAGCCTACAGACTACTTAAACTAACCTAAGGGACCAAACTTCTGAGGTCATCGGTCCCTAAGCCTACAGACTACTTAATCTAACCTAAACTAACTTACGCTATGGACAACATACACGCCAATGCCCGAGGGAGGACTCGAACCTCAGACGGGGGGAGCCGCGAGACGCACGGACCGTGACAAGACGTTTCAGAACGCGCGTCTACCCCGCGCGACCGTACAGTGGTTCTTGAAAATGTTAGTGAAGATATCAGCGATCAAAACATAATCTTTGAAAATAATTATGCCAGTGTAGATCGGAAGACACATTAATTAAAAGGTGAGCGATCTTCACATGATCATCTTCATACCTACAGCCACATTGATGGACAAAGGCTATGCATGGAGTAGGAACCGCTGAACGACGATAGCCAAGTGGTTATGACTATCATCATTCAGTGGTTCCTGTTCCAAGCACAGCCACTGTCAATCAGTATGGTTGTAGGTCTGAAGATGATCAAGTGATAACCGAAACTGGTCACCTTTTAATAGTAGTGCCTAGCGATTTAGACTGTCATAATTATTTTCAACGTACAATGGTGACTATCGGAATCGCATGGCATTGTGCATGATTTTGAGACAGTTGTGCTTATAGTATACGTGGGTCAGCGTGTCCTCGTGAAACATCGTCGTAAAAACTGGCGATAAGCCGACCGAAGTGCCCTCACACCCAGGTGCAATAATATCGTGGTCGACTAACAAACTATAGCGGCGCTGTAGCATGTTTATTATTCGTGAAAAATTACATAACGTCACCTGTAGCTCGCTTTTGCGCTGTTAGTTCCGCAGAGAGCAGCCTACACTTCGCACAGCACACCATTCAGACGGTGGCAACAACAGCAGATACATCTCCATCCCCAATGCATTTTTACTCCATAATTTGAGCTCTGCAAAAGAGCTTCTTGAGTGAATTTATCTCATACAGATCTGCTATTCGGACACAAGAAATAAACTACCGTTGTACTCTAAAAAAAATGATGCCTGTATTTCGGTAATTAAAGAAGTTATCGAAACGCTTCGGTCTTTGTTTCATGGGCCCCTCGTTACTGTTCTTCTCGCTGAGAAGAGATTACAAGTTTCCTTAACGAGTCGAAAGTTGTTTCAGGTGAAAAACTTCGCTGCCTCCCCCAGTGTAACAGACAGCTCACAGGATTGAAGGTCTGGAGCATTTTCTACCAAAATTTAAACGTATGTTTACTTTATTATATTTATTTTAAAAGTGAGGCAGTAATTACATGTTAATTTTGAAATACGTCGCTTAAAACTGTCGGACATATTCAAAACTGCGATGTGTTTCTCCATTTGAAAAAGAGCGAAAGGCGGAAGTTCCGAACACTGCCTATACAGGGTCTCCCAGAAGGAAGACTCAGTATCTATGAACACTCCCTATCGTCTTCGATATTGTGGAAGAAATCTCTTCTATTGCAAGCTCTTTGTTTTCCACATTTTGGGAAGAAACGACACGAAAAAAAAGGAAGAAACCCTAGTAAATATGTGCTCCAAAATGCATACCTATGCTATGTTATGAGCACTTATGAAGAAGAAGAGATGTGTTTCACGGTATCGAATACGCAGAAGTGCTTGTAGCTCTTACGGCATCCATTTTAAAGCTCATAGTTCCTAGACTATTTTGCTGTGAATGATCGTTGCTATCATATCCCTGAATAAAAAAATAATTTTAACAGTCGACGGCTGCAATGAATTTCTTAAGAAAAGGAGATTGTGAATGCTATCTATGGAAAGATAATAAAAAAAGCTAACGTTTGCAAAATACTTAATAACTGGACATAACAGTAAAAGATAATTTTAAAGACAGAGGGGAAATAGAGAAGAGGGTTGTTGGGAATGTTGGATGCAGTAAGTACATCGCTCTCCATTACAATTGTATCACCAAGATGGATCGATGACTAATTATGAAATTTTACATAGTATGTGGCAGAATACATTATTTTATTTGCCGGTGATTTGAGGGTATACAGGAATACAAAGAGCTGCCATGTCTCGCAGTGGCTGTGGCTCTGACTTGCTTGTCGTCTAGTCGAACTCATCCTATGTGACATCATTAAATAATGCTCGAGGCCCACGAGAAAGACAGGGCTCAGGACGTACATCACAGCACGTGACGCTGCAAGTCTTACGAGTACCGGCAGCCGCCTCCGGTGCATAACGAGTAATGTTTTGGACTATTTTAATAATCCTTATTCGCACATTGAAATGCATGCAAGATCTCGACAGCATACGGCAAAGTGAAGACCTTCAGTGGGTAGCTTTCCAATTACATACTAATTTCATGTGAGTCCTGTATGGAGCCCAGCGTTCGTGAAGTGTGGCAGACGACTAGTGTGACGTCACAAGTACGTTGAGGGGCCCGTATTTCTCGTCGGCCCTGATGCTGCTTCATCTTTACACCAGAGTGCGTCAATAGTAGTGACTACCCAGTAACGGTTAGGGCACTCATGACAGTATCTACCAGACAACGCTGCAATTTACTTCTGGCAGGGCGTTCAAGGAACCACTTTAAGAGTATATCTCCCTCGTACCAAGAGTACGTGGAAAAAGTGAACACCTAAATCTTTATGTGCTAGCTCTGATTTGTCTTGTTTTATTACATATGTTATTTCTCACCATGTGGGCGAGAGTTAACAAAATATTTTCGAATTCGGAGGAAAAAGCTAGTGATTTAAATTTCGTGAAAAGATCTCACCACAACAGTAAATGTCTCCCTCATCTCGCTTTGTTTCGCAGTAATACAAAGCGAAGTACCCTTTTTTGAACTATTTCGATGTGCAATCCTATATTGTATGGACCCCATACTCCTTAGCTACGATCCAGAAGGGGAACGAAAAGCGTAGTGTAAGCTGTGTCTTTAGCAGCTTTGTTGCCTCTTGTAAGTGTTGCACCAATAAAACGCATTCTTTGGTTCGCCTTCCCTGTAACATTTTCCATGCAAATGGTTCATCTGATTGAAGTCGCTAGTTACTTAGTTGAACCTACAGTATTATTAATGTTATGTATCCTGTAACCGAAATTTAAAGGATTTATTTTGTTTTTTAGTAGGGAAGTTTATCGTACATTGTTAGAATTTTCAGGCTTTCGCGCTGTAATGGCTATTTAATATACTTCCATATTCCTTTTTTAAAAGACGGCATTCACTTCTTAAATGCTGCAGTCTCTTCTGAAATTAGAATATACTCCTGGAAAATTCAGGTTTTTTCCGAATGTGAAAAGTTGTTCAAAGGTAAGACGTGATGATGTACCTATGAACAAATATTCGACTGGAATTTAAGAGGACTGCAAATCGAAAGAATCTTCTCAATACTGTACTTTTGTCCATCTGTTGCATTATTGCTCTGCGACAATCAGTAAGTGCAATCAAATTAAGCAACAATATTATCAAAAACCATTAAGAAGTTTAATACATTTTGAAACAAAAGCTATTAGAAACATATTAATTTCCTATATTCATGTTTGGGGTCTGGAGCTCCTGTCTTTCTGTCCATGTTCTCAGTTAAATTTTGGATGTAGGTTCCACTTTTATGCAAAAACACTGTTTTTTCTTGCTACCCGAACAAAGTGCTTACCGCGTTTTGCGAAGTGAAAAGGCATTTGTAAAAACGAAATTACATGAAGTACATTAATATGTGTGTGTGTGTGTGTGTGTGTGTGTGTGTGTGTGTGCGTGTGCGAGCGCAATGCCCTCAGAACGCGAAAGAAAAAGGATCATTCGGAACAAAACATGACAAGCTGGTAGTGCAGGACATCATACAGAAGGACCTGCAAAGCCATATAATGTAAAATCACGTTTACAATTAACAAAACCCACTATTATGGCACAGAGGTGCCTGAACACATTTGGATAACGATAAAAAGACAGTGTTTTTGCATAAAAGGCGGAACCTACATCAGATAATATAAATTTTCATTTTCAATACAGGTAAAATTTTTCAGCCGTTCAAGAAATTTAGTTACTTTGCAAATATCATATATTCCACCGTAAAAGACGTTCTACTCTTTAAAGGTCTAAAATTGTAGACGACCGACGAAGTATGGTTCAGTTGTCCAAGTGTTACATAAAAAGTTCTAAAAATATACAGCATTTTACTCAACATAAAATTCTCTACCTGAAGAATTAACACTATATTCCATATTACATGAATATATTATAGAGTGTTTAAATGAGTAGAACGTGAAGTGTTTACAAATGCTGCGCAAACCAAAATCTGAAGCCCAACTATTACAAAGACTGTAAAATGTAGGTGACAACTCAATAACGCAGTCTCTAGTGAGCATTTCTTCCTGTGATCCTTAAAATTAGTCTAAGAAATTACATTAGACTACAGTTTCGCGGTATACTTTTCTCTGTATACAATATTCTCTCCAACTCATAAGGGGATCTCATACTTTTTGTTGTTCATTGTCAGCTGCCACTTTTTGTTCGTAACCGATTTTGTGAGGATGCTGTGAAATTTTTCCATGAGTGGTGCCACCACCACCCACTACACTGTAAGTTGACAGCCTCCCCTACACATACCTATTGATGTGCAGGCCATGCCTAGTGAAACCCGATATACTGATGGACCCAACTAGCACCACTGAAATATGACCCATGCCCTCTGCTATCAGCGCCCTATCCAGGCACATGTTAACGCGCCTAACAGCTGCATTAAGATGAGGCCGATCATGACGTTGAAACAGTTGCACTAAATGCACACTCACCACTTTGAGCAGATATCTTTACCAGGTCACCAACTACATGATATTCCCTATCCCTATCAAGACTGTTCGCTGCTCCACCCACTATCACTACCTGACCCTCCCTCGTAAAATTCCTACATAACTCCCCTATGATGTCAGTCACCTGAGCCAATCCTGCACTTGGCTTTACAATGCTTGTGACCTGGTACTCACTCTCCATCACTTACTGTAACTGCTGACGCACATGTCTACCATGCGAACTATCTAGCAGCAGAACCTTGTTTTTTCTGTTAGACTTTGCAACTGACCTAGGCCTCCTAACTGCTGAGGATTGCTGCATGTTTCCTACATCTACAGCTACAATAGGCTCCTCTCCGCTCAACTCTGACAGTTGGTCAAATCTATTGCATGTACACCAATTATAACTGTCTGAATACCTCCTCTTCCTAGCTGCCTTCTTGCCAACTGTCAGTACCCATTCCCCACCACCCTTCACCCTATTCAACCTATCCAGTTTGGAGCACCCTCAACTCTCTTGTGGTTCCCTTTTTAGGTACTCCACGTCGACGTCTGCTCGTAGATACGTATCGTCGATAGTTTTTCCGGCTTTAATTCCCGACGTGACAACGACGACTCTCCGATGAGATGCAGGCCTTGTGTTTTGCTGTTACTGCGAGTCTTGTAAATATCGCTTTTATTTAGTAATTTGCCCGGCTAAAATTCTCCCCTTTTGTGATTAAGACAGCCGGCGCCACCTTTCTGAGGAAATAGGGAAGTCAAAGTGTCACAAAAGTTCATATTAAGCAGTCCGTAAAACACGTAAACGTTCACTTCAGTAGCGTGTTAGTTAATGCTTACGCTTTCCGCTAGATGGTGCTGACTTACCGTTGAATAGCTTTGGTTCCGTAAAACCTTCACTGATTAGTACTAGGTAAATGAAATAAGTACAACACTCTTGTATTTCACTTTCACTCTATATTCAAGGATTAAGATGGTGACGGATGATGGTCTATTTAAAAGGTTCCTAGCCTGGAGGAATCTAAATAGTCCGCAAATGCCGATATGCACACGCAATACGTCCAGATTCGCAACTAACGGCACACGACACTTTCGAAAGTCCACACGTTAATATCTCAATACCGGCACCTCTGAATTCACTCGTATCAGCAGATAATTTGAGTTTCTGTCGTTTTTATGTCTGTAAAGTTCCAATCTAGCACAAAAGTCCTAAAATCCCCTTAATACTCCGTTGCTACCAACAGTCAGAGATTGTACACTACATCACTTTTAATCTCCGTAATATTCTAACAGTTTATCGTGAATCTTAACACGATAAAGTCCATTCTAATTATTGTCTCGCTGACTGACACGGGTTTCCCGCCCTTTAACGAAACGATCAAGGAAAAAAGGCGGCAATAAAGACGATCAGGCCTTTTTATAAGTTTTTCATCGCAAGAGTTTAAAGTCACTGCCTTCTCCATGACGGAGCTTCCGTGGCTTTGCTGTATTTAGACGTTAAACTACTTGCTGATATACTATAATTTTGATCTGCAATTACCGAACTCTGATTCTACACTATTTTCCCCTCTCAAAATTCTATTCTTAATTTTAAATTATTCTTTCTATAGCTTTTATCACTGTAAACTGAACCGAGGTGTTACAAGTTTCTCCATTTTCCTTTGTAACTACACCTGTTTGGTGCCATGTTTCCATGTCTCCGTCGACATTCTGTGAGTGCATATGAATATCTTCGATGCCTGGTTTTCCCCTAACAGAAACTCAGTGGCAGCTCTCCGCCCGGAGCGCACCTGAACAGAGCGTGGTGGCGCATTGGTTGGCACACTGGACTAGCATTCGGGAGGACGATTGTTCAAACCCGCGTCCGGCCACGCGCATTTTGGTTTCCATTGATTTATCTAAATTACTCCAGGCAAATGCCGAGACTGTTCCTTTGAAAGGCCACGGCCGATTTCCTTCCCTATCCTCGACACAATTCAAGTTTGTGTTTCGTCTCTAGTGACCTCGATGTCGAAAGTACGTTAAACACAATCTTTTTTCTTTCCTGTTGGAACGCAGCTCCTTTACAGGCACCAAGCGGAACTTTATGAAACTACAGCGGATGAAGCGGGCATATTCCACGATGTTCCAAAACAAATTTCGCATTCTTTCAACTAAGACTGAGAGGGAAAAGATATGATGCATTATTTATAGAACGCACATCGTACGCCATATTGAACTTCAGGTGTAGGCCCCCGGTAGCTGAATGGTCAGCGCGACAAAATGTCATTCCTAAGGGCCCGGGATCGATTCCCAGCAGGCTCGGAGATTTTCACCGCTCAGGGACTGGGTGTTGTTATTATCATTTTATCCCCATCGACGCGCAAGTAGCCGAAGTGGCGTCAGATCGAATGACTTGCTCCGGCGAACGGTCTACCCGACGGGAGGCCCTGTTGCAGTTGTTGTCTTCAGTCCTGAGACTGGTTTGATGCAGCTCTCCACGCTACTCTACCCTGTGCAAGCTTCTTCATCTCCCAGTACTTACTGCAACCTACATCCTTCTGAATCTGCTTAGTGTATTCATCTCTTGGTCTCCCTCTACAATTTTTACCCTCCACGATCCCCTCCAATGCTAAATTGGTGATCCCTTGATGCCTCAGAACATGTCCTACCAAACGGTCCCGTCTTCTTGTCAAGTTGTGCCACAAACTCCTCTTCTCCCCAATTATATTCAATACCTCCTTATTAGTTATGTGCTCTACCCATCTAATCTTCAGCATTCTTCTGTAGCAACACATTTCGAAAGCTTCTATTCTCTTCTTGTCTAAACTATTTCATGTTTCACTTCCATACATGGCTACACTCCATACAAATACTTTCAGAAACATGTTCCTGACACTTAAATCTATACTCGATGTTAACAAATTTCTCATCTTCAGAAAGGCTTTCCTTGCCATTGCCAGTCTACATTTTATATCCTCTCTACTTCGACCATCATCAGTTATTTTGCTCACCAAATAGCAAAACTCCTTTACTACTTTAAGTGTCTCATTTCCTAATATAATTCCCTCAGCATCATCCGACTTAATTCGACTACATTCCATTATCCTCGTTTTGCTTTTGTTGATGTTCATCTTATATCCTCCTTTCAAGACACTGTCCATTCCGTTCAACTGCTCTTCCAAGTCCTTTGCTGTCTCTGACAGAATTACAATTTCATCGGCGAACCTCAACGTTTTTATTTCTTCTCCATGGACTTTAATACCTACTCCGAATTTTTCTTTTCTTTCCTTTACTGCTTGCTGAATATACAGAATGAACAACATCGGGGACAGGCTACAACCCTATCTCACTCCCTTCCCAACCACTGCTTCCTTTTCATGCCCCTCGACTCTTGTAACTGCATCTGCTTTCTGTATAAATTGTAAATAGCCTTTCGCTCCCTGTATTTTCCCCCTGCCACCTCCAGAATTTGAAAGAGAGTATTCCAGTCGACACTGTCAAAAGCTTTCTCTAAGTCTACAAATGGTAGAAACGTAGGTTTGCCTTTCCTTAATCTAGCTTCTAAGATAAGTCGTAGGGTCAGTATTAGTCACGTGTTCCAATATATCTACGGAATCCAAACTGATCTTCGCCAAGGTTGGCTTCTACCAGTTTTTACATTCGTCTGTGAAGAATTCGCGTTAGTTTTTTAAAGCTGTGACTTATTAAATTGATAGTTCGGTAATTTTCACATCTGTCAACACCTGCTTTCTTTGGGATTGGAATTATTATATTCTTCTTGAAGTCTGGGGGTATTTCTCCTGTCTCATACATCTTGCTCGCCAGATGGTAGAGTTTTGTCAGGACTGGCTCTCCCAAGGCCGTCAATAGTTCTAATGGAATGTTGTTTACTCCCGGGGCCTTGTTTCGACTCAGGGCTTTCAGTGCTCTGTCAAACTCTTCACACAGTATCGTATCTCCCATTTCATCTTCATGAACATCCTCTCCCGTTTCATCTTCATCTACATCTTCTTCCATTTCCATAATATTGTCCTTAAGTACATTTCCCTTGTATAGACCCTCTATATACTGCATCCACCTTTCTGCTTTCCTTCTTTGCTTAGAACTGGGTTTCCGTCTGAGCTCTTGATATTCATACAAGTGGTTCTCTTATCTCCATAGTTCTCTTTAATTTTCCTGTAGGCAGTATCTATCTTACCCCTAGTGAGATAACCCTCTACATCCTTACATTTGTCCTCTAGCCTTCCCTGCTTAGCCATTTTGCACTGTCTGTCGATCTCGTTTTTGAGACGTTTGTATTTCTTTTTGCCTGCTTCATTTACTGCATTTTTATATTTTCTCCTTTCATCAATGAAATTCAGTATTTCTTCTGTTAGCCAAGGATTTCTACTAGCCCTCGTATTTTTACCTACTAGGCCCTCTGATGCCTTCACTACTTCATCTCTCAAAGCTATTCATTCTTCTTCTACTGTATTTCTTTCCCCCATACCTGCTAATTGTTCCCTTATGCTCTGTCTGAAACTCTGTACAACCTCTGGTTTAGTCAGTTTATCCAGGTCCCATCTCCTTAAATTCCCACCTTTTTGCAGTTTCTTCAGTTTTAATCTACAAGATATGATGCATTATTTATAGAACGCCCATCGCACGCCATATTGAATTTCAGGTGTAGGCCCCCGGTAGCTGAGTGGTCAGCGCGACAAAATGTCAATCCTAAGGGCCCGGGATCGACTCCCAGCAGGGTCGGAGATTTTCTCCGCTCACGGACTGGGTGTTGTATTGGCCTAATTATCATCATTTCATCGCCATCGACGCGCAAGTCGCCGAAGTGGCGTCAGATGGAAAGACTTGCTCCCGGCGAACGGTCTACCCGACGGGAGGCCCTAGTCACACGACATTTACATTTTACTTTTCAGGTAGCTGTTTCGTCTTGCTATAGGCGATGACAGACTGGACACTAAACAGGGAGACGTCGGAGTGTGATTTGCCGCTGGCTGTTCGCAGAGGTCGCAGTTGCACGAGGTCAGCGCGGAGCGCTGTTGGCAGCGCGCGGTCGGCTTCACGACCTGCCCTGCCCCTCCGCCACGTGAGGAGACAGTTCAGTCGGCCGCCGCTGCTCGCCGCCCGAGCCCGCACAGTCCTGTCTTAAAGAGTCGCTGCCATGGCTGAGGACGCCGCTGCGGGACTCATGCTGCCCGGACTGCGCTTCGGCTGGCTGGACCACATGGTGTTCGGACTCATGCTGGCAGTCTCCCTGGTCGTTGGCGTCTACTTCGGCGTGTGCGGCCGGGCCAAGAACACCGCCAAAGTGGATTACCTGCACGGCGGCAAGAGTATGAGCGTCCTGCCGGTGGCCGTGTCGCTGGTGGCCAGGTACGTGGGCTGTAACGTCACATTAAGACTGGGAAATGGCCAGTGAAGCAGTACGGACGTTTGCGAAACGTTAACTGACTCAACAAACTACTAAAATTTTCTAGAGCCATTGACATATAGCCGAATGGAATTCTTGAACATCCTTCTCAGTATGTTCATTCGACCACGACACACTCTTTCTTTATTTTTTATTTTATTTTCATCAGTCTCATCTACATATCCATCTACATTTATACTCCGCAAGCCACCCACCAACGGTGTGTGGCGGAGGGCTCTTTACGTGTCACTGTCATTACCTCACTTTCCTGTTCCACTCGCGTATGATTCGCGGGAAGAACGACTGCCGGGAAGGCTCCGTGCGCACTCGAATCTCTCTAATTTTACATTCATGATCTCCCCGGGAGGTATAAGTAGGGGGAAGCAATATATTCGATACCTCATCCAGAAACGCACCCTCTCGAAACCTGGACAGCAAGCTACACCGCGATGCAGAGCGCCTCTCTTGCAGAGTCTGCCACTTGAGTTTGCTAAACATCTCCGTAACGTTATCACACTTACCAGACAACCCTGTGACGAAACGGGCCGCTCTTCTTTGGATCTTCTCTATCTCCTCTGTCAACCCGACCTGGTACCGATCCCACACCGATGAGCAATACTCAAGTATAGGTCGAACGAGTGTTTTGTAAGCCACCTCCTTTGTTGATGGACTACATTTTCTAAGGACTCTCCCAATGAATCTCAACCTCACACCCGCCTTACCAACAATTAATTTTATATGATCATTCCACTTCAAATCATTCCGTACGCATACTCCCAGATATTTTACAGAAGTAACTGCTACCAGTGTTTATTCCGCTATCATATAATCGTACAATAAATGATCTTTCTTTCTATGTATTCGCAATACATTACATTTGTCTATGTTAAGGGTCAGTTGCCACTCCCTGCACCAAGTGCCTATCCGTTGCAGATCTTCCTGCATTTCGCTGCAATTTTCTGATGCTGCAACTTCTCTGTATACTACGGCATCATCCGCGAAAAGCCGCATGGAGCTTCCGACACTATCTACTAGATCATTTACACATATTGTGAAAAACAATGGTCCCATAACACTCCCCTGTGGCACGCCAGAGGTTAGCTTAACGTATGTAGACGTCTCTCCATTGATAACAACATGCTATGTTCTGTTTGCTAAAAACTCTTCAATTCAGCCACACAGCCGGTCTGATATTCCGTATGCTCTTACTTTGTTTATCAGGCGGCAGTGCGCAGGTTTGATGCGGATCACCACCAAGAATATCTCTCCTGTAATAATCTTTGCATCTCAGTGAAGCACTTGCAGACAGCTTCTTCAATTATATATTACACATTGTCCACGCAGAGGTATTCCTCTTCAGCTTTTGCCCTCTGCTGCCACGGAAGTTATTTCCTGCATGCGTTCCAATCTCTGTCTTTCCCTACCGATTTTACCCCCTGCATCTCCCTCTAATACCATGAAAGTTGTAATTTACTGGCAGTTTAAACCGTGTGCCGGATCTAGATTCGAAATCGGGACCTTTTCCTTCTGCCGGTAAGTTCTCGCCACGCGGGATTAGGCGAGCGGTGTAAGGCGCAGCAGTCACGGACTCTGCGGCTGGTCCCGGCGGAGGTTCGAGTCCTCCCTCGGGCATGGGTGTGTGTGTTTGTCCTTTGGATAATTTAGGTTAAGTAGTGTGTAAGCTTAGGGACTGATGGCCTTAGCAGTTAAGTCCCATAAGATTTCACACACATTTGAACATTTGGTAAGTTCTCTACCAACTGAAATACCCAAGCACTAAACACGACGCATCCTCACAGCTTCACTTCCGCCAATACGTCAACTCCTACCTTCCAAATATCATAGAAGAGCTTGGGTAGCTGGGTTGGTAGAATGCTTGTCCACGAAAGGCAAAGTTCCTGAGCTCGAGTCTCGGCAGGGCACACAGTTTTAATCTGCCAGGAACTTTCACATCAGCGCACACTTGGCTGCACAGTGAGAAATTAATTCTGAAATCGTTCCGCAGGATGTGGCTACGCCATATCTCCGCAATACCTTTTCTTCCAGGAGTGCTAGTACCGCAAGTTTCGCTGGAGAACTGGTGTTTTCACCCTTAAAAAGATAAACTGATCGTCATGTAAGAGGTTCTCAGCTGTCTTTTCCATTCTTCTATACTTGTTAGAAACGTTTGTAGGTGAGCAGTTACACAGATTGTACATCAGTTTCAGTCCTTATTTGCCCATCTAATTGGGGTTTGTGTGGATGATATGTCTCCCAAAGTCTGTTGGCATGCACCCAGTCTCACAGATTCTACAAATTCTACAGCTAAAACACAGTAGGAACTGGTAAAAAATTTCAAACGTTGGTATGTTAGTAACGCAACAAATTTCTCTTTCTATAGTTTCTTACAAGGATATTACAGGGCTAATGTCTCTTGATATGAACTAACTTATTTTGTTACATAGCTGTTATTTGCTTGCCTGTGTGTCGTAAGCCAGCACAATTAACTTCTGTAAATACAGCAACTGTTAAACAATGGTCCTTGTTGAAGACCGTGAGGCATCGAACTACAAAATATATTTTAACACTCCAGATCCATAAAACATCTAACAGTAGTCTTATAGTTACAATAAATCATGGGAAGCTAATTTCCTATTGGAGTCCAGTATCGTAACTCCATTAGCCTGATTCAGTCACTTAATAGAATCATCAACCTCCAAAAATTTCATACAGTGCTTTTAATTTGAAATGATGGAAATAACATCTGACAGAATATTCTTCATTCGTCAGTACCAGCAGCTTTTAAACCTAAATAATTTAAAGTACAGCTTTAAAATGATCAACACTACGAAGAAGTATCTCTGCAGTGGCTTCAGAAGTGTCCATATCTGCGCACCTATCATGTTCTGTGGGACATCAAATCAACAGCCGATGTAAACAAATCTATCCATCATCTTGTACTTAGTTCAGTTCATGGATCAGCATGGATCAGAAAAGATATTCAAACTGCTCTTTTTTAATATGTAAGGAAGAGATTTTCATGAAGCATGTACATTGTATAGAGTTTACATATAATGTACGAGGGTTGGCCATAAAGTAATGCATCGCATTTTTTCTTCAACAATTCCTTATTGAACATAATGAGAATTACAAGCATGAAAGAAAGGTGTTTTATCTACACACCCTATTTTTCCAGGTAACCTCCATACCGTTCTGTGGCCTTCCTCCAGTGCGAAACAAGGGCGTGTATACCCTGTCGGTACGCACGCTTTTGAATATCCAAGAATGTGGATAATTGCATCCACATTTCCTTTGCTGATTGACAGATGTAGCAACTACTGCCGCGTTGTAATGCGTCTCTCCTCCCGAATGACATCAGCTCGCTGCAACATGACAGGTATGACAGCAGTGGGTGGTCTCCCCAACCGCTGAAAATCGTGGAACTTCGCCGAACCGCCATCTGATGACCTCATCATCGAAACCCAGCGGCTAACTGTACTTCTGTCGACAGCAGATACTCCATACACTTTGCACAAGCGTTTGTGAATATTCCTCATAATTTCTTTCTCTACAGTGAGAAATGAAATGACTGCACGTTGCTTGTAACGTACATCACCTACAGACGTCATTTTGAAATTGTCTTCCAGCTACGCTCTCTGTCGGAAGTGACGGAAATTTCACTCATGAGACTTCAAGTGGCACGCAAGTAACGTTTCGCATTCGTAGTATTGTTTTCGGCTGAGAAAAGGAAATGCAATGCATTACTTTCTGGGCAACGCTCTTAAAACATATTTTAAACTATGTAATCACAAAAACTTCGTTATATATTAAGACAAAAATGTAATAAACACCAGAGTCTTATGTTGGGCTCAGGCCTGAGTCTGGTAACGGTAGGATAAGTCGTTTCTAAAGAACTCGTGTATTGTGTGTGCAGAACTCGTGTACTGTTGCAGTATTTCCTACATTGGTAGAATCGTAAATGAGATATTATGTGGCTAGATGCTAAACATCACCTAGATAAAATACGTGTTAACACGTGCAGTACTTACAGAGCCATAGCTCTAAAAATAGAAGTTTCTGTGTTGTTATACATTCTTTCCTTTGCCTGAACTTTAACTACTGAATTTGTTGTTAAAACACCGCAATGTAGAACAGTATACATTTTGGTGCAAGTAACATATGGACATCACACCTCAGTTTCAGCATATCTACTCTACAGTAGATTAATTTCAAAAACTTGCTGCAGATGTCTGCCATGAGCTGTTTCACTTCGCTTCATTGACATATGTGCTCATATGATAACATACATCGTAGAAAATAAATGTTTGTCCCTTCACCTCACAGTACTTTATCTACCGTAGAAAAAACGTACTCGTAGATGTGTATTTTAAAATCATTTTCATATGCTTTTAGATGTTAGCACAATGCTTCTTCCTTGTAGGAAGAATTAGTTAATCTATTAAGCTACTGTAAGATCTGCAACAGTTGTGTGTGAATAGAGTAAGCACGTAGCTTCCAGAACCAGCTATCTACTGCTACTCACGAACACGAAACAAAATCTTGCAAGTGACGGCAGGCACGCATTTTACGTTCAGTTACTTGTTCAACTTAAGGTCAAACAATCTTTGCTGTAATCGAGCATATAGTGAAATGTAGTGAATCACACGTATCTCTGTATGCTAATGTTCCAGCCACATATCTGGAATAACTCTGATGGGAGTACCTTCTGAGATCTACCTGTACGGGACACTATACGGCCTGGTGGTTATTTCTACCGTACTCACCTGCCTTATTGTCAACTGGTTGTACCTGCCTGTCTTTTTCGGCTTGCAGCTCACGTCTACATATGAGGTATGCTATTAACCTATGTGCGTGTGTGTGTGTGTGTGTGTGTGTGTGTGTGTGTGTGTGTGTGTGTGTGCACGCGCACGTATGTGTGATAGATGGGAGTGGAATACAAACATATGAATAAAATAATAATTTTCCTTTGCGTTTCGGTTTTCTTGACATATGACAGATTATATACCCCCTTATACTGTAAAAATGGTATCTAATGTAGTGCCAACGTACCTGCTTCAAATTTCAGGTGATTAATACAGTAAAATCTCCTCTAGAATTTTACAATAGTTCAAATGGCTCTGAGCACTATGGGACTCAACTGCTGTGGTCATAAGTCCCCTAGAACTTAGAACTACTTAAACCTAACTAACCTAAGGACAGCACACAACACCCAGCCATCACGAGGCAGAGAAAATCCCTTTACAATAGTTCAAGCTGTATGCTTACGTTACAGGCTCCCTCATTCATTGCGTGCTATGCGTAGGGCATTTAATAAGTAATGCAACACTTTTTTGATGGCCAGTTTCAGTTGAAAACATTCGGAATTTGCTATGTCAAGTCTTTTCATTAAGTTCCGGTAGTGGTGACGCTAAATTTTGTCCTAAGAATAGCGTCTGTAATGGAGTTGCATTCTAAGAAGAGAGCAGTCATTTTCTCTCGATGAAAATCCAGTTTGTCGCAGATCTTCATAGGCACTTGCACAATGTTTTCACAGACTTGGAAGTAAATTAAATCACGGTGAGTGGTTGGCGAGGCGTCTGTCGTCATCACAACATGGCTGCGGGAACCTGTTCGATCTCCCAGGTGCCGGCAGGCCGCACACAATTGTTACTCCTGCAGAGATGGAACGTGCGGACACTCTCATCCGAGGTGAACGGCGGATCAGAATCAAACACACCGCTGCTCAGCTGGACATCACACGAGTCTGGACACCTGAGAGGCGCTCGCAAAACTTCTTTGGACTGTTGTTCCTCATGTACCATGAAGCCCAGGTCTCACACCTTCCAACCTCCATCTTTTAGGCCGAATGAAGGATGCACTCCGCGGGAACCAGTACGTGGATGATGGGGAGGTTACTGATGCAGCAAGATGTTGGCTCCGACGTCGGCCAGTGGTACCACGCGGGCATACTGGTTCGGTCAGTAAGGTAAGGCCGTCACATGGGAAAGAGATTATTTGGAAAAATAGGATTTTTTAGCCGAAAGAATGGGGAACAGTATATTGTATTGGAGACTGGAGTCCAGAATAAAACGAACCTGCTTTCTGAAAAAATAAAACAAAAAAGTGTTGCCCGCATCTCGTGGTCGTGCGGTAGCGTCCTCGCATCCCACGCCCGGGTTCGATTCCCGGCGGGGTCAGGGATTTTCTCTGCCTCGTGATGGCTGGGTGTTGTGTGCTGTCCTCAGGTTAGTTAGGTTTAAGTAGTTCTAAGTTCTAGGGGACTGATGACCATAGATGTTAAGTCCCATAGTGCTCAGAGCCATTTGAACCATTTTTGAAAAAAGTGTTGAATTACTTATTGGAGTCCCTCGTAATAACAATGAGTCGGCGTCGAGACGTATTTTATTTTCTTTATATACCTCCTGTCCCTAGTAGGGCTCTTCATGGGAAGTGTCGGCAGTTCAGAACCGGGGTAAGACCGCTTTGGAATCGTCACATCACTTATCTGCGCAGTGGTTCCACTCCAGTAAAATATTTCAAAAGGCCTGGCAGTAGATCAGACACACAGTGGTTCCAAACATGAATCGTTAAATCTTCCTGGTAGATTAAAATTGCGTGCCACACCAGGATTCAAACCTTCGCCTTCACGGCCGAGTGCTCTACTGACTATCCACCCTCACCATCTGACTCCTGCCAGTAATTCCCTCGTACATTATAAATTAGCAGCAGCTCTCCTGCATACCTTGTGGGACCAACTGTAGACAACTGGCCAGGCCGCATAGTAATCGGAATGAATTTTCAATCTGCAATGAATTGTGCTCTAATCTTGACAGAATGGGATGGTTAGCCATGTACACAGACGTTGTAAGAACAAATGTAGAACATGAACACCTCGCCGGTGTCAGCACCAGGCAGGTGACCCGCCTCCAAGGGGTAACCCAGAAAATCAGACGATCGTTTGGAACGCTCTCCACATCTGACTTTGTGAGTTTCGCTTACAACACGTGGAGACTTTATCAACTACGGATTTGCCACAGCGGCGACGGTTTTGTCGTGGTCCGCCTTACAGCTCATCATGGTGCTGATAATTCTGTCATCCATCCTAGTCACATATGGGACTACATTTACGACGCCGGTATCATCAACTTCCACAACACATGAAGTGGCCTGGAAAGGTCTCTCCATGCAAGACGAAGCTCCCAGGCAGATATAAAACAGGAAACACTTTATTTGGTATAACAAACTTTCTCATCAGTTCATAATGCCTTCGTTATAAATTCACTACAAAAACCGGTCTTGTAACTGGTTTGATGGCTCCCACCACGAATTCATCTCATGTAGCCGACCTTCCATCTCAGAATAGCAGCCGGCCGGTGTGGCCGTGCGGTTCTAGGCGCTTCAGTCTGGAACCGCGTGACCGCTACGGTCGCAGGTTCGAATCCTGCCTCGGGCATGGATGTGTGTGATGTCCTTAGGTTAGTTAGGTTTAAGTAGTTCTAAGTTCTAGGGGACTGATGACCACAGATGTTAAGTCCCATAGTGCTCAGTGCCATTTGAACCATTTTTTTCAGAGTAGCAACTGCACCCTACGTCCTCTATTGTTTGTTGACTGAATTATTCAAAAAAACGGCTCTGAGCACTATGTGACTTAACATCTATGGTCATCAGTCCCCTAGAACTGAGACCTACTTAAACCTAACTAACCT
The DNA here is from genome assembly GCF_021461385.2 of Schistocerca piceifrons. Taxonomy (NCBI): domain Eukaryota; kingdom Metazoa; phylum Arthropoda; class Insecta; order Orthoptera; family Acrididae; genus Schistocerca; species Schistocerca piceifrons. The sequence continues at coordinate 657,112,717 of NC_060141.1, forward strand.
AAGGACAGCACACAGCACCCTTAGGTTAGTAAGGTTTAAGTAGTTCTAAGTCTAGGGGACTGATGACCTCAGATGTTAAGTCCCATAGTGCTTAGAACCATTTGAACCGGTGCTTGTCAGTGTTTTCCATGTGTTCTTTACTTCTCCTGTTCCCCGGAGAATCCGCTCACTATTCCTCTTATCATGCCACTCGACATTCAAAATTATTCTGTAAGACCACATATCAAATGCTTTGATTCTTTTCTGTTCAGGTTTTCCCATTGTAGATGATCACTGGAATCATGCAACACTGTGCTCCAAAGTACATTCTCAGATATTTCTACCCCATATTAAGGCCTATGTTTCATACCAGTGCACTTCTTTGGGTCAGGAATGCATTGTTTGGCAGTAATAGCATGCTTTTTATATCCTCTTCGCTTCGTCCGTATTTTCAGTTTATTCTCAAACCGTATTCTGTACGCTTAGCCTATTCATTCCATTCAACAGATCCGTAACTGTTCTTCACTTTCACTGAGGCTAGCAAATTCATAAGCCAATCTTATCACTCATATCCTTTGATCGTGAATTTTAATCCCATTCCCTTTTATTTCCCTCATTGCACCTTCGATGCACAGGTTCAATAGTACAGGCAAAAGGATGCATGCCCACCTTACATCTATTTTAATCGACTACTTCTTTCTTGGTCTCCCAGTGTTATTGTGTCCTCTTTGTTCTTATATATGTATTATACATCATCCGTCTTTGCCTTTATCTTCTGTTTTTCTCTGAAATTTTAACATCTTGCACCATTTTACACACATCAAAAAGAGTTTTGCATCACCTCGGTACCGAGAGTTCCGGAACCTGTACAGAGATCAACATAAACATCATTTCCGCCCTTTTAATTTCTCACGAAAGCCACACATTGCATATGGTACCACCATAAGTTAGACATTCAGAGGTGGTTGTCCAGATTGCTGTACACACCGGTACCTCTATAACCAGTAGCACGTCCTCTTGCATTGATGCTTGCCTGTATTCGTCGTGGCATATATCCACAAGTTCATCAAGGCACTGTTGGTCCAGATCGTCCCACTCTTCAACGGCAATTCGGTGTAGGTCCCTCAGAGGGGTCGGTGGGTCACGTCGTCCATAAATAGCCCTTTTCAATCTATTCTAGGCATGTTTGATAGGGTTCATGTCTGGAGAACATTCTGGCTGTGTCGTTATCCTGGCGATTTCGTTATCCTAAAGGAAGTCATAACAAGATGTGCATTATGGGGCGTGATTTGTCGTCCATGAAGACGAATACCTCGCCAATATTCTGCGGATATGGGTGCACTATTGGTCAGAGGATGACATTCGCGTATCGTACAGCCGTTGCGGTGCCTTCCAAGACCACCAGCGGCGTACGTCGGCCCTACATAATGCCGCCCCAAAACAGCCGGGAACCTCCACCTTGCTGCTCTCGCTGGGCAGTGTGTCTAAGGCGTTCAGCCTGGCCGGGTTGCTTCCAAACACGTCTACGACGATTGTCTGGTTGAAGGCATATACGACACTCATCGGTGAACAGAACGTGATGCCAATCCTAAGCGGTCCATTCGGTATGTTGTTGGACCCATCTGTACTGCACTGCGTGGTGTCGTGGTTGCAAAGATGGACCTCGTCAGGGACATCGGGAGTGAAGTTGCGCATTTGCAGCCTATTGTTCACAGTTTGAGTCGTAACACGACGTTCTGTGGCTGCACGAAATGCATTATTCAACATGCTGGCGTTGCTGTCAGTGTTCCTCCAAGCCATAATCCGTAGGTAGCGGTCATCCACTACAGAAGTAGCCCTTGGGAGGCCTGAGCGTGGCATGTCGTCAACAGTTCCTGTCTCTCTGTATCTGCTACATGGCCGAACAACTTCGCTTTGCTTCACTCCGAGACGTCTGGACAGTCAAAGGAACTGTATCTGTGTTACAGTATCCACAGTCAGTGTCTATCTCCAGGAGATCTGGGAACTGGGGTGATGCAAAACTGTTTTTGGTAAGTGTATATTGTGCACCATTTTATGTTGTAAATCCAGTGAGTGTGTCTTGATTTTTCTTCAGTACTCCAGCCATTATCAACTGCTGTTTCAGAACTGCCTTTCTGTTGATTTTACCTTTCAGAATTTACCGCCATCGAAATGACTTTCAATTTTCTTTTCCATTCTTCTGTATGCAATTTTTTTCTGTAGCTAGGATGTATGAGCTGTTATTCTGATTGTGCAGTAGTTCTCGTACTTATGTGCCATCGCTGTCTCCGGAATTGCGTGGATGATATAATGTCGATATTGTTTTAGGAACATCAGGTTGGTTGAAAAACCGGAAGCGAACGGTTACGAAAGGATAAGTTTGTCGCCACTTCCAGCGGCGTATTTATTGCTGTCGAGAAGTCGCTAATATCTAGGGAGGTATAATGGATTCCGAATGTCAGTCAATCTCGGTGAAGTTAAGCATCGTACGTCTGTCACAAGGGTAATCAGAAGCTTTTATTGACCGCCTGAGTCAGGAGCTGCAGGGATAGGGCGCTCAAAACTTAACTTGCAGAATATCGTTAATGCTTTCGTGATCATACGATTACATCTGGGGGTGACTTCAACCTGTCAGGTTTAGACCTGTACCAGAGACAGGGATTCATAAGACTTTATTCTGGATGTCTTGTCCGAAAATTACTCAGAGCAGAAAATTAGAGAACCAATTCGTGAAGGTGACGTCTTAGATTTTCTAGTAGGAAACAGAAGACCTGAACTTATCGAATCAGTCAACACAGAGGAAGCTTTCAGTCAAAAAAAGGCTGCTATCATAAGGCTGTGATGGCATCCGTAAATACATGGGTTACAAGCATTGTTAAGACAGATGGGAAATTATATTTGTTTGGTAGGAGTGACAGGCTACAAACTAATCAGCATCAAACATACGGCGTTGAAAACTAAGATGCGGAGCACGAATATTTGAAATTCGAAAGCGTCGTTCAATAAGCCCTAGACCAGTTATTCCGAGCAACGACTTAATGGATGGGAAAGATCCACCACAGTTTAATAACCCTGTTAGAAAACTGTTACATAAACAAAGAGGGGCTTCGTCACAGATTCTAGGGAATTCAAAATCTAGCTGACAAACGAAAGCTGAACGAAGCGAAGATGACATAAGAAAAATGCCAGAAGGGTTCAATGGCTCTGGAAGTAAAATTTTGTCAACTTATCTGACTATAACTTCTTATCTTGTATAAAACTAGTAAGCAGTTCGAAACCATCGATCGAGTCACTCAGTGACCATATCGGCACTGCAATTGATAAAAACAGAGAGAAGGCCAAAGTACTGAATTCGGGTTTACGAAATTGTTTTATCGCACAAGATCATAGTACGACCCCTCCTTTCAGTCATAGTACGAACGGCGAAACGGCAATTTTGGGATAACAGATCGCAGAATAGAAAAGCAACTTGAATCGCTTAGTAGCGAAAATCCAACAGGGCCCAGACGAGGTACTGTAAGACTGTGAAAGGATTATGCGAAAGAACTTGCTCCGCTTCTAGCAGCAGTCTGTCGTAGTTCATTGAGGCAACGAAAGTTACCGAGCGGCTGAAGAGAAAGCGCAGGTCTTCCCAGAATGGTCGTATGGCAGGTACTCATAGTTATAATATGTCCATCTGTTGAAGAATTGTGGAACATGTTTTACACTCAAGAATTATAATGAGTTTTGGGAAGGATAATAACCTCTATAAAAATCAACATGGATTCAGCAACAGAGAACCTGCGAAGCTCAGCTCGCTCTTTCCCTCCATGAGATTCATAGCGCTGCAGATAACGCCGCTCAAGTTGATGCATTGTTCTTTGACTTCAGGAAGGCATTTTGACACCATATCGCACTGCCGTTTAGTGAAAAAAAAAATAACGAGCGTATCGAGTACCCGGCTGATTTTGCAGACAGAATTCAACACATCGCTCTTAATGGAACAAAATCGACAGATACAAAGAATTTCCGGAGTACACCCAGGGAGTGTGACAGAACCGTTACTAATGTAGTTCCTGAAATTTTACTACCTTACAGAGTATTCCATGAAGTTCGGGAGTGCAGCCAAATAATCTAAGAAATGTCCTGTGGAGATGCAGTGCTCGACTGTGGCTCACTTGTTGAGCTGCGAAAGCTGAGTGGGGCGACCGTGTTCAACGCATCTTTCATGTACTGTGCGTGTTCTCTGGCCAATGTACGCTACGCTACATTCGCAAGGTATTCTTTAGATTGCAGCCCTCCGCAATACCGGATCGTCCTTTGCCGAACTGAGAAGAGCACAAGTCTTTGTAACTGGGGGAGTAGCACTTCGACATCAGGCTTCCTTAAGATTTTGCCTAATTCCGACGAAATATTTCCGACGTTCTGATCATTGGGGCATTGCGTTTACAGTATGTCCACACATACAGACCTGAATTTTCAGACGTCTAGTTGCCACCACTTATCACAAACCTGGGCGTCCTTTGGACATTGGTCCACTGAGCGCATGTTGCGTCTAATGAACGCAACCTAGCAAAGAGCTGGAACACCTAAAATCTGTGCTCAACATCAGATCATCGTAATTTTAAGTAAGAAGAAACGTGACCAGCCACAAGATTAAGAGGAGAAGGAGCGATTGCACTTCAAGTCCAGCGTGCTCCTCCCATACATACGTAATATTTCGTCAAAATTAGGTAGAAACTTAGGGAAACATTGTGTCAAAGTTATCTTCCACCGACCGACGAAGACTTGTGCTCTTCTCAGTTCGGCAAATGGCGATCTGGGACTGCGGAGTGCTGCAATCTACAGAACACTTTGCCAGTGTTGCAAAGCCTACAGATAAGGCGCACAGTACGGGAAAGGTCCGTTGAGCATTATCGCCGCACCCGCCTTTGGCAGCCCAGTATGTCAGCCATAGCTGAGCATTGTATCTCCAAAAGAGATTTAGCAACTAAAATCTTGGCCTCGACGATATCTCTCACTGTGCCTGTGTTTGTCTGTCCAACATCTGTGAATGCCTGTTTTAGAGACATCCACTCGTCTTTAACCTTAACTGCCTACTCTGGCATTCCTTATCGCAATATGACATCCTTAGCCAGGTTCAAGCGCGTCTCACTTTTGCTCGGTAGTTCAGTGTTCCACTTCATCCCATACTGATTCTTCCGGACGGTTCTGTTAAACTACAGCCTTCTTTCCACCATTACTTAAGTATGATCAGAATCTAAATCTGCTCCTCCTTACGCCGTACAATCTAATATCTGATTTCGATATCTCTGTCTGACCACGACGTAATGTCGCAGAAATCTTTTCGAGTCTCTGGGTCTTTCCCGAGTGTACCACCTGCTCTTCTTATTCTGGAAGAGCGTCTTCGCCATTACCACCCGAAAATTACTGCAGAACTCTGCTTGTCTTTTTCTATCATTCCTACTGCCAACGATGTTGACGGGTAAGTTAAACACTAATCTCATCCTCTTCCTCCTCCTATGACCAATCTCATTTTCCTCTGCAATCGTTTCTTCTCTTCCTTGCATCATAACAGCATTCCAACCCGCATGAGTTTCATATTTTCATTTCCATTTAGAGATCGAGCTCCTCGTTCATTATCCTTGAAAACGTCCTGTATATGTTCTTCTTCAGCTTGTGATGTAGGCATGTGAACCTCAGCTATAGTTGTCAGCATTGATGTGCTGTCGAATCTGTTGAGAATATCAATGAACTGTTCACAGTAACTTTCTACCCTGCTTTCCTAGTCATAAAAAATCCTTTTCCCATCATATAATTTTATGCTATTATTGATATTGCCCTATATTCGTCTGACCCGAAATCCTCATTCTCTTTCCATTTCAATTCACTAACTCGCAGCATATCTAGATTGAGCTTTCTCATTCCTTTTTCCAGATATTTACTTTTTCTACTACGCTCAAATTTTTGACATGCCAGGCTTCAACTCGTAGAATATTATCCGTTCATTGAATGTTTTATCTTTTAGTTATGGTCAGCTCTCCATTAGGAGTCCCCTCCCGCAGATCAGATTGAGGAACTATTCCGTACTCTTTTTGCTAATGGAGAGAAGCGTAATGACCCTTTTCCAACATTACAGGCTGCATATCATATAGGCATATAGATTTTGTGTCTTTGCCGCAGTGGTTACCATTGCCTTCTGCTTCCTCAAGCCATTAATCATTGCTGATTCTCCCTGCTTTCAGTGGCAGTTTCCCACCCCAAGGGTAAGACTGCGCCTCGAATTTCTGTCCACTTCTTCGCGCTGCCCGTTGACCGAAGGAGGGTTCCTAATGGATTACTATGACTGTAAATTTTACCTGAATAACAAAACGACTGTCCAAAAATGACCCTCACTAAAAGTCTGGGGACCGGTAGATGCCAAGTCCTGGCGCCAGAGTCCTGGGAGGCCGAGTTCGGTGGGTGTAGCTCGTAGCATGTTGCTGGCAGTTCGTAGACGGCTTCGAAGTAGAGCACGTCCAGGGTGGTGCGTTGATTTCAACTAACTCGCTCTCGTCTTCCTCGCGTTTATGGATGAAGAAACGTAACTCGGCCTGTTTCTGGATAAAAGCCTCAGCGCTGTTCTTGTTTTTTTTTTTTTCTAACGGGTTTGGGTGTTGTGCCCTTTCTTAGTGAATTGGCCTCTGGTTTCGTGAGGTGTAATTTTCCCATGCCAATGCGAGGATTATTACTCCCGCGACAGGTCCGGCCAACGCTTTCTCGGCCGTTGTTGTTGTTGTTGGCCAAACCACTAACTAGCAGGCTGTGGGAGTGTCCCGCCTTTTCATAAAACACATAGGCCGACTGGCGAAATCGATCCTGCAACAGCGCATTGCCCATATCTTCATGGTGTTGGCGGGTACAATACAGCGTGGTAAGGTGCAGCGCTAGTTCAGGCGCCAGATTTTGCATCCTCTGCAGGGCAGCAACTTGTGAGTCAGCGGCGGACCCCACACCAAGATAATTTATTTAGGAAGCTCCGTTTCAGTATAATCATTTATTCAAATCACGGCCGGTTTCGGGACTTTTAAGGCCCGACTTGGAGATGTATGAGACTGTAACATACAAAGGAGAGGAGAATGCAACATACCTGAAAAAGCCAAATAAGCAGTATATCGGAACAAGGCGAGTTACTTATTGTAGTTGGTAAGACATAACGTGCAGTCGGGCCAGTCAGTGCAAGAGCTCCAAAAATTCAAGGTTTACGGAAGTAGAAAAAAAGGCGAGGACCTGACATCTAATCTGACATAAAAATATAACGTCCTGGTCAGTGGTATGAAGGAAACAGAAACCGAGAGCTGTATTCACACTTCCCGAGCCGGGTAGCTGCACGGTATCAACGCCAAAATAGACTGTGTGGAGGTCGACGGTGGAGGTCTGGAGGCGCACCGTGGCTTAAGCGCTGACGTGTACAAGTAAGTTATTAGTGAAGGTATAGAAAATCAGGACTGACAGCCCAGATCGCTTACAATACTTCATTTAAGTACACAATAGAATATGAACGGTCTTTGATATGCCAGTAGACTAAACAACTAACAACGATGAGACAATATGCGGCATTTTCAGGCCACAAGGCAATGGTACCGGTACATGGGTAAAATGAAAGAAAAAGGGACAAAAACAATAACAACAGAGATAAAAATTATTGTCAACACAGACCATACTAAGTAAAGAGTCAGATGTGTGATACATTATGGCCTCGAGTGGCGAAAAATAAGTAAAATATACACAACCATCACAAATCTCTAATATGAGTGTAGTAATGTAAATAACAATGTAAGAAAAATAAATGGTCAGTCTGGGTGCCGTACATTATACAAAGCAATAATGAAATGGAAAAATGACTGAGGCGAAACAACTAAACGAATGGGAGAAAAATAAGCCTCACCGTCACAGGCTTGTAAAAATAAGTGCTGTAATAGGCAACAAGGCGATGGTAGATAGGCCAAATGAACGAAGAGGGGATCATACAGTGAAAGCCATGATAAAAAGTAAGGGTAAAGTAAACTATATCAAGTGAGTCATCATAGATTTAGGATACATCATGGGCTCAAGTGATGTACCTAAAATGTAGGCCTGTCAGTATAGAAACAATCATAAAAATTCTAAAACGTAGGCATAGCGATGCTAGGAGCGAAATGAAAGATTAACATGATCCAGCTGAATGCGGTTCATTAGACGAAGTAACACTAATATAGATAGATGATTAAAGCGAAACAGTTAATAAACAAACGGCGCTTAACCTAAGACGTATTATTTCTGTCTTTCGGTCGACATCCCTTGGTCCGCCATCACATGAAAAGTATTGCCGCAGGACGACTCCATGTGACGTCAGGATCCTGTGCACGAAGAGTTTATGTATGAGTCAAAGGCCCTAGAAACGTCCACAACTGCCCCAAAGTACTCCCCGTCTCCAGAGGCCTAATGGAGAGCTTTTATATCCTCAACTGCTGACGAGCGGTGGCGCGGCCACACCTACGGACAACCTGCTCGGTTGCTATTAGGTGTTCTTGGAGGATGCGCAGCAACAGTCACTTCACGTATAGTCTCTCGAAAACCTTCTAGAGGGGCGGGAAGAAGCTGATGCCCCAGTAGTTTGTACCAGCTAAGGATCTTTGTGTTCAGAATGGCTGCTAGTTCGCATGTTTCCAAGCGGATGGGTAGGTCCCTTGACAGAGACAGTTGATTGAAGATTTCGGCCGAATTTCCTTGCTGTGGCCATATGGCGGGCTAAATACTTTGTAGGTGGAGGAATACGAGATGGCCTACTTGTGGGAACGTGACATCGGAGACGCAAGTAGTGCTGTTAGTGCTGTGCCTCTTACTTGTGATCTTGACGCCATCTGTTGGCAAAGGAAAAACACCGATGATCGCAGCACCATCTACTAGAGTTGCCCCGAAAACAAGCTGGTGTTGCTGTTGTCATTTGGGACTGTTTGTGCTTGATTCTCAAAGACGCGTAACCAGCAGTCCCACACTTTGGTTATAACCCACTGGCTGGCCTGTTATGTTTGTGGACTTCGTGTTGTAATACATAGGACCACAGCCACTTTCGCCAAGTCGCCGCGAGCGGCCATGGAGGAGAAAAGGGTCGGACTCCTTGGGGCGAGCCCCAAGAAGAGGGAGACTGCAGTCATTCTGCAAGAAGCACACAGCGGAAAGCTGGGCTGACCTCCTTGCCTCACTCAAGGAGGGACACAATGCAAAGGGCCTGTCTGACAACGAGAAGCGTGCCGAGAACTGATTGACATCTGCACCCAGCACGGAACGCCAAGAATGTACGCGCGAAAGTATCTGAGTTTCTTCTGGCCGTGCGGCAGTCATTATACCTGCCTTAGAAAGCGGGGATGTGCCGACAATTCCAGCACCCCACGGGCACAGGGAGGAGCATGCAAAAATCGCGGGCAATTGGCGCAGGAAGGGGTGTGGAAGAAGACAGCATTCTTAAGATGTTTTCCTCGACAGTGAGGACGTTTCTTATAAATCACGGACGCCTGCAGATTTTGAGGCGGAGGCCAAACATGAGTCAGTCCAGGGCTAAATCAGCGAGAGCGGTTATAAAGTAGTGCTGTGTAGCTGCTCTCCCAACAGCCTCGACATGTAGGTAAACATGTTAAGAATGTGAAATCGTGGGAAAGATACCATTTCACGAGGCATACGCCAGCTCACGCCAGTCAAGAACTTTCCATCCCGCACGGAGAGGCGTGGTGATGAAACTGCGATCCGTCATGGGGCTGCAATAAAAATTTCGTCCGCCAAAGACAACATCGAAAGGAAATGTATTTCGAAGAGGAGTTGAGCTGAGAGATGGATGAGAAGCGAGGAAGGGGAGTCGTGGAGACACCGCGGAAGCGCGAAAACATGGGCACTCCTCTACCCATCGAGAACATCCGCCTTCCGACACCGTGATAGCACAGCTTCGGCCACGCAGCCGACAACGGGCAGACAACGCAGAGATCGTACCTGGGATCCGCCGCAACGCCGCGGTTGCTGATGAGGGCAGCCGACATTCGCAGCACGGATCTGAGGCGACAGCGCCGTACCGACGCAGCACCTGCCTCCGACAGCATTACACGACGAATGATAACGAAGAATGGTGGAACGATTCTTTCCCTCCTTCTACCCCTTAATAACTGAGTCGTATCTACGCTCAGTCAAATCGACCCTGAGATTTATAATTTTGTTTTCTTGTGTGTAAACACACGAAAATAAAGACTTTTCTTTCATGGTTTGATCATATAAGCAATCTTTTATGTTCATACATGAATACTTCAGTTTTGTAACCTTTCTGTTGTCATTTAATTATTGATGTCAATTAATTGTTTGCTCCTAATGTGGGGCAATCACATCAGTCATCTGCTTGTCATTTCATGTCCAACAGTGTCTGAATACAGCAGCACTCACGTCTTGGTCACCGTGAGTCCCCACAGCAGGATGAATGGGAACCATCATCACCGGTTCAGTTTCAAGGTGTGAGGTTATCGACTACAGCTTTTTGTGTTCAGTCATCCTTTCACAATGCCTGACAGGTGAGGCATATCTGCACTTCAGTGGGTGACACTACCTCCCCTGCAGGAAGAAATGCCTTGATGTTACGATCGGTGACACAGCTAGTACATGACGGTGCTCCAGCTCACTTCCGCATTTCTGTACAGTAACCCAGTCGGTGAATCGGATGAGGTGGTCCAGTCATATGGCCCACTCAGTTTCGGACCTCAACCTACGGGAGGACCTAGGAAAAGTTGTGTATGTGGAGGACATCACGGACGTGCAGGCACTGGGACTACACGCGCATAATGCCAATGGCCGCATTCGGTTGTCAGCTGATAGCTATGAGCATATACGTGCTCCAGTCACCGTTGCGTCGTATTCGCATACTCTGAGGCCCGTGCTGGTCACTTTGAACACTTCATCTAACGTGGTCTCGTCGCAACTTGTATTGTACCGTAAAGACATGATGAATTAATAAGTACTCTTTTACATAGACGCTATGCATTTCTGGCCATAACGCCATATGACCAGTTTTGTTCATTATCCTACCAGGCATTGTTCCCTTGCTTTTGTTGCTATGCAACAAAATCATCCTGTGCGCATGTAATACCCTAACTTTAAGCATAGAAGAGCAAGCATTCTGATTTAAGATACTAGTTGTCTTGTCATGAACAGCGGGTAGAAGAAAACTGGCACTGGAAAATCAGTGCCGGTGATGCTGCTCGATTGTATCCCAGGCGCCGGATAGACGGAGGTGTTTACTTTGTTGCAGTACCTGGAGCGGCGCTTCAACAGAGAGACACGTCTGCTCGCGTCCTTCCTGTTCACCCTGCAGCAGGTGCTCACCATTCCGCTCTTCGTCTACGTGCCGGCTCTCGCCTTCAACCAAGGTTAGCTACGCTGCTACGACACTGAACTGTTTCAGGCAATATCCATATATGTTAAGATTAATAGATTTTTGGCACGTAAGTTCGGCATCTCTTCACTTCAGTTCTATTTATTTAACCTCTTTTTCGTTACAAAGGAATTTCTTCTTTCAAGCTACTATCGAATTTTTATCCGAATAAAAAGAATGTTGTGAACTTACTGTGCTTGCTTACACTACAGTTTCTTTTTTTTGCGTTCCTCTCAAGTAGTTGCCTGGAGTAGCTATGCTAAGAGACTCCTAATTTAGGACAGCTTTGAAGATGCTGAAACGCTGTGAATGTAACTAACACACATGTTACATCATCACGTTATACATAACTAGAGAGGCATGCTATATTGGCTAACCGCTGCTTTGCTCATGAATATATGGTAGACGAAAACTGACACTGAAAATTCAATGCCAGTGACTTCATCTGACTTTAATATTCTGTTTTTAGTTTTTATTAACTATTTAGGTATAAGAATAAATGTTCGTGCATAAATCTCTGAAATAGTTAATCTGTCCTCAGCTTTTGTTCTTTACTAAACTTTTCATCATTACACAATTTTCTTTCCTTAAGTACACAGAACATCTGTCAAACCATCAAAAACAGTACAGCTTATTAGCCAACATAAACGGTAGCACATCGTGCTGGAACGCTGCTGTCTCCACGCGTGTGGCAACTTGTTCATTCCGTTATGTTGCTTTTGCAATATTGTGTTCCAGTTTCATATTCGTGATAAAGTTTCCTTTTGTACAGCTAAACACTCGGTAAAGATTTAAAAAGACGAAACTAAATGTGAAACGAAGAAGAGGCCTAAATAAATACAGCCAACGTGAAAAATGCCACATACATTTAATAAATTTATGGCTAAAATTCCAACTATGAAGAGGATGTCTTTTATAAACGAAAAGTAGGAAACGGATACTCAGGAAGATAACAGGAACCGTCTGGGTATCACTGCAACAGTCCTCAGATCATCCGGTCTAACTCTTTGACGCTCAGTCGCAGAATACCGCTATTAAACGTGACTAAACAGCGCTCACAGCAAAATAATTGTTACACAGCTCAATGAAGCACTACGCCCAATCACAGGGTGTCTTTATCCCACAAACACGCCTTGTCTGTCGGTACTTAGCAATATTTCATTAGCAGCCACAAGAAGATCTTAGTCATTGATGAAGGTGTGGTCAAGAATAAAAGAAACAGAATTACCAATTCACTTAGGAACTGCACTATTAGGGCCTCAGCGACTGAGTTCTAGAAAGCCACCGTGGCTCTCTGCTGTGAGCCGTCAGGACAGTAACTTCAACATGGGAGGAACAATCTTCCATGAAATGTGGTCAACAAACCAAAGTTCCCTGGCAGATACCAACAGGTTTTATCTGCCCCTGACGACAGTGATGCATAAAGAATCGAATCAGAATTGACCAGGGCAGATGCAGAGCCCTGCTGCACCAATGGGGACTGAAGTCCTTTCCTGAATGTGACTGCGGTAAACAACAGTAAACTGTAAATCCACATAACATCTGAATCTTCCCTCAGAGTATTCAAACGGACACTGGAAGACCTTCAAAATTTTTCTGCAGAAAGTTCTGACTGGCTTCCGACCGTGGGCTTAGAGCTATGAAGCAATTACGAACGTGAGATTGTGTGTAGCCGTATAGGACTGCTCATATTCGTCGTAAATAGTTGTCTACAGTTCTATGTCATCATGCGGCTAATAAAAATATAAAAATAATCCGTATCATGGATCGAAATGAACGTATTATGTTAACTGCGTGACGTAAATGTGTCGTACGCTTGAAAACCCAAATTCTTCTTCTTTCCTTTGTGGGGACCACAGTCACAGAGAATTTCTTGATAGAAATTTCTGCCATTTGCCTGTCAATTGTTCATTTACTTTACACAGTCATTATTTCGGCTATATAGTCATTCCAAACTCCATGTTGAAATACGTTAAACTGTGGTAGGTCATCGTTGAAAATACATGTTTATAGTCTTATAGACCATTTTTTGTATTACGGGCTACGAGTACCAGAAATACGTTATTTCGACGATGACATACCACAGACAGGTCAGAATTTTTTTTAAATTTAAACATGAGCTTCAGAGTGGCTATAAAGTCGAAATCATGACTGGGTAAAATACATGAACAAGTAACAATCGACTGGTGGAAATTTCCTTCAAAAAATTTCTCATCCTCTTTCATGCTCGGCATCCTATAATCTTTATGCCTCCGCTGATTTGAGTATTATATCCGAAAAGTGCTAGAATGCTCGTGAAAAAAAACTGTTAATGATTTTTTCTAATTTTGAGTCCCACCTATCTACTGAAGAGCATCTTCTTGTGAATAATAATAAAAATATATTTGTTCATGAAAACGACAACGTCTAAGTAAAGAATACTGAAGCTGTGATCTGCTATTTACGAAATACTATTTTGTCAACAAACTTCAGAATTACTCTCTTCTTTTCTCCATTACAATGTTTCAAGAAATGTACTATAACCTCCATTTTCTCAACCATTTTCCAAACGAACATTGTGGAGGGAACTGTCCGCAGTGGACTTTTGGAATCAGGTAACATGCAAAAGGCACTTACTGTGACACGTACACTGAACAGCTAGAACACTATGACCGCCGACCTACTATCGGTATAAACCCGTCCAGACGATAGCAACATCAAGCGACGAGCAAAGACTGCTGGTCAGACACACTTACGTTGCATTTTATATCAGGCGTGCTGTCCACGTGTAGAATGGGGAAGGCCCACGATCTTTCTGAGTTTGACCCAGGGCAGATTTTGATGGTCCGGAGGCTCGGTACGATCATTTCGGAAACTGCTCGACTTGTCGGGTGTTCGACGAGTTCTGTGATGAGTGTCTTCAACACAGAGAAATCGAGGTCAAACCACGTTCAGACGTCGTCAGGTAAGGGGGGCACCCTCATTACAGATGTGGGACGTCGTAAGCTGGGCAGGCTCGTAAAACAGGACAAGCAGCGAGCTGTGGTGGAACTAACATCACACTTTAATCCTGGACAGAGTACAAGAGTACAGAGTACAAGTGTGTTTGTGCTCCGAACACTCCCTACAATGGCCCTCCGCACCCGACGATCCACGCACGTACCAACGTTAAGACCACGGCTGAAACTGGCACGTGACCATCGATAATGAAAGTTAACGCAGTGGCAGAGTGAAGCATGGTCTGATGAAACCCGATATCTTCTGCATCTTGCTGGTGGGAGGGATCTAATCCTTCGTCTCCCAAGGGAACAGCTTCTTGAAACCTGTACTGCGGGACGGAGACAAAATGGCGGCGGGTCCATTATCCTCTGGAGAACATTCACATGGACATCTAAGGCTCCAGTGAAGCTCGTGCAAGGCACCATGATTGCCAGGGAGTATCGTACACAGGTTGCAAACCACGAACACCTCTTCATGACGAGCATGTTTCCCGACGATAGTGGCATTTTTCAACAAGATAATACGGTACGTCACAGGGGCAGGAGCTTGCTGGAGTGGTTCGAGGAACACATTGGCGAAATATAATTCATGTACTGGCCACCCCACTTCCCAACTTGAAAGATCTGAATCCGATCGAATATATCTGGCATGTGATTGAATGTTGCATCAGAGCTCATCGCCCCCTTCGCCCCCCCCCCCCCCCCCCCCCCGGAATTTACGGGACGGTGGAGTGTGTGAGCAGATGTGGTGGCAACTCCCTACACCGGCTTACCAAGGCCCCATTGCTCCCATGCCACAATGCGTTGCCGCTTTTATCCGTGCCGAAGGAGGACGTACTGGCTATTAGGTAAGTGGTCATAATGTCCTGGCTGATCAGTGTAAAATACAGTGTAGGCTAAAGTGGTCGAACGAGTCACAATCGTGGCTCTTTTCAAATTATGTGACGTGTCGAGTGTGCCTACGGTCCAGTGAGGCCTGTAACCAGCAATATAGAGTGTGTTGATCACGTTGGAAGTGGTTCTGCGAAGCTACTGATCTTCTACAGCATGACTTCAGGTTACCATGAACATGAACAATGATGTTTATTTCAAACTTATCTGCCACCAACTACTGCCCATTCTTCTACAATTCCATGTTGAGTGCACTGTGATGTCCGGCCCCGGTAGCTGAGTGATCAGCGCGTTAGCCGGCACGGTAGCTCAGCGTGTTCGGTCAGAGGGTTAGAGGGTTAGCTGCCCTCTGTAATAAAAAAAGACTGAGTTACTCGATCAACAACGAACTTAAACGGATGTCTTACGACGTCCGCCCCGAGCAGATGCAACGAACAAAACCGATCAAAATGATATTAAAAAAAAAAAGAAGAAAAAGCGCGTCAGAATGTCAATCCTAAGGGCTCGGGTTCGATTCCCGGCTGGACCGGAGATTTTCTCCGCTCAGGGACTGAGTGTTGTGTTGTCCTAATCATCATCATTTCATACCCATAGACACGCAAGACGCCGAAGTGGCGTCAAATCGAGAAACTTGCAGCCGGCGAACGGTCTACCCGACGGGAGGCCTTAGTCACACGACATTTTTTTAGTGCACTGTGATGACTCCCGCCTTTAAAGTAGATAAAACTAGCATAGTACTGTTACCGTGATAAATTGTTGCAATTAGACCTAACGATCCAAAAGTATTTTTCGGAAGGTAAAATTCAGTGAACTTCCATTCCCGACCTACAATACGTACTTTCTCCTGCGGCAGCCCACATCTATCGTAAGCAATATATTCTCTGGTTATTTTTAGACTGCATTCGCTCACAGGTACGTAAATATATTCAGAGACTAAATAATTCCAGACATCTGTGACAAGGAAGAATTAATCTCCGAAAAGAGAATATAATTCCTGAAATAGGACATTCCATATATTTACATTAGTGCTTAACCAAATATTCGTCCACCTAGAAAATTTTCATGCGTTTCGTGTCTCTTTATGAAGAAATTCAGCGAAACTACGATCGCAATTTTAATAGATAATGTAATAATTTTTGTGTTAAGAACTGCATTAGACAATACACAGATATATCATTGTATTATTAGAGACAATCGATTACGGTCTATGATCAGACCATCATCGGGTCCGGAAACATCGCAACTATGAGTTTCTGTGATGCTGAGGTGCTTTTTGGACCTGATGACTGTCTGATGTTAGACCGACATCGATTGTCTCATAAAATATAGTGATACAACTGTGTATTTCATACTGCAGCTCTGTTCATTCATTAACGCCATACAACTCCACCTCCATTAGTGACATTTCTAATTATCTTTGTGACCCTTCCTGTCTATCTGTTTCAGTGTCTGGCGTCAGCGTACATCTTATAACGCCCGTAGTGTGCATAGTTTGCATTTTCTACACCATGCTGGTATGTACGATTTCTGCCGACTCTGCATTATATAAGCGCCTTTAAAAGGCTTTTAAACTATGATCTCAATGGATATACAGTCTTTTTAAGCTGATGGAAGTAACCTTTATATGTTCACATTTTAATGCAGACGACCTTTTTTTTCTAAAATATGTAATAGAATGGTTAAGTAAATGATATGTGTTATTCTTGATCAACGAAACGAAACCTGGGTATGTATGCTTGAATATGTACGAACGGGTAAATGAATAGTTATTCCGACTATACTGTTTCGTCTTTGACCTGTCATCACCGGTGATCGTTTTATCTTGGCTACAAACCGTAGTCTTCATCGTCATTCAAGGAATTAAGAGAATACTGGAGATTTTGTTTTGGATCGTTCCCAATCGCGATGTTTTATCTTACGGAGAGCTCAAAAAGGCTTAAGACTGCATCATGTAGCATTTTAACATTGAAAAATAATTTTTCGTGAGTTAGTGTTTTCCAAAGCCAACAAATGGCTCTGAGCATTATGGGACTTAACTTCTGAGGTCATCAGTCCCACAGCCAACAAATCGTGGAGAGCATGAGAAGAGTGAATTTTCTACAGTTTTTGTGAAAAAAGCTCATTAAATCTTATTTACGAAATTATTTTCCCACCCAAAGTAATATTCCTTCAAATTCCGAGGCTTATGAAGGATGATTATGTCACTCTGCAATACGCACCTTATTATGGGCTGGCGGCGATAACCGTTTGTCCTCACTGGAAATATGTTAAGCGTATAGTCTTCAAATGCGGTGCAGGTGTATGCCATTACACAAAATTAGGTTACGGGAAGATCAGCTATTCATCCCGTTCAACCATTTATAGCTTTTTAACCAAAAATATACGATGCAAATGTTCGAAGTAATATAGTCTGCATCAGTCGTTTAAAAAGGCTGCTTCAATGACACGCCGTGGTTGAACTGAAGACCACAGCTGTAAACAGTGTTAAGGTACAAGTTTACTGGTTTGAGACACTTCACACTAAGGTTTGGGTGGAATCTTATAAGTGTTTCAACCACATAGATCGTGATTTTTCTATTCAAATAAATCATTGTTTACAAATATTTTTAAAATCCAAAATTATATTCATAACTTTATTCTTAAAACTGCGTCAACGGATAATTCGTTGTTTACTTCCGAACTGAGTTCACCTAACATGGGTCAGCCACTGTTTACTGGCTGGGCGAGTTATCGAAACATTTCGCTAAAACGTTTCAGAGTTCTGCATCGCCAAAGTTATGACACTAAAATTTGCATTAGCATTTTCTGTAATAACCAAGTGTACCTACCTCAAAAATTATTATCTGATATAGCACAATACAAGATTAAATTTATTGTTACCTTACTGCAGCCCGTAAACAATATTAAGGATGACCATTAAGATGTCTGTCATCACACTGCATCTTAACTTCCCGTAAGCTGTTGTGAGGGAAACAGTTTACGTTGTTTGCTTCCTTAAATAATCATTCACGTGTATCTGATTAGCAACAACTTTCGAAGATTATTTGGGTTCAGGAACTTATTCAGGTTCTTCATCAGATTAGAAGTTATCCATATCATCTTCGTGTGTGTGCAAATAGTCCCTCAAAAGCATTTTCCTGGTTTGCACACTGCACAGGTTACCAGCACTGGCAGCCCAAATTTTAGCTCTTCTACTGTTTACATGCACACACCCTGAGAAACTTGCCATTAGTGAAATTAGAGCTAGAGCTGTCATATCTTGGATTATCGTTTTATTATCAAACAATATGAAAAAAGCGTATCACAGACCATGTTTTACATGCAGTAACAATGTTCCTCCTTGACTACCTTCATTTCTGCACTTTAACAAAATTCTTCCACGAAGAACATTAAGCCGACAAAAACAAGATTGTCTGTTACTGAACATTCATTTATTTTCCTACAGTCAACTCAATATCTGTTAAAAACTCATTACTGTGTAAGAACTGTACACGGAAAAAAGCGTGTGTAGCGCAGCACGTAAAAATGTATACATAGTTTTTCGTATACATTGTTTCCTGTTACTTGTTGAAAGCGGCCATATTTTCGAACTATTTTGTTACTACATTGCACAGGAAATAAATGTTTACCCACGAAATTGTGTAGCCTAAAATGTCGTCGATATATATCCTATTAAAGAATGATCACTTAAAACCAAGCCGGGGTGGAGAATGGTACTGGATGACCCATTTTCCTGAAGTTATTTACAGGCACCAGCATATCTTAAGTGTGTAAGAATGGTGCTTACAATTTTCTCAAACATGTGGCAACTCGCTCGACAATTTCTTATTTGTCTCTAAATATGAAATCGTGAAGCATCAGATTAAGCTAGATTTTCGTCGTCTGCATTATAGACGTATTTAAGATTTTCTCGTGTTCTGGAGAAAGCATTCGGCGACTGTCTGCTGCCCCCAGTGAAGTAATAAACAATATCTCTGTATTGATCTCACCGAAGGCTCCTGTGTGAAGGCTTGCTTGATGTAGCTATCCATGCTATTGTATCCTCCGAAAGTCTTTTCGTGTCTACATAATTCCTCCAACCTACATCCATTTGAACGTGCTTATTTATTTTGTCTTCCTTTACAATTTCACCCTCCACGCTTCGCGTTAGGAACAGATTATCTATTCCTTAATATCTCAGATTTCGTCAACCTACATCCATTTGAACGTGCTTATTACTTTTGTCTCCTTGTATAATTTCACCACACTTTGCATCGGGAACAGATTATCTGTTTATTGATAGCTCAGGTTACTTCAGCCTGCATCCGTTTGAACGTGCTTATGACCTTGGTATGCCTATAAAATTTTAATTTCCAACCTTCGCATCACTAACACATTAGCTGTTCCTTGGTACCTCAGCGTATGTCCTTGCAGCTTGTCGCCTAAGTCAAATTTTGCGCAGAATCTCCATTCTCTCCGGTTAGATTCCCGTGGTCTACGGGTAGTGTCTTTGATTCATAATCAAAAACGTCTTCGCTCCCGGGTTCGATCCCCGCCACTGCCTAAATTTCGATAAATAATCAGCACTGGCGGCCGAAGACTTCCGGCATAAGAAGTCAGCCTCATTCTGCCAACGGCCTTGTCAAACAGGGCGCAGGAGCGGATAGAGGTTCAGGGCACTCTCTTGTCCTAGGGGTGGGAAATTGCCCCTAAAGGCGGAAGAATCAGCAATGATCAACGACATGAGGATGCAGAAGGCAATGGAAACCACTGCATTGAAGACACGTAACGTGTATCCACAGGACATGTGGCCTGTAATTGAAGAAGTGTCATGATGATCTCTCCATTGGCAAAAGATTCCGGAATAGTCCCCCATTCGGATCTCCGGGAGGGGACTGCCAAGGGGGAGGTTACCATGAGAAAAAGATTGAATAATCAACGAAAGGATAACGTTCTACGAGACGGGGCGTGGAATTTTAGAAGCTTGAAGGTAGTAGGGAAATTAGAAAATCTGAAAAGGGAAATGCAAATGCTCAATCTAGATATAGTAGGGGTCAGTGAAGTGAAGTGGAAGGAAGACAAGGATTTCTGGTCAGATGAGTATCGGGTAATATCAACAGCAGCAGAAAATGGTATAACAGGTGTAAGATTCGTTATGAATAGGAAGGTAGGGCAGAGGGTGTGTTACTGTGAACAGTTCAGTGACCGGGTTGTTCTAATCAGAATCGACAGCAGACCAACACCTACAACGATAGTTCAGGTATACATGCCGACGTCGCAAGCTGAAGATGAACAGATAGAGAAAGTGTATGAGGATATTGAAAGGGTAATGCAGTATGTGAAGGGGGACGAAAATCTAATAGTCATGGGCGACTGGAATGCAGTTGTAGGGGAAGGAATAGAAGAAAAGGTTATAGGAGAATATGGGCTTGGGACAAGGAATGAAAGAGCAGAAAGACTAATTGAGTTCTGTAACAAGTTTCAGCTAGTAACAGCGAATACCCTGTTCAAGAATCACAAGAGGAGGAGGTATACTTGGAAAAGGCCGGGAGATACGGGAAGATTTCAATTAGATTACATCATGGTCAGACAGAGATTCCGAAATCAGATACTGGATTGTAAGGCGTACCCAAGAGCAGATATAGACTCAGATCACAATATAGTAGTGATGAAGAGTAGGCTGGAGTTCAAGACATTAGTCAGGAAGAATCAATACGCAAAGAAGTGGGATACGGAAGTACTAAGGAATGACGAGATACGTTTGAAGTTCTCTAACGCTATAGATACAGCAATAAGGAATAGCGCAGTAGGCAGTACAGTTGAAGAGGAATGGACATCTCTAAAAAGGGCCATCACAGAAGTTGGGAAGGAAAACATAGGTAAAAAGAAGGTAGCTGCGAAGAAACCATGGGTAACAGAAAAAATACTTCAGTTGATTGATGAAAGGAAGGAGTACAAACATGTTCCGGGAAAATCAGGAATACAGAAATACAAGTCGCTGAGGAATGAAATAAATAGGAAGTGCAGGGAAGCTAAGACGAAATGGCTGCGGGAAAAATGTGAAGACATCGAAAAACATATGATTGTCGGAAGGACAGACTCAGCATACAGGAAATTCAAAACAACCTTTGGTGACATTAAAAGCAACGGTGGTAACATTAAGAGTGCAACGGGAATTCCACTGTTAAATGCAGAGGAGAGAGCAGATAGGTGGAAAGAATACATTGAAAGCCTCTATGAGGGTGAAGATTTGTCTCATGTGATAGAAGAAGAAACAGCAGTCGATTTAGAAGAGATAGGGGATCCAGTATTAGAATCGGAATTTAAAAGAGCTTTGGAGGACTTACGGTCAAATAAGGCAGAAGGGATAGATAACATTCCATCAGAATTTCTAAAATCATTGGTGGAAGTGGCAACAAAACGACTATTCACGTTGGTGTGTAGAATATATGAGTCTGGCGACTTTCGGAAAAGCATCATCCACACAACTCCGAAGACGGCAAGAGTTGAAAAGTGCGAGAATTATCGCACAATCAGCTGAACAGCTCATGCATCGAAGCTGCTTACAAGAGTAATATACAGAAGAATGGAAAAGAAAATTGAGAATGCTCTAGGTGACGATCAGTTTGGCTTTAGGAAAAGTAAAGGGACGAGAGAGGCAATTCTGACGTTACGGCTAATAATGGAAGCAAGGCTAAAGAAAAATCAAGACATGTTCATAGGATTTGTCGACCTGGAAAAAGCGTTCGACAATATAAAATGGTGCAAGCTATCCGAGATTCTGAAAAAACGTAGGGGTAAGCTATAGGGAGAGACGGGTCATATACAACATGTACAACAACCAAGAGGGAATAATAAGAGTGGACGATCAAGAATGAAGTGCTCGTATTAAGAAAGGTGTAAGACAAGGCTGTAGCCTTTCGCCCCTACTCTTCAATCTGTACATCGAGGAAGCAATGATGGAAATAAAAGAAAGGTTCAGGAGTGGAATTAAAATACAAGGTGAAAGGATATCAATGATACGATTCGCTGATGACATTGCTATCCTGAGTGAAAGTGAAGAAGAATTAAATGATCTACTGAATGGAATGAACAGTCTAATAAGTACACAGTATGGTTTGAGAGTAAATCGGAGAAAGACGAAGGTAATGAGAAGTAGTAGAAATGAGAACAGCGAGAAACTTAACATCAGGATTGATGGTCACGAAGTTAAGGAATTCTGCTACCTAGGCAGTAAAATAACCAATGACGGATGGAGCAAGGAGGACATCAAAAGCAGACTCGCTATGGCAAAAAAGACATTTCTGGCCAAGAGAAGTCTACTAATATCAAATACCGGCCTTAATTTGAGGAAGAAATTTCTGAGGATGTACGTCTGGAGTACAGCATTGTATGGTAGTGAAACATGGACTGTGGGAAAACCGGAACAGAAGAGAATCGAAGCATTTGAGATGTGGTGCTATAGACAAATGTTGAAAATTAGGTGGACTGATAAGGTAAGGAATGAGGAGGTTCTACGCAGAATCGGAGAGGTAAGGAATATGTGGAAAACACTGATAAGGAGAAGGGACAGGATGATAGGACATCTGCTAAGACATGAGGGAATGACTTCCATCGTACTAGAGGGAGCTGTAGAGGGCAAAAACTGTAGAGGAAGACAGAGATTGGAATACGTCAAGCAAATAATTGAGGACGTAGGTTACAAGTGCTACTCTGAGATGAAGAGGTTAGCACAGGAAAGGAATTCGTGGTGGGCCACATCAGACCAGTCAGTAGACTGATGACCAAAAAAAAAAAAAAAAAAAAAAAAAAATGAGATTCTTAACCTTTTATTACACGACCGAGTTACTCGTAATGTCTTCAGCAATATTCCATATCATCAAAGTCCAGTAGTTCCTACTCTCTTCTTGCCTGTAATGTTCATCATCCACACTTTATTTTCACACACTATCCATTAAGAATTATTTTCAGTAAAGAATTTCTATCAAATTTATATTCCAGCAAATAAAATATATGATCTGTGCAGTAAGGTACATTTTGTTGTAGCTATGCTGCATTTTATAACTCCTTTAACTAATTCAGTCGTTGCCCAATGATTCGTCTGAAACCATCAACAAACTCTACTTGTCACGTCCCAAGCTATTCCTCCATTTTTGTGATTTATTCACTAAAATCAGAATTTAGTAACGAACATATTATGGCCAGAATCCACATTTGATCCTGGAGATGGTTTACAGTTACAATCATGATTTATAAGTTTCTCTCTCAATATTACGCAGTATATCTGGTATCATCAGTTGTGTCTAGGTCACGATAACGTAAACGGCGCTCGTTCAGCACTCTACAGGCAGGGGTTTCTAGGAAAACCGAAATAATGGCGAACACACTATTAGTTTGTGTTTTGCTGTTGTGATTTCCAAATTAATGAGTCAATACTATACAGATGTGTCAATACTATATAGTACATAAATAGTCCAGCCTGACCAAGTTTTTTCACCGTATACGATCGTCTTTCATCATTCTCAAGAGAGTGGTCGCTGAGGAATACTGAAAGAGTGAAAATCACACTATTAGAGCGCCTGAAGTGTTTTGTTACAGTGGTTTCTAAATTTCTCTCCTAAGATTATATAATTTCTCTGATTTCAAATGGTTCAAATGGCTCTGAGCACTATGGGAATTAACATCTGAGGTCATCAGTCCCCTAGAACTTAGAACTACTTAAACCTAACTAACCTAAGGACATCACACACATCCATGCCCGAGGCAGGATTCGAACCTGAGACCGTAGTAGTCGCGCGGTTCCAGACTGAAGCGCCTAGAACCGCTCGGCCACCGTGGCCGGTGAACTCTCTGATTTCGTCCGGTATGTCCCGCATGTCCCGGACTTCGCAACGTATACGAACCTCCTTCACTATTTTAAAGGCAGTGATGACTTAGGTATGCAGAATGAGTTCGCAATAGACGATTAGGCTCTGTATAGTGTTTTGTTGTAGTGAATTTTAAATTTCTCTTTTAATGTTAAACAATCTACCTGATATCATCCATCTGACACGGTCTCTTCATCTAATACAGTCCTTTTTTGTCACTGTCGAGACGGTGGTGACATAAGAACACTGAAAG
Organism: Schistocerca piceifrons; assembly: GCF_021461385.2. NCBI lineage: Eukaryota > Metazoa > Arthropoda > Insecta > Orthoptera > Acrididae > Schistocerca > Schistocerca piceifrons. The sequence continues at coordinate 657,137,068 of NC_060141.1, forward strand.
AATGCACAACACCCGATTAGCATGTCCGTAGTATTTTACTGTACTCATCCACGTATCACCAAATTTCAAAATAACGTAATACCTAATGTTCTTGAAGGGAAGAGGTATTATTGTTGCTGCGGAATTCACGAGATAACGTTAAAGACAAATGAAAACGAGTTAGAAAGGATATTTTCTGTTGGTCGCTCCTGTTATTAGAGCATCTCAAGAAACTTGCACATTATCTGGGCTCGAGTGTTTGTTGATACTGCCGCCATCATAGTTGTGTGGTTTAACGAGATGCTACATCAGGTAGCTAGGCCAATATATCAGCGCCTCCAAGTGATTTGTTCTCCCCAATGAAACATTGATAGTTGAGAATACCCAAGCAAAAGCATAGCCCATAGCTAGTGTTCCCTTTACCTTCAGTCCCAGAAGATTCTTATCAACAGTTACACAACACCAGTCGGCAGGGTCTCTTTTTATTGTTCACAACGGGAAAAAACAATTGGGAGGGGGGAGACGGGGGTGGCAAGTCACATGGTTGGACTCGAGAAGCTGAAAGTGACAGTGACCCTGCATGGGTGTGGGTGGTGACAGATGGCTTGGAGGCGTCTGTGACCGAACTCAGACTTGGGAAGCAACCGTCTGTCCGACGAAACTGTAGGACGTTGTGCTATTTCAAAATAACTAGATGTGTGTGACTGAATAGAGAATACTGTATCGCATTGTGGTGTATGAGTGAATGTACTAATAAAGAACTGAATACCAGAGTTCAGAAATTGCCTACTTAGCTGAAGGAGTTCGGGCTATCGCTGAAATTTGTTTCCATTACTGATGGTGGTGAGGAAAAGGTTAAATATACTTCGTTAAATTGAATCCATCGTACTGAAACTGTATCAATGCTATTTTTATGTCATGTTTCTCTTCTTATATTTCATTCTTGGTGATAATTTTATCCTTTTGATTCCTTTAAGTATTATATAATTATTTTGGTGTTGGTATTGTCTGCGTTAAAAATCTTCATGCATCATAGTTTTCGAATATACGAACTGCAGATCTACTACAACGAAGTGGTCGTGGGGCCTTGGAAAGTGTGTAAGATTGATTGTCCGGACTGAAGGGATTTGGAATATAAAATGAGGTTAGCTATCTCAATGTGTAGTATATGACGTACGGAGAAAATGACGCAGCATGCTGATAATTAATGCGTTTCACTATCAATTTATTTCTCTCGCTAGCAATATAAAAGAAATAGATAACTGGTATAAGTTGTTTAACAATCTCCAAGGTGTACGAATACATAAGGAGAATGGCCGTCAGTAAGGGAAATGGTCTCAGTGAATTACCAAAATATAACATATTATTTTTTTAAACATTTAAAATCGAGACAGAATAAAGCACCGTAACTACAAATGGAAATGGTATCATAAAGCACGTTCTGCGACGTAAGTCATAACTATGGATTTTATGCATCAACTTGCTCAAAATCTGGGCCATGTCCTACCGGCGTGATGGACAGCCACCACTAGTATGACGACTACACATCTCTGTGAGCCACCAACAAGAGTTCCCCATATCACCTTCGTGTGTGTACATTGACTGGATTTGTGTTTACCGTATTAGGTAATGCTGTTGCCTCATGCCTTGTAACACTTCAGTGTCTTGTTCCTTGGTGGATCCCGGTTTGGGAGCTGATACCGTCTATTGCAGGGTGGTCTGAAAGCGGTCGTCTGGACGGACTTCCTGCAAGGCCTGGTGATGATCGCGGCCTGCTTTGCAGTTATCATCCTAGGTTGCCAGCTGGTGGGTTCCCCGGTGCAAGTGTGGAACATTTCCGACGAGGGCGGCCGCATACGTATCTTCGAGTGAGTGACAACACGGGTATCAGCTTATATGACATTTTATTTTTAGTATGACCTACATATCAAGTTCGAATCAGAGTCACACTGCTGATGAAAGAGCACTGTAGCCGACTCTAATTTAGTTTCATTGTTATTCGGTTGGTGACGTATGTGTCACTGGGCTGTAGAGTATGCTGTCAAAGTGTCATAACATAGCTTTTTTCTTAAATCAGATTAATAAATGAAGGAGTTGCAAATGACTAAACTAAAACATAAGTAACAGTAATAATGAAATGAAAAGCCGTACGAATCACTCTCATTTGATAATTCCTGATGATGGTGAGACGCTGAATGACAAAGTGCCCGGAGGTTGTGTAGGTCTTATCCAAAAGAAAATCGATTTTATTAAAGAATGTGAACCATATAATAAATCAGAGTGCATGCATAAGAAAGAACAAACCAAGAAATAGCGCTCAGTTTATCAAATGACCATAAAACCTTTCCCAACGGGAATAATCATCTTCACCAAAAGGGCACAAGCAAACATGCAAAATAAGAAGTTCTTATCTATACAGACAGTATCAAATATTAATAATTCAATATTTCGTCGCAATGAGAGCAATAATTTTGTAGTAAAAAGTGAACAAGAATTATCACGTGACACCACAGGAGAACACCATGAGTGCCAACCAAGGATTTTGTTCCACAACCTAACCATAAAATGCACCCAGTTAAGACCGACAGTTTAAGCAAGCAAGCTACAGACAACACAGACACAGTGTAGGTTAAAACTTTGGCCAAATGTACAAAAAAATGTACAAACAAAAGCAACGTCAGTTACAGGGGAACAGTTTCCTAATATTCAATCAGTTAAGGCACTACTCTATAATTTCCGGGTCTAACAGTGACCTCGGCGTGTTTGAACAACGTAAGTCTTTGGTTACTTGAGTATGGTAATACAGGATCAACGGCTTACGAGCCAAGAAAACACAGGTCACTACTACAAAATTCCTCCCACTTACAATGGAAACCAGGTTTCAGCTAGCACATCACGTCCCGTGGTGTTCGAAGGCAAACATCATCCGCTACTCCAGCTGGAATGATGCCTCGTGTTCACAAGAAACCATGGCCATCAATCGGCCCAGTTGCCTTGCTGCTTTCTCATACTTACAGCTCCTCCTCCAGCGGTAGCTTCGAGCTCCAACTTACTGGCTGTTTCTATTTACACTGTCGATTCCAACTGCCTCGCAGCCTAAGCACACGGGAAATACCGCAACGGACTTGTGACTTCACACTAGTCGCCTTGTCCGACATACATAGCGAACGCTCGGCTACGTCTGGGACCAGGCAAGAAATAAGTATGTCAATTTTTTTTTCCTTTATTGAGTTTCAATTCCCCCCGAAGGGGGCGTGCTGGCAGCAGCTTACTACACTCTCTACAGCCTACAGACTTTTTCTAAACAAAGGAAGAAGAAAGAAACAAGGAAAAACAGGCGATAAAATGGTGATTTAAAGTGTAAAATGGCGTAAAATGCGGAAAGTTAAAACAGAAAGCAAAAGGGGTTGGCAATGTAGATAAAAGACACAGGAATCAGACAAGTAACATAGTAGACACACAATTAAAAAACACGGCGACAGTCTGGTTTCTGTTCGCAAGAGATAAAAGGCACACCCAGCGACAGTATGATGGCCGTTCGCAACAAGTCCCAAAAAATACAACACGGAACACTCACTGTAAAACACGCACTGTAGAACACTCACTGTAGAACACTGCAGGAACGTGGCAGCACAAAGACGACACTCCCGAGCCAAAGGTAGATGGGGGGGGGGGGGACCTGAAGGAGGGGGAAAAACAAGGAGGGAGGAGAGGAAAATACGAAAAGGGGGGAACCAAGGAGGGAGAGGACTAATAAAGGGTGAGAAGGGCAGACGCAAGAGGGAATGAGAGGAGGCAGAGGAGGGAAATGGAAAAGGACGTGGGGGAGAGAAGGGGACAAAGAGAGGGGAGGTGAGGAAGAAAGAGGATGGAAGGGGGGGAGAGGGAGCCCGGGAAAAGGACAGAGGAAAGGAGGGGGAGTGAGGATCAGAGTTGATAGGAGGGGTAAATGGAGGGAGAGAGGGCATCATCTGGGAGGGGGAGTTGATGGAAGCCACCTTGGGAAAGGAGATGTAGGGTGTAGAGATGGAGGGTGGAGGGTAGGGGGGACACAACGGTGAAGACGTGGCAGGGGGCGGGGATTGGAGAGGAGAGGAGCAACCAGGGGGTGAGGGGGTTCAAGACGGCGGGAGGTGTAGAGGATGCGGATATGTTCGAGGAATAGGAGCAGATGGGAGAAAGGAATGAGATCATAGAGGATCCGCGTGGGGGACGGGAGGCGTATACGGAAGGCGAGGCGGAGTGCATGACGCTCAAGGATCTGGAGGGACTTATAGAATTTGGGGGGGGGGGGTAAGTATGTCAATGGAAAGGCACCCAATAAAGCCTTTAACTTCGTCATATGTTATCGAGAGCGTGAGAATATCTAAACGCGCAGCTACGAAATATTGAAGCGGTCTCAAATATTAACTCGTTTTCTGATGGAGGCAGTCGCTACAGCGCGTAATACCGGTGTTGTCACGCGCAGTGACGTACACAGTGTGTCAGTTCCGTTAAGACTGCTTGTCTGAAATTCCAAACTAGAATGCAATCTCGTGCCGAACTGCGGCGTTACTATCACTTAAGTTTCAATAATAGTTGCGTAGCAGGTCAAAGAGCTAGTATGGCTGCCGCGAATGTAAGTACGTGTCTGACACTCGTCGAAAATTGGCAGTGTAGCAGCGACGCAACATCAAATGTTGTGTTAACATTTGTGTTTACAGGAGAGAACCCTCAGAATTCGACCTCTGCATCGGCAGGCAGATTCCTAGCCGGTTCTCCACGACAACGCCCAGCCTGCAAGGTAATGATTGCGCACGAGCTTTTGGCCAGCAAACGAATCATAGTCGTGGATTAGCCGCTATATTCGCTGGATTTTGCTCCAGCTGATTTCTAGACGTTCCCCAAATTGATAATGGTAATGAAAGACACCGTTACGATGCTGTTAAGGGGATTGAAGAAAATGGTACAGCAGTACAAAATGCAGTTCCAAAAGAAGATTGCAGTGACTGTTTGAAAAATCTTTTAAAACAATTTCAGCTGTGTTTTTATTCAGGGGGAGGTTGTTCTGAATAAATAAAATGATTTTGTGAACATAATCCATGACATACTTTTCATAGCCACACTGTAACCGCACCGCGACTTGTCTTTCTCTTGAGCCTCGATCGCTACCCCATGGCGACAGATGTCACCTATCCTCCACCTACACGGAAGCACTTTTTGTGCGAGCCTTGCCGATACTGAAAGAGGCCTGGCCGTCGTGCCTTCCATGGCGCTGGTGATGCACTGAAGCCTTGTCAGTTACTGCCCACAGTGGTCCAGTGCTGCCACCAAGTTATGACCGCTTCAGCTCTGTACGCCAGACTGCACCTCGCTCTGACAACACGAGACTTCTTGCCTCGCCGTGGTAAAGCAATCGGAGAGTAGCCTACATGCGTGCCCTCTGGAGCATCAAGAAAACATGGGCAATGATGGCGCAACTGCTGGGCAGAGTGGGAAACTGCTAATTGTTGGAACAACGATAAAAGAAAAGGGAGTGAGACAGCCATGCCACGCTAGTTGCGAATATCATACTACAGGTTCTTTCACAATGTTTTGACGATTTCATATTTACATAACACACGAACTGCTCGTGAAGCAATGTTGGACATTTTAGACAAGGTACAACAATTACAAGGTGTGATTCAGAAGTTTCAATACCGATTAATTTCTGAGAAGGGGAACGCGCGCGGACTAGTTCCGCCGGGTGAGGGAATTAATGGGGGTCTCAGGGAACGAACTGACGCTACGGTAGTTGCCTCCGGAACCCTGGAGAGGGCGCATCGCTTGCAGCGTGAGTGCGTGTCATTGACTTCGGTCGAATAGTTGGAGAGGTGGAAATGGAGCAGCACTTGGAGCAGCGTTATGCCATTAAGTTTTGTGTGCGACTGAACAAAACCTCCACGGAGACTCTCGGCGTGATTCAAGAGGCCTTTAAGGAAGAAGCCATATCCCGTGCAACGGTTTTTTATGTGGCACAAATGTTTCAGATATGGCCATGGGAATGTTGAAGACAATGACCGCTCTGGGAGGCCATCATCAAGCCGAACGGATCAAAATGTGGAGAGAGTGACGGAACTTTTAGACAATGACCTTCATCTTTGTGTGAGTGCTCCGCCGCTTGAGGGATCAAATCCGCCGTGTCCGCCCGGCGATCAAGCGCTATTGGATTCTCCTCCACGACAACGCTCCCGCTCACACGTCGCGTGCCGCCGCCAAAGTTTTGGCCCAGTTCAACGTGACAATACTCCCGCAGCCACCCTACAGCCCCGACTTGGCTCCAAGTGACTTTTTCCTTTTCCTCCGAATGAAGACAGGCCTAAAATGGAAGCGATTCGACTCTATCGACGCCATCCAGCAGGCTTCGACGAGAGCCCTTGACAGCATGACGCCCGTGGCCTTACAGAAGGGCTACGAACAGTGGAAGAGGCGCTGGCAGCGCTGTGTTCATGCTGAAGGATCATATTTTGAAGAATTTTAGTGCGCTGTACATAAATGTCCAATAAATTTCTAGTTCTGAGTTAAGTCTAGAAACTTTTGAATCACACCCTGTACATCGGTTAAACGAAGAACGTTCTCGGCTACACAATACTCTATGCGTTCCATCCAGTTTTTGAACACATCTTTGTAGCTGCTTGAGCAATTCTGGAAATTTAACGGTGAATTGATCTTTTAACTGTTTCAAACTCCTCGGCCGATAGTACATTCTTGCATTCAAACATTGATATAGGTGAAAGTCTGGTTCCTTTAAATAAGGCGAGTGAGGCGGCCATTCGACAATATGCAGATACCAACCGTTACACGGACCACTTGGAAGGTCTTATTGGATATTCGGCATGTTGCGCTTTCTTGTTTGAACCAGGTTTTCGTAACGAACGACAAGGGCGTGTCTTCATACTGCTAAGCATACATTCGATGTTTTCGGTAGTTTGTATGGCTTTCCAAGAGCCGGTTGACTTTCGATTCGATGCACTAGCAGTTGCACGGAAGTTTCTTACCTAGCTCACTATTGCTCCACGAGCAAGAATTGGAAATCGCGGCTGAAACTTGAAATGCTTACGAAAGGCACGTCGTACGCGCTCGGCACATTCGCCGGAGCGCTCCACAACGTAAGCACGATGTCGCTTCAACCAGTGTGACACGATTACTGACCTGTATATGGGACGAAACTTGACACTCCTCACCACTAATAGACGGTGCCACTGTCGCTATATCTTGTTTCTCAAGCACTCCGTCTTCAGGCCACGAGTGGCCTACAGGGACCATCCGACCGCCATGTCATCCTCAGCGGAGGATGCGGATAGGAGGGGCGTGGGGTCAGCACACCGCTATCCCGGTCGTTATGATGGTATTCTTGACCGAAGCCGCTACTATTCGGTCGAGTAGCTCCTCAGTTGGCATCACGAGGCTGAGTGCACCTCGAAAAATGGCAACACCGCATGGTGGCTGGATGGTCACCCATCCAAGTGCCGGCCACGCCCAACAGCGCTTAACTTCGGTGATCTCACGGGAACCGGTATATCCATTTCGGCAAGGACGTTGCCCTGTTTCTAGAGCGCGTTATTAAAATTTTAAATCTTTAAAACATCGTGAAATGCCCTATTATCTAGAATAACTTCAAAAATAATGGTAGACACGTTCAGGCCGCTTAATTTGATATTAAAACATTTTTACCTTTTGAATTTTAATAATATGATTAACCTGATCTCGTGTGTAGGAACAGTATTGACTACAAGTCGTCTTAGTGAATTACAGTCCATAACAAAATAATGTGGACCCAAAGTATCCACAGCGGAGAAGAAAAGATTTTTTCCCCGTGGGAAGCCTTCCATTTCGCCTCTGACACTTGTGGAAAGCTAGAAAATGGACAAAATTCTGCAGACGTTTTGAAAGTAATGAGGTTATAAACTAAATGGCTTTGTCGCTATTTTTGTACTATGTCGATAATCATGGAGTGTTAGAGACTGGTTGTGTGTTTCGGCACGATACAAGTGTTTCTACTAGGAATTTCATACAGTGTTTAATTTTTTTCATTACTCTCAAAATACAAGAATTTCTATTCAGAGAGGTTGATGAAATTCCAATGAAACTCTGCAAGGACTGCTTCACGAATTAGAAAGTTTTATAAGAACTGTCTGTATCCACAGTCAAACATAAAATTAAAGAAAGTACCAACGTATTTTGCAGTCATATAGATCCTCACTTGTTAACAATATTTTGTTTATAGTTACGAAACTAAAATTTTGTTATTAACATAGCTCTGCTTCTTACTCACAGCATAATGTGCATATTGTCTCTTAACTTACTCAAAATTTCGAATCGCGTTTCTCTATAAACTATGGTATTATGAAACGATGCAACACAGAACCGTCGTCGTACACCACCAAAACACGCATACTTTTTGTTCTGTCAAGCTTATCGTTTATTAATGTTTATGTATTGCATGAATCAATCTTCCGCAAATTGGAAACATCCTTATGTCACTGTAATTTTAAATTAAGAACTATAAAGCTTACTATATATACTGAAGGATGGCTAATATCGCACAAAAACAAGTATATGAAAACTTAATCTCTCTTCTCTCCTTACAGAATGAATCCAAGCCCATTTGTACGGAACTCCTTCTGGACCATTGTCCTCGGAACGACAGCAAATTGGTTGACAGTCTGCGCCATTAACCAGGGCTCCATGCAGAAGTTCCTGTCGGTGCCCAATCTGCGTAGCGCCAGGATGTAAGTACTCCCCTCTAAATTAATGACTCAGCAATTCAATTATTGACAGACTTAGAAAATGTAGTACCTTCTCTGTATCCATACATCACACTACTTTCACTGTAGGTAATCGTTGATTTGTAGGAAAACGGTTGTAAAATAGAAGTTACAACAACCGAAATTATTTAAAAATGATGAACACTAGTTTCGTTTCACAGAATAAATAATGCCAACCAGTCAACAACATTGTGAACCGAGATCTGTTAACTACCTATACACTTCGACTAATAGCAACTCCTTTGTCTTCATTAGCTCACTCATATTTTTGAAGCCGCACGGGGTAGCCGTGCCATCTGAGCCGTCTTGTCACGATTCGCGCGGCTCCCCTCGTCGGAGGATCGAGTCTTCCCTCGGGCATGGGTGTGTGTGTTGTCCTTAGCGTAAGTTAATTTAAGTTAGATTAAGTAGTGCGTAAACCTAGGGACCGATGATCTGAGCAGTTTGGTCCCACAGTCCTTACCAAAATTTTCCAAAATATTTTTGAACAAGTTGAGTAAATAATGAAGGTAACATCTCAGTAAGAATGAATTAGAGAGCTGTCGTGATTACTGTGGAATGCTCTTGAGGTGCTTGGATTTTTTAAGGAATTTTGAACTGAAAACACTTCGGAGCTGTGTACACTGAAGCGCCAAAGAAGCTGGTATAGGCATACTATTCAAATACAGGGACATGTAAACAGGCCGAATACGACGCTGCGGGTGGCAATGCCTATAATACAAGTGTCTGGCGCAGTTTTAGATCAGATACTGCTGGTACAATGGCAGGTTATCAATATTTAACTGCTACAATAGGCGAACTAGCTATGGGACTCAGCATCTCCGAGATAGAGATGAAGTGGGGCTTTTCCCGTACGACCATTTCACGAGTGTTCCGTGAATATCACGCATCATGTAAAACATCAGATCTGCAACATCTGCGCTGCTGGAAAAAAATCCTGCAGTAACACGACCAACTAACTACGACTGAAGAGAATCATTCAAAGTGACAGAAGTGCAACCCCTCCGTAAATTGCTACAGATTTCAATGCTGGGCCATCAACAAGTGTCGGAGTGCGAACCACTCGACGAAAAACCATTTATACTCTTGTACCCTTGATGACCGCACAACACAAAACTTTATGCCTCACCTGGGCTCGTAAACATCCGACACTGGACTGTTGATGACTGGAAACATGTTGCCTGGTTGGACGAGCCTCGACTCCAATTGTATCGAGCGGATGGACATGTACGAATATAGAGACAAGCTTATGAATCAATGGAGCCTGCATGTCAGCAGGGGACTGTCCAAGCTGGTGGAGGGTCTGTAATGGTGTCGGGCGTGTGAGGTTGTGATATGGGACCCATGCTACGACTAGAAACGACTCTGACAGGTGACATGTAAGCAATCGTCCTATCTGATCACCTGTCCATTGTGCATTCCGACGGACTTCGGTAATTCGAGCAGTACAATGCGACACGCCATACGTCCAGAATGGCTCCAGAATGGCTACAGGAACACTCTTCTGAGATTAAACATTTCCGCTGGCCACCAAACTCCTCAAACATTAACATTAATGAACATATCTGGGATTCTTTGCAACGTGCTGTTAAGAAGTGATCTCCACCCCCTTTTTCTCTTCCGGATTTATGGTCTGTCCTGAAGGATTCATGGTGTCAGTTTCCTCCAGCACTACTTCAGACATTATTCGACTCCATGCCACGTCGTGTTGTAGCACTTCTGCATGCTCGCGGGAGCCCTATACGCTATTAGGCAGGTGTACCAGTTTCTGTGGCTCTTCAGTGTATAAGACATGTAATCCTAAGGAATCAAAATGCGATTTATTTTCAACAGATCGCTGGAAATTGTTGCAAAGAGGTTTATTAAATAAGAGCTTCTTCACATCAACAACAAGTTATTTGTAGGATGATCGCGTAGAGAAAAGCCTTTTCCATGCTGTGATATACTTTATTTCCTGTGCTGATTTTCGATCATCTCCGTTATTAAATGTCTTATGTTTCAGCTGCTTGTTTGGTTTCGGTGGAGGCATAATCACAATGAAAGCGATCAGCGTGTTCACTGGCCTGCTAATATATGCAACGTACCACAACTGTGACCCTATATCGGCGAAGGTAAGTAGCTAATTACGAATTTCTCATTATGATTTTAAACATAACAGTTCGGTAGTTGTGATATGGTAACTATGCGTGGAGATGCGTGTCAAAGAATATGGGATTTTCCATCTTCCGATAATACCTGCAATTGCAACTTACAGAAATGTTGCATAAAACGAAGCGTAATAAAAATTCACAAAAAATAATGTGAAGCCAATTACTAGGGCTCACTATGTTCTCTTTTTTAAATTTTGTATTACATACCTATATCAGACATTTCATTATGTGGATTCCCAGGCGATGTGACGACATTTTAAAGTAAAGAATTTTCGTCTCGCACTGTAGTACTGGAGTCTTCAACGAAAAACACAGAGTGCTGCAATGAGAACAGTGAGTTCAAAACACAGCGTCCACTAGGCGACTGAGAATGAAAGACGCAGGACATGAATTTTATCCACTGAAGGCTCATTGCTTGGTCACGAAATAGAGGATTCAGTGATGACAGTTCTATTACACTAAATGTTTCTAAGCTAAGGATTAAAGCACTTCCGGCTTATTCAGTCCCCGAGTATCTTGTTTCAGACCTACTTCTTCAGTCATCTATGTATCGTTTCACTGTGTTTCGGTTAGCAGTTAAACAGTGTCCTCATCATTCTGGTGCTGTCCATTCTTGCCACATACTCCTACAATTTGTTGTTTATTACTTCGCGTAATGCTGAAATATCTTTAGGCCTTTCTCTTTCCGCTCAGTACTGTATATTGTGCCACGCATCGAGCTTATGTTCGTCTGCTATGTACTTTTTATTATCTTAGTGTTCCAGTGTGGCACCAATACTTATTGATTTGTACGTAAGCGACACTGATTGTAAAATGGATTACATCTTTCCTGAACGGGATCTGTACATAGGGGTAACCAGGAGATTCAATTGAGTGCGACCTTTTATATTTGCAACAGTTACACAATTACAAACAGTATACGAGCGTTAGGAACATTCAAGAACTGTATTTCTCATTGCAAGCTATAAAGTACTGCTCCCTTTCATACTGTTGGATGACTTCTTCAACTCCTAAAACAGTAACAAGTTTTTTAAAGCTTTGTTTCAGCAAGACGACGACGACGCCGTTATGTATGTGTAACAGGTTACAAGTTCAATTATCTTCAGAATGTAACTCTCACAGATTTGACAATCAAGCTCTACTCTTCCATTCGCAATTTACCTGTTAATTTTTTAAGTTTGCTTCTTACCCATTTTTCCTGCGCTCCCTATTCACTTACATTCTCATTGCTGGCGATATATAGTTTTAATTTTGTGCCAATATTTAGCATCAGTAACTTTTCTATTCGTTGCAAATTGTGACTCTTGGTAATATGCTTCTCTAAGCTTGGTTTGTAAACGAGGGAATTGTGTAATACATTTATTGCACAGCAAATGGCTGTTCTTTTTTCTGTCCATCATCCGCAGGTTCATAGTGCGCTGTATTATGTAAAACGATTCTCATTTATTCTTCACTCGCAGTTGTACATTTTTTATTGCATAAAGTGTTTTAATCTCTTTGGATCATCTTCAGACTATCCGCCTGTAGCAGCTGAGTGGTCAGCGCGATGGAATGTCATACCTACCGGTCAGGATTCGATTCCCGGCTGGGTTGGAGACATTTTCCGCTCAGGGACTGGGTGTTGTGTTGTTCTTATCATCATTATTTCATACCCATCGACACGCAAGTCACCGAAGTGGCGTCAAATCGAAAGACTTGCACCAGGCGAACGGTCTACCCGGCGGAATTTAGTAATTGACTCAGAAGCATGTACTGTCTGTTACAACCTCATAGATTACATAGTCGCATTCCACGGCTAATGCGGAAGGTCATGGCAGTGGCGCAGTCCGGGACGGCTCGGCGAAATTACGTCAGGACGTAACTGAAGACTAACACTATGGCCATGAGTGGTCGAGCATTTAACAGATAGCCCGGCACAGCACAGGTACCAGAGACGTCATATCGTCGGCCAAAAGGGAAAGCATCCTGTCCACAATAGCTTCATCTTATTCATTTTCTGGTCATCAGGCTGTGGTCTAACACATATTTATGTGCCCAACGTTTTATTTCAGACAACGGAAGACCTCCTCAGAGGGTCATAGAGAAGTTAATTTTTAAACGTAAACGTCATTAGGAACTCTAGGAATGGTTTTTTCGGCTTGCTAAATAAGTTCACGTTTGTGTTTTAACTAACTAGCACGTCATAGTCTCTGAGAATGTCTTCTGTAATTGAAGAAAGGTTCAGGAGTGGAATTAAAATACAAGGTGAAAGGATATCAATGATGCGATTCGCTGATGACATTGCTATCGTGAGTGAAAGTGAAGAAGAATTAAATGATCTGCTGAACGGAATGAACAGTCTAATGAGTACACAGTATGGTTTGAGAGTAAATCGGAGAAAGACGAAGGTAATGAGAAGTAATAGAAATGAGAACAGCGAGAAACTTAACATCAGGATTGATGGTCACGAAGTCAATGAAGTTAAGGAATTCTGCTACCTAGGCAGTAAAATAACCAATGACGGACGGAGCAAGGAGGACATCAAAAGCAGACTCGTTATGGCAAAAAAGGCATATCTGGCCAAGAGAAGTCTACTAATATCAAATACCGGCCTTAATTTGAGGAAGAAATTTCTGAGGATGTACGTCTGGAGTACAGCATTGTATGGTAGTGAAACATGGACTGTGGGAAAACCGGAACAGAAGAGAATCGAAGCATTTGAGATGTGGTGCTATAGACGAATGTTGAAAATTAGGTGGACTGATAAGGTAAGGAATGAGGAGGTTCTATGCAGAATCGGAGAGGAAAGGAGTATGTGGAAAACACTGATAAGGAGAAGGGACAGGATGATAGGGCATCTGCTAAGACATGAGGGAATGACTTCCATGGTACTAGAGGGAGCTGTAGAGGGCAAAAACTGTAGAGGAAGACAGAGACTGGAATACGTCAAGCAAATAGCTGAGGACGTAGGTTGCAAGTGCTACTCTGAGATGAAGAGGTTAGCACAGGAAAGGAATTCGTGGCGGGCCGCATCAAACCAGTCAGTAGACTGATGACCTAAAAAAAAAATTTTAAAAATGATGATAAAACATTAGGGACAGAAATATGACTCGGATCACCACGTAATGCCCATACACCGGCCGTGAATCCTGCACTGTACGATAATATTAGTAATTTTTGAGAACATTTGTCCTCGATAAATAGCTGTCTGGCAAAAAGTACTTTAAAAGTGAATTACAAATAGTGGCGACCTCAAAAAAGACATTTATTTCGATGGTAACGGGTTTCGGTCAGTATTTGACTATCCTCAGACCCTCATATCGCTTGGAATTTGTGGAGTTAACAGCACCCGCTCCATTCACCTCCACAGCCTACCATCGTAGTCAGAGGATCTGAGAATGGTCAAGTAATGGCCGAAACCGGTTAGCATCGAAATAAACGTGTCTACAGTGGCTACTGTTTGTAATCCATTTTTATGATAAGATTTTCACATATGTGAAAATTACCGAACTATCAGTCACAGCTGCAAAATACTCACGCGAACTCTTTACAGACGGATGGAAAAACTGGTAGAAGCCGACCTCGGGGAAGATCAGTTTGGATTCCGTAGAAATATTGGATCACGTGAGGCAATACTGACCTTACGAATTATCTTAGAAGAAAGATTAAGGAAAGGCAAACCTACGTTTCTAGCATTTGTAGACTTATAGAAAGCTTTTGACAATGTTGACTGGAATACTCTCTTTCAAATTCTAAAGGTGGCAGGGGTAAAATACGGGGAGCGAAAGGCTGTTTACAATTTGTAGAGAAACCAGATGGCAGCTATAAGTGTCGAGGGACATGAAAGGGAATCAGTGGTTGGGAAGGGAGTGAGACAGGGTTGTAGCCTATCTCCGATGTTATTCATTCTGTATATTGAACAAGCAGTAAAGAAAACAAAAGAAAAATTCGCAGTAGGTATTGAAATCCATGGAGAAGAAATAAAAACTTTGAGGTTCGCCGATGACATTGTAATTCTGTCAGAGACAGCAGAGGACTTGGAAGTGCAGTTGAATGAATGGACAGTGTCTTGAAAGGTGGATATAAGATGAACATCAACAAAAGCAAAACGAGGATAATCGAATGTAGTCGAATTAAGTCGGGTGATGCTGAGGGAATTATATTAGGAAATGAGACACTTAAAGCGGTAAAGGAGTTTTGCTATTTGGGGAGCAAAATAACTGATAATGATCGAAGTACAGAAGATATAAAACGCAGACTGGCAATGGCAAGGAAAGCGTTTCTGAAGAAGAGAAATTTGTTAACATCGAGTATAGATTTAACTGTCAGGAACATGTTTCTGAAAGTATTTGTTTGGAGTGTAGCCAAGTATGGAAGTGAAACAAGGAAGATAAATTGTTTGGACAAGAAGAGAATAGAAACTTTTGGAATGTGGTGCTACAGAAGAATGCTGATGATTAGATGGGTAGATCACGAAACTAATGGGGAGGTATTGAATAGAATTGGGAAGAAGAGGAGTTTGTGGCACAACTTGACAAGAAGAAGGGACTGGTTGGTAGGACATGTTCTGAGGCAGCAAGGGATCACAAATTTAGCGTTGAAGGGCAGCGTGGACGGTAAAAACCGTAGAGGGAGAACAAGAGATGAAGGATGTACGTTTCAGTAAGTACTGTGAGATGAAGCTTGTAGAGGATAGAGTAGCATGGAGAGCTGCATCAAACCAGTCTCAGGATTTAAGACCACAACACACATATTTTTATGATATGATTTATGGTAAGATTCTACAGCAGCATTCAATGTCAAATGTTTAGAAAGAAATGAGAGCTACCCTTGTACTGCTTGTATCACACACAGACTAGGAAGTAACTACCAAAATATATATCGAGAGCCCGTTCGGTCTTGAGCTTATACAGTACAACCACTATTACAAAACAGTTGCCTCCGTTGTACCTAAGGCTTCACTGACGCATACGCTATTAGGAGTGGCTGTAAAGATTTAGTTGGTTTGTTTATTGGGCCTCAGTCATATCATGTATTTCTGAAAACATCGGTCTAGACTGGAGTGTGTGCCTTGGTGCTGCAGGCGATATCGAGGCCGGACCAGCTGCTGCCCTACTACGTGATGCAGGTCTCCACGGCTGTGCCTGGACTGCCCGGTCTCTTCGTCGCTGGTATTTTCAGCGCAGCCCTAAGGTAAGAATCTGTTATGTATCATTTCATCACATATGGTAGCATACAAATTGCGGTTTTCTTAGTAGTGAGGACGCAGAAAGTTATCTTGGAGGGACAGTCGTCGAGTTGTGTTGGTTACTGATCGTGCTGTTTATTAATGACACGGCAGACAGTATTAACAGTAATCGCGTACCAGACCCGTCCCAGGGCGGAACTGCCAAAGCTACTCAGTGCTACCTTTCCGTATCTCACCTTCTGTATACCACACTCTGATACTTGCTTACGAATGGCACGTCGACGTGCACGACTCGTCGTCCAGGGAAAGCGATAGTCTGTCCAGTTAGACTGGATTAAAAATATGTATGGTTTAAACATTTAGCAGAGCGCCAGAATGAGATTTTCACTCTGCAGTGGAGTGTGCGCTCATATGAAACTTCCTGTCAGATTAAAACTGTGTGCCGGACCGAGACTCGAACTCGGGGCCTCATATGGTAGAGCACTTGCCCGCGAAAGATAAAGGTCCTGAGTTCGAGTCTCGGTCCGGCACTCAGTTTTAATCTTCCAGGAAGTTTCATATCAGCGCGCACACTGCTGCAGAGTGAAAATCTCATTCTGGAAACATCCCCCAGGCTGTGGCTAAGCCATGTCTCCGCTATATCCTTTCTTTCAGGAGTGCTAGTTCTGCAAGATTCGCAGGACAGCTTCTGTAAAGTTTGGAAGGTAGGAGACGAGATACTGGCAGAAGTAAAGTTGTGTGCTTGGGTAGCTCAGATGGTAGAGTTAGAGTCTCGGTCCGGCATACAGTTTTAATCCGCCAGGAAGTTTCATTTTCCAGAGTGATCAGCAAAGAAACTTACGATTTTACATGCTTTAGCGCATGTGAGTGTTTCATTCGCACTGGAACTAAAAAAAAAAAAGGTGTGGCAGTGGGGAATTATCAACAGTTTGAGAAAGTGAAGTGTAAATAGCACAGCGCAGGAAATACTGCAGAATGCCAGAAACTGCCAAGTGCAAATGTGAAATGAAGCCTTTCGTCACTAAGCGCTGCTGGCAATGAGGCAAGGAGGACTATGTGTAAAGAAACACCATTAACCACGGAAGATGCTATATAAATAAAAGCGAAACGCGTCTGCTGTAATTCTTTTTAATGAAACTGCTGCCAGCTCTAGACGGATAACCTACAGTAATAGATTTTAACAGCTGCTTCGGAAGATGGCCACGCAAACAAATGTATTAGTATTACATTATGATTAGAATCTCAGTGCGTCCCAAATCGAGTCAACTCATACAAACACATGAGTGTAATAATTAGTGAGGGTGTGAAATGAAATGATGACCTAGGCTCTGCTACAGGTAAGGCAAGTGGAAAACTGGCTCATAATAGGAAACTGGGAAAATACATTGAAGCAAAATTCAAATTTTCATCTTGGCTCTAACACAGTCTCAGTAGTCTGCAACATTCGACCAGCACTAGAATATAGCTCAAGTGTGTGGGTCGCATAGCGAATATTGCCAGTACGGTATCTTGAGCGTATACAAATAATGACAGCATTAATGGTTATAGGATTGCTTCATCCAATGGAGAGCATCACGAATATGCTGAAAAACCTCAAATGACAGACCAGTGACGACAGTCGACAACTATTGTAACATCTCATTTTCAGACCATGCCTGTTAATTACAACTGGCTCGTGTTCCTGGTGAAAGGATGCTTGCTTCAGTCTGGAGTTGCTGGGCCTAGTTTTTCACTAAAGAGACTGGTCTACAAGGTGAATGTGAAGGGTGATTATTTCCCCAGTGACGGTCGTTGTTTCCAGTATCCATTATAGATTCAAATGGCTCTGAGCACTATGCGACTTCTGAAGTCTTCAGTCGCCTTCAACTCAGAACTAATTAAACCTAACGAAGGACATCACACACATCCATGCCCGAGGCAGGATTCGAACTTGCGACCGTAGTGGTCGCCCGGCTCCAGACTGTAGCGCCTAGAACCGCACGGCCACACCGGCCGGCTGTTCATTATAGAAAAAGAGCTTAATGTCCTGCCGCGAGGCAACAGAAAATGGCCAATGAGAATGCTTACATTCTGCACCCGATTCTGATTGGTTGAAAGCTTTATATGAATGTTTAGTTGAATGTTTGTATGAACAGACAGTAATGACGATTGACAGCAGTCAGAAATTAATTTGCTGAATGGGAATATCTTTGCATCAGCTGCTTTAGGATTAAATGTACCGCCTATTAGTGACATAGCAAACCGGATTTCCTACTTATCACGAATGGTCGCTTTAAGCATTTCGGCTATACCTGCATGCCTTCCGGGGCGACACAAACTTCCGCTTCGATATTGGGATGTAGACTTCTGTATGTCGCACTAAGGAATAGGGATGTAAACAGCGTGATATATGGAAGTTTAGGTAGGTCCAGGAGGCAGGCATGCATAGCCGAAATGCTTAATGCGACCGTTCACGATATGCAGAAAATACGGCTTCGAGTCCCGCTGTGGCACATGTATCCACATATCACTAATAGGTGGCATATCCATACCTAACACATGTGATGCTCATATATCGAGTAATTTTATAGACCAGTCTGAGGCCACCGAAGGGAAAGGTTGACTAGCAGTCCTTGTGTGATTGAGGAATTGTATGCCTTCTGGGGTTGAGGTGATGTCTTCATTGTGCATAAGAAGTCCGGAATAGCTGACCCTTCGTGATCATTCAAATGACGTAGTGCAGTGCGAAAGACAGAGAGAATCCGAAGTGAGTTCCTTGGTACAGGTGTGCAACGCTATCTAGCATTTTAGTGTTTTTCTCGGCGTGTCTGGATGATTCGTGAGCGTGGACTTGTCACGAAAAGAGAGAGACCTAGAGCTCGACGCCCTGACTAGGTTGCGGTGGCATTAAATAGAAATGACGGATTTGTCTAGGCTTGTTTCGTTCCAATAAACTTCATTTGTGTCCATGAAAACTGGAGACTTATATTTTATGTGCTTCCCTCTCATATTGGCTTGTAACTGTATTCCTGTTTTGTTTGTGCAATAATCGGAGGCAGTTGCTAAAAGTCAGTTGAATGTGGTCAGTTGCACTGTGAGCGATGTCCATATCCAATTATACTGGTCGGACAATGGGATTTTCCTGAAAATTAACCTGCGCGAGAAAGGTCACTTTTTTGAAAACCTGTCGTTTAGTCCCACTTCAAAGCAAAAGTTCGAAATTTGGCTCAAAAATCGTCAGTAGAGGGGCAAGAGCGTGGCACATTATGACATCACTCCCGGGCTCGGCGATGCTTCGAACATCTACGTGTCGATATGTGCCAAGATAAGGTCGGCGCTCGGTTCATCTGAGGTGTAAGGAGAGATAACGACATAAATTTGGGACTATATTTCACCATAGGTTTACCCTGCGCCATCGCAGACGTGTCACATCATGGAAACGTCGTCGCACCACCAGTCCTCCTGATACCTCTGCTACACATGTCCAGCATTGTAATCATGTGGTATTCTAACGAGTGGTTAAGGAAAATATTTCGGACATACCGCTGTTCAGAATCAGACATTAGAAGATGTCACAAAGGTCACGAATGAAACCACGCCTTTCCTTCAGGTGTTGATTTCCAAATTTCTCGTTCTAAAAGACAGTTTGCTGTCTGATATACAACAGGACGACGTTCTTGACAACCTTTGACACTGCCGATACCTCCTGGAGCAATCAGCCCTTCCGTAAATACATCGTGTGACTTCAAGCCTATTAAACTTAATCTCACCCTTTGGGATTTTAGCGTGGCCGCAATTTATGCAATGGTGTACCGGATGGATCCATTAAAGCCCATTGACGAAAAATGAACGGATCCGAAACCGAAAAGGGTGTTGACGATTTTCATCCCTCTTCTGCCCCCCTCCCCCACGTGAATAACGCGACAAAGGGTACGTCTAACGTGCTCAAATTCGGCGAAATCCTCGATACCATCTGAGCATGTTTGTTGGGCACTTTAATAACATCACCCATACGCCATTCCTGCCCGTTGGCGCGACGGGCACCCTTTCAACAATAGCGCCTGCTAACCGGAAGAGAGATGTGAGGAATGTCCAAAGGGTGCCTCCTGCTGGTGGATAGTGATCGGTGATGGATGTCTCTGCAGAGAGTTATTTTTGAAGTCTCCAAGAAAGATGCACAATTAGCGCTGAGGATAGTGATGAACTAGAGGTATTAGACGGGCCTTTCGCTGTTTGATTTATGCATGTGTCGGTGTCGTACCCACTCGTGCACAAACAAGAGGAGAGGTGTAAAAGGAAGGGATGTAAAAGCATAAACGTCCTAATTGGATTCGGATAAAAAATGTTTTTGTCAGCGAAACGTGTGAAAATGAAAGCCCAATGGAAGGGGTGGTTTCATTGGCGCACTTTATGCAATTCGTCAGGCCTTTTCGTGTTGATTCCGAGGGAAAATGTGTCTGTACCGTTTCCCACCCATAAAAAAGCCGAGTGATTTGCAACGCTGGGCCTCACGGTTTAGACTTCCGTCGACTGGGCATCAAGAGGAGGAGTGAGATGTGGATAAGGGGAGTTGTAACGACCTTCTCAACGTATGACAAGACCACGATGGCGTTTGCCAGAGTTATGGTGAAATGTGGTGCCAGTGTGATAAAGTTAACCTCACATGGACTTCTGAGCTCCGGCCTCATTTTGGCACATGTCGACAGCCTGAAGTGTGACCCAACCAGCAGATGACGTTGCAGGGCGCCACTTTCATGCGCATTTACAGAGCGCCGGTACCTTCCAGTCAGATTTAGAAGTTCAACATTGTTTGGGTGAAAGTGACGGGGTTTCAGAAAAGTGACCATATTATACTGTTGTGCAGTGTGGATGGATACCTACGAAGCTACTCATTACTCATTTTTCAACTGTGAAGTTTAACGCGGTCTCACAGGATAAAGAGAGGCTGTCGACTCTTATCTGCATCGATCCGGCAATGGAAGACGAGTCTGGCAATAAACGCTTCCAATAAAATTCACTGATCAGTAGGGGACACCAGGTCATGTTGAAGCACGGTCCACGTTGCCGCAGAGCACGTTTCTCGGAAACCATTCTTGCTAGAGCGGAGGCTGAGTACTGCCATCTACTGAGGACTCACAATAACTTTGTTCTACTAGCTGAGTGAACGTGCTTTTGTGCAAGGTGAGTAAATTTTGTTACTCAAATGTCGAAGCTTTTAGGAAACATAACTTTTAGAACTGTGAATGGATAAATATACGTTCGTTTAGAGGAGATTATTATACTTTAAAAGGTAAATTTATATAATCTCAAAGCACGTAAGCTACTATAGTAATTGCGAAACTAATTCAAACATCGCGATGGTGTGCGTTTAGTACACTTATGTTCGAAAACAGTGCGCCCGATATTTTTCAAGTATAGTCTGTTGCACCCAAACATCTAAGGGCGAACTCAACAGTAAACTCTTAGTTTTCTGTAATTTAACGAAAACTGGACGAGGCAAAATCGAAATTTTTCAGATTTGAAAATAGATAGAATTACGCAAAACACTTCTGTCTGCAAGTTTTTGGTCTCGTATTCCTCGATATGACGATTTAAAAAAAGTCCTTGAATTAATGGACCGAACAACAATTAAGAAGAGACACTGCATTTTGTAAGCTTAATGGAGGTTTTTTTAATACAACTGTTTAATATTGTGGGCAGAGGGAGAATTTTTTATTGCAGTTTTATTCCAATTAATTTTAGGTTATTCAGCAACATGTACCGACCAAGATAATACATATTGCAGTGATACAACTGCTTTCATTATGTCTCAATCAGGGTGTCCAGAATCAGTGGCGCGTAATGATCAGAGGCTTGAAATCAAAATTTTCCTCTTTCGTGGATTAGAAAAGACGGTCACCATGACTGACTTTCCTACTCCTGATTTGCTTTTCTTAATCCTAGGGGCAGGCAGCGGGAAATTCTTTAAAGAAGATACGCACAAAAATTATTTTACTGCTTGATCTGATGTGGAATGCTGGATCTAAAAATGGTTCAAATGGCTCTGAGCATTATGGGACTTAACTTCTGAGGTCATCAGTCCCCTAGAACTTAGACCTACTTAAACCTAACTAACCTAAGGACATCACACACATCCATACCCGAGGCAGGATTCGAACCTGCGATCGTAGCAGCAGCGCGGTTCAAGACTGAAGCGCCTAGAACCGCTCGGCCACTCCGGACGCCGCTGGATCTAAGAACTGAGCCGCTGGATGCAAGCAAGAGAGATGTTTCTGGAGTACTCAAGTTTACGCCATCCATCCAATAAGTGCCACGACTGATTTTATTCCTGGGACATAAGTGACTTTAACTAATTCGAATCAACAACTGTAAGTAACAGGTGCGCATGTGACCTGTCAGTTGTGAGCATGAAGTGTCAGGTAGTGGACGTGCGACGGCATTATGTTGCATTCACTATGTCACATCCGCAATTTAGCGACATCTCTAAATCAATATTTCGAAGAAGAGAGAACTGTGTGCAAAGTTTGTCCCGCATACCTTGATGCCCGAAAAAAAACAAGGACGCGTGGATGTCTACTGCAGCTTCATTGAAATGCAAAACGTAGACAATTATTTCTGGAAAATAGCATAAGGGGTGAAGAGACATGGCGTTGTCAGTACGAACCGACCACAAACCTCAAACGGCATAAATTCGGATGAAAAGTATTGATGACATTACAGATACTCAACTTGAGAAACATCCCAAAGAATTACTTGTTTTGTAAATAAAACCCCCTTTTCTTGCTGCAACTGAATTTATTTCTCCCCATTGCGTTTCTCCTTTTTCTTGCTCTAAGGAATCTTCAGTGGGACAGTTTGCTGTGATCTGCGTTTCCTCCAATCTGGGCCGAAGGTCGCACTTCTACTTTATCTCCGAAACATAAGCACAACTTTGTACTGCGAACTTTTTCACACTGTTCACCATGTTTCTCCTTCTTTTTTGTGTGGTGTACTGTTACACATAATGAAGTTACAATATTTACGTTGTTAAGAGCACAGTGTTCGAACAAATAGCTATATCTAGTGGCAAAAGAGTAATAGTACACCACACAAAAAAGAAGGAGAAACACGGTGAACAGTGTGAAAAAGTTCGCAATACAAAATTGTGCTTATGTTTCGGAAATAACGGTAAAGTAGTAGTGCGAGCTCCGAACCAGATGGGTTCAAATGGTTAAAATGGCTCTGAGCACTATGGGACTTAACATCTGAGGTCATCAGTCCCCTTGAACTTAGAACTACTTAAACCTAACTAACCTAAGGACATCACACCATCCATGCCCGAGGCAGGATTCGAACCTGCGACCGTTGCGGTCGTGCGGTTCCAGACTGAAGCGCTTAGAACCGCTCGGCCACTCTGGCCGGCTCCAGGTGGCAGGAAATGAAGATCACAGCAAACTGTCTCACTTAAGATGCCTTAGAGCACGCAAAAGGAGAAACGTGTCAGGGAAAAATAAATTCAGTTGCAGCAAAAAACGACGGTTTTATTTACAAAGCAGGTATTTCTGCGCTTGCTGCAAAGGATGACCACGCAAACACACTTGCTATCCCAAAGAAGGGCTTTTATAACAGTTTCGCACAGTTGTATGAACGTTCTGTTTTATATGTTTATGTGGGGAGGAAACTACGTAGACAACTCAATTGTTAAAACCACAATATTAACGTTTCTCTATTTTTAGCTAACCCAGTCTCGAATTATTGGAGTTACGGGGTATGAAAATTGTCGCAGTGCTTCGAAATGGCCGGAAAGCATTTTAAGCATCTATCAGTTCTGCAATAGTGTACTTAACAATAGTTAATAAACTGGATGATTAGTTTTGTTTTAAATATCATAAATTTTTCTACTGTCCGATCAGAAACACCAATACATATTTGAAAATTCGATTCGTCAGAATACCTTTCTCCCGAATACAATAAAGTTATTTTTAACGGCTATATCATTGAGTCAGCTTTTCGATAAAAGCAAGATCGCCTTCGGGAAAAACAATCAACAACCCTTGCTTTTTTCCATATTCCCATTTTAAAATCTGGAATTGGCCTCTGTCAGTTTCCACTTCCCACTAAAATTTCGGATTCTTAAGGGTTGAGCACTCAGTTCGTTCTTTGAGATGTTAGTCGTATTTTACCAGATTAACTAATTACAAGAAATGCAATTGACATGCCCAGCAGGTGATGTCAGCATGTCAATAGAAGTCTGAACTCACGGGACATGACACGACCAACGAAAAATCTAAACGCCTGTATATAGGAGGCAGACATTTCTCCAAACACACAGCCATCTTCTGACGAAGAAGTTGCTGCACGTCTTCAAAAGCTGGAGCCGATGCAGTCTGAACATCGAGAACATTTCCTGACAGAATTACGTCAACATTTACCCAAAAAATTATCTGCACTAAAAGAATTCCTCAGATATTTCTCCGGTCCTTTCATCATCCTAACGTTTCACCGTAAACACAACTTGTGAAAGATTAAAATCCCTGACGAAAATTATGGCAAAAAATTACAACGATTTACGTATGTCGTTAGAGACATACACGGTAAATTATTACTGCGGGAAGAACAGGATCAGTGCCAATCAATTTTTTAACGAAATATTATCGTTCAGAACATATTTTTAGTATTGTCATTTAACAGTTCTTTTTTTTTTAGTGGCAGTGGAGCTAAAACACCAACGTGACTCGAGTCTCATATTTGATCAGTAGCTACAAGAAACCGAGAGACAAGTTCAGAAATAGATTAGATCTCCGACAGAATTTGAGATACCTACATCAAAGATGAAACTTCATTCACTCTATCGGTTTTTCCTAAATGCGACATTCCGCGCACAGATTATTAGGATTCACTATCTGTAATGTGGAACAGTGATTTTAAATCAATAATATGCACACAGCTGCAGAAATGAGTGCAGATACGACAGACATCTGTAATAAACACATAAATTCTTCGAGGTTAATTTACGAAATCTAACGTCAACTTATGCTAGGGAATGTTTCAGTTTCCTGATACCAAATGAGATGTTTGACAAGGAAAATTGGTTTCAATTATCTTATCACAGAGCTCCGAAAATGATACCGTCACTTCTGGTTCAAAAATATATTATAATTTCTTGCATGAAAAGGACTGGATTTAGCCATTTCTTCCCAGTGGTGCGTACTCGCAACACAAAGTCTTCAGTAATTTACTTTTTTCAGGAAGTGTCAGACTATTTGTAAAAAAAGAAAAAAACAATAAAAAAACTGAAAGAGAGCTTGTGAATGTTCATCAAGAAATGTATGATGAGTTTGTATAAGCTAATTTTGTTTCTGTTTTTGAAGTTAAACTTGGTGCTGTATAGCGGTCGAACCAGGAAGAAATGGGTGACATTTAATGATTACTGTAGCAGATAACGCAACTGATATATTTAGTTTTCTGAGTTACTGTAAGAAGGAATATTACTGTTAGTGATGGTGATTTGTTCTGTCCATACTCAGGTGCATCAATGAAAGTTCAGTATTCTCCAATTCTCCAGTTATCCGCCATTCTTTCCGTAACTAAGTATGGTAATCCTTTCTTGCTGCTGGATCTTCTTCCGCAGCCATCATTCCATTTCGAACATCCTTTATTATGTATCCTCTTCTCACCCATTGCCGGACAGTTCTTTTTGTTTCTATTGGCTCTGGCTCTGAGCACTATGCGACTTAACTTCTGAGGTGATCAGTCGCCTAGAACTTAGAACTAATTAAACATAACTAACCTAAGGACATCACACACATCCATGCCCGAGGCAGGATTCGAACCTGCGACAGTAGCGGTCGCTCGGCTCCAGACTGCAGCACCTAGAACCGCATGGCCACTCCGGCCGGCTATTTCTATTAACTGATACAATATTTGTTTTTTCTCTCTCATCCCGTGTAACAGAATGTCTTTCCCTGTTTTTTATGTTCATTTCATATCTTCCATTCTTCCCCAAATCTCGAAAAATTGTACACTTTTCTCTTCTCTCCAGCACAGTGTCCACATTTCGGCACCATACAGAGCAACATACAGTACAAACTTCTTTGTTAATCGATTCCTTTTTTTAATTAATAGACCACAGAAAATACTTTTCCTTCTGTAAAATATTCGGTTCGTAATTCCTATTCACTTTTGGCGCCTTTGTGTAGTCATAGCGTTATATGCTTTTGCCAAATACGAATTAGCCTCTATAGATCAAAATGATAGCAAATTAATGGTTTGGGTTCTAAAGCTTATTACATACAATAAACGCCTTCCTTCGTTAATATAGTAAATGATGCGGTACAAGTCCTTCAAAAACTATAATATTTTTATTATTATAATGTTTCAATGGTTCTATTTATGCACTGACACAAGATGTAGAAAAGGCAGAACATGTTTTTTTTTTAACTATTCGACATTTTTCTGACTGCTTGTAGGTAAGGCCATACTTTATTTGGCACTGTCTCTGACAAGTGTAAGTTCTAATAAGCTTGACTGGGTTGACTGTTTCAGTTCTTTATCTGTTCCAGCTCCATGTCTGGGTCTCTCAACTCCCTGTCCGGTACCATTTACGAAGACTTCGTGCTGCCGCGTGTGTCTGACAAAATATCAGACGAGAAGGTGAACTTCATCATGCAGGGCATAGTGCTGGCAGTGGGCGTCATATGCGTGGCACTCGTGTTCGTCGTCGAGAAGCTTGGAACAGTGCTCGAGGTAAATCTTTCTATATTCCACCAATTACAAACCTAGTTAAAGGCTCTGAGCACTATGGGACTTAACTGCTGAGGTCATCAGTCCCCTAGAACATAGAACTACTTAAACCTAACTAAGCTAAGGACATCACACACATCCATGGCCGAGGCAGGATTCGAACCTGCGACTGCAGCGGTCGCGCGGTCCCAAGACTGAAGCGCGTAGAACCGCTCGGCCATTCCGACCGGCTAAACCTACTAAAATTCAGAAACTTTGCATTAGTAAACATATCAATATGTTTGAATAATGGAAGTTGTACTTATTTCTTAAATTCGACCATTATATTTTCAAAATCATAGTGGTAGCAATCTTTGCCGGCTGTTACACAGTATAAAATATCATTGGTAGGACACGAAGCAGAATTTCGCGGGTACAACTAATGGCCATTATTTTCCTTTCTATCACACAATTAGCGTAATAGCTCACTGAGGCAGGTAGGGTTCATCTTAGTTTTGCTTTCTACTAGACACATGCAGTTACAGAACCCGTCACACCAGTAAACATTAAAATTAATTTTTACAAAATGATATAAACTGTTTGACCATAAAGTGTAGGTAGAGGTCAGCGCGGTCGGAAGACTTACAGTTACGTTTATGGATCGGACTGAAGGAAAGCGTGTCTCAAACTAAAACTAAACTCCTCCAGAAAAGACCATGAAGGCCTAACGGTACCGATCGGCCGCCGTGTCATCCTCAGCCCACAGTCGTATCTGGATGCGCATATGGAAGGCATGTGGACAGCGGAAATCCTATACAAGATGGTAGTAATGCTAATTGTTGAGAAGCGGGACACAGTTTACATCCTTGTTAAGTACGCACAGTAACAGACATCGACACATCAGTATGTACTCTTATAATCATAATAGGTAAGAAATGACCTTGAGAAAGTGAAACAGAAATGCTTTTGGAAATCTGATGAGAGTACCTGGGAAAAAGGCGACATTGTTGGGGCGAAAGACTATAATGTAAATATATAGAATCAGTATTTGAGAAAGATTATATACACTACTGGCCATTAAAATTGCTAGTCCATGAAGATGACGTGCTACAGACGCGAAATTTAACCGACAGAAAGAAGATGCCGTGATATGCAAATGATTAGATTTTCAGAGCATTCACACAAGGTTGGCGCCGGTGGCGACACCTACAACGTGCTGACATGAGGGAAGTTTCCAACCGATTTCTCATACACAAACAGCAGTTGACCGGTGTTGCCTGGTGAAACGTTGTTGTTATGCCTCGTGTAAGTAGAAGAAATGCGTACCATCACGTTTCCGACTTTGATAAAGGTCGGATTGTAGCCTATCGCCATTGTGGTTTATCGTATGGAGACATTGCTGCTCGCGTTGGCCGAGATCCAATGACTGTTAGCAGAATATGGAGTCGTTGGGTCTAGGAGGGTAATACGGAACGCCGTGCTGGATCTCAACGGCCTCGTATCACTAGCAGTCGAGACGATAGGCATCTTGTCTGCGTAGCAGTAACGGATCGTGCAGCCACGTCTCGACGACGTTTGCCGCATCATGGGCTATCAGCTCGGAGACCATGGCTGCGGTTACCCTTGACGCTGCTTCACAGACAGGAGCGCCTGTGATGGTATACTCTACGACGAACCTGGGTGCACGAATGGCAAAACGTCATTTTTTCGGATGAATCCAGGTTCTGTTTACAGCATCATGATGGTCGCATCAGTTTTTGGTGACATCGCGGTGAACGCACATTGGAAGCGTGTATTTGTCATCGCCATATTGGCGTACCACCCGGCGTGATGGTATGGGGTTCCATTGGTTACACGTCTCGGTCACCTCTTCTTCGCATTGACGGCACTTTGACCAGTGGACGTTACATTTCATATATGTTACGACCCGGGGCTTTACCCTTCATTCGGCCGGCCGTAGTGGCCGTGCGGTTATAGGCGCAAAATGGAACCGCGAGACCGCTACGGTCGCAGGTTCGAATCCAGCCTCGGGCATGGATGTGTGACATGTCCTTAGGTTAGTTAGGTTTAACTAGTTCTAAGTTCTAGAAGACTAATGACCTCAGAAGTTGAGTCCCATAGTGCTCAGAGCCATTTGAACCCTTTATTCGGTTCCTGCGAAAGCCTACATTTCAGCAGGATAATGCACGAGCGCATGTTGCAGGTCCTGTACAGGCCTTTCTGGATACAGAAAATGTTCGACAGCTGCCCTGGTCGGCACATTCTCTAGATCTCTCACCAACTGAAAACGTCTGGTCAATGGTGGCCGACCAACTGGCTCGTCACAATACGTGTCACCACTCTTGATGAACTGTGGTATCGTGTTGAAGCTGCACGGGCAGCTGTACCTGTACACGCCATCCAATCTCTGTTTGACTCAATGCCTAGGCGTATCAAGGCTGTTACTACGGCCAGAGGTTGTTGTCCTGGGTACTGATTTCTCAGGATCTATGCACCCAAATTGGGTGAAAATGTATTCACATATCAGTTCTATTATAATATATTTGTCCAACGCATACCCGATTATCATCTGCATTTCTTCTTGGTGTAGCAATTTTAATGGCGCGTAGCGTGGCGTAGAGACAGTCGGTTTTCTCTCGCTCTATACGCAAATGTAATAGAAAAAAATTTCTGATATTTTTCTCCTGCGTGTTTTTCGTCTCTTGTGTGACTTTCTTTATCAAAGTGTAGAAACATCTCCAAAGAAACTTCCAGAGTTCGAATCTCCGTCCGGCACACAATTTTAATCTCCCAGGAAGTTTCATATCAGAGCACACTCCGCTACACATCCGAGGCTTGAAGTAGTGACCAAACAATGAAATAGATCACCATAGTGCCATTTCACTCACAAACTGGCTTTACGTAGTGCGCGGTTCTGTGTCGTGTTTGTTTTTCCAGCAGTGTTAGTAGAACGCTTGCACTGATAGAAGGCGGCAGGAGTTTGTTTACCGATGAAGAGTTGGCCAATATGCATTTCGTACATGGATTCATTAAATGTACTGCAAGTGCGGCACTAAGCCGCTAGGTTAAATTGCAGGGACGGCAGGCACATCACAGTATTTTTGTATCGATTAATTGTTGCATAACACTGGGTTTTTAGTCGTATGTTCTGGTGATTGAATATTATAGTTTATTTGACTATTACTAAGGTATTTTCAAAGAAACAACAGTGTTTTTGGTAATAATCAGAGTGAATCATATCTACAGCATACTCTGTAATGAACCAACGATGCCTGCGTGTACCCTATGACAAAATCATAAGTAGACCCCAACTGCCCCACTTTGTGTCTGTGGAGTTGTGGTTCCCCCTGTAGATCTGCAAAGTCTTATCACTATATTCTGATTCGAATGTTTCAGCGCGATGTAAGCGGTTCACATGCTGTCTAACCTTACCAGTCACTAATTCATGTGCTGTGTAAAAATAACTGAAGGCACTTAAGATCCGAGTTTCCATAATCTTATCCTATTTTAAAAAGAAACTATACTGGTGTAGCGAATTTGACTGTCATTTTAAATGACCTTCTCAGTGCCAGCCGCTGTTTACTACGCCGCTTGAGAGAGGAGTCCATTAGATGGACATTGGCGAGGTTACTTGTAGTAAATTTACGATTCTAAAAACGTGTGTAACAATAACATACTTTTCTCTGATACTAAATAAAGAAATTCTAATAGTTGGAGGCTTTTGATCCTCTTACATAGCCACGACTGCCTTATAGTTCTTTGGCATTGAGGATGAGAGCCAAACTATTTGAAAGTATGGAGTATCCCATACAATGGGGTGTCTCTGCTACGGGTCGCCAGGTGCGGTTCCACTGATATTTCCGCTGACATCTGCAATTTCCTTTTTATACTGTGAATAATGGGTTAGGTCGGACAAATACTGCTTATTACGTATTTCATGTGGTGCCTCGTGTCAACGGAAACCATGGTATCTTTTCCTCGCTGGGAACGAAGTGATTAATAAAGTGAAGTTTCAAGTGATCATTCTATAGAACGATACTGATGTAATCTCGGGCAGAATTTGATCTGACGACATGTGTTAACAGGGTCAAAAAAGAAGGAAGAGTAAAAAGTACTCCAGTGGCGACTGGCGAGGAACTATATTCCTGACACGTCAGCGCTTTTGCTCATTTTTCCCACGGCTCTAATCCATAGTTAGATGTAGCAAATACTACTTGGGCAGCGTTTTCGATGTACAGAGATTCTAAGTTTTTACGATTTTTCTGAATACCACTTTCGAGTGCCAATCGTCGAGCAGCAATGTTAGCAAAACTGTTAACGCGGCAGACGACATTGTCACTTATTTTTAGGGCTCAGAGAATTCTTATCTTTACTTAGAAAAATTTCTCTTCAGAAAAAGATAATTATAATGGCAATCATGTAAGAAAATTCGTGACGAAGTAAAGTCAAAGAAGATAAATGTTCTTTCAGTGAAATTAAGATTTGTTCACTTGATTTTGTCTGTTATATCTAGCCACGAATATGCTCTTAATCTGTCTTTCCCTAGCGTTTATCCCTTATAGTATAGGGTTCCGTTGTTAGGATTTGGCAGATTTTATGTTACTCGTGGCGGGTGTATTCATGACCGGATGCTCGTCGTAAAGGTACAGTCGTCGAGGTAACTTGAGAGAAAAGCTTCGTATGCGCCATCTGCCTATGAATCGTGTAAAGTTTCTGTGTTTTATCCTATTGTAACTGTACGTGTATTGTATTCACTGTAGGCAAATCCAGTCAATAAAATATAAACTTTCATAGCCAGAAATGTCGCAATCAATCAAAAGTTCCTGGCTATTACCCTGTTTCGTTCCCATCTGGACATTTTCAAGGGGGATCGTAGCTTCTTCGAGTATTCGATTCACACCCTAGCCTGCCACTGTCTGCGGCAGTAAAATTACGCTTCCGCGTGCTCCTGTGCAGTGACGTCTCATGCTTCGAATACCCTAGCGCAATTGTCCGTTGTCGATTGACGTTGTCCGCTCTTCCTGTCACCCCGTGTGGAAGACTTCTTCAGCGTCGGGATCCAGATGTCATTCCATTTCGCATACTCCTCCTCCCTGCTGAAACTTCTGGCGTAGCGGCCCGCTAGAAAGGAGTACTGGTGATCTCCGTGATATGCGTTGAGATTGGGAGTAGCCCAGTATGAACGGATCTCTCATCTAACTGGTTACGTCTGGCGTCGGTGGATGCTGAGTGAATCGGCGTTGGTAGGGCCTCAGTTCGACAGTCTGCCCATTGGCGCAGCATCTTGATTCTCGGGTATCCTCTCCAGTAGGGTGACGGACGAACTGATGTAATTGCTCCAGCAAATTGGTATAGGGGATAGGATGAGCGTCATGCCCCATGTAACCGGCTCCGCATTAGTTACTGATTCGATGCCACTTCGTCACTCGTCGGATGGACAGTCAGCATTTATACGCGTCATGGTGAGCTTGTTGATGAGCAGACATCCCAGATGCCGCATATTCCATTTGCCATGATTTTGCCGAAGCAAGCCGAGTTTCAGCAATGGTGTTGCTCACTGACCAAGAATTTGTGCCATTGTAAACAGATGGTCAGGGGTCAAAATGCTCCGCTATCTGTTTACACAGGATGCGGCGCGATTATGATGACGAGATGTTGCATAGGGTAGAGACATCTCTGAAGCAGTATTTGGGGACCAGCCCAGCATTTGTCCAAATGAGCTTGGTAAACCATCTAGAAACCACATTCAGGCAAGCTGGTGTACCAGCCCATGGTCGGTAAACCGTCACGAGCGTTCGATACCGGCCTGGTTCAATTCACTGTCTTTCAAGCGAGCGTGTTGCGTGTTGCATTATACAACCACGTCTTGTACCATTAATTTTTATTTTATTATCGCTGTTGTTATTGTTACTCTCGTACTTGAATAGTATTCGCTACAGTTAAATATGTACTATAATCGTTCGAGATGAGTAAATCTGGTGACTCATTGGGTGAACACTTGCTTTGTATCACTGCTGCATGGGTGTAGTAAACAAAACGAAGACACCAGCACATGAAGCGAAATGGGACTTGTATATGTACTAGAAATCACTAAAAATTGAAAAGAAAGTAAAATGCACCGCGTATTATCGTGTTAGTGATAAGAGAAGTCAGTTACTCAGCTGTTGCACTTGTACTCGCACGTGCATATCTCCGCAGCCGCCATTCAGCCTTGTCATCCGTGGCCTGTGGTGCACCACAGTTGACTCGCTTTTGGATAGCGCCCTTCTGCCACGCACGGTATACTTGAACCACGGCGACACACTAAGACCTTACATACTAAGCCATTACGTAGATGCTACCACCCTTGGCCTGAAAGCCAATGATCGTAGCCTTTTGGAAGTCAGATAAATTGATTCGTTTCCGCAATAGGACAACGACTGCACTGTTTTCCGCATCCCCCTCCCCCCGACACACTTTGTATTCCTTCACTGCTAGTCCTGTCACCTGCTTGCTGTGACTGATAAGTGCATGCTGACGTCGAACATAGGCGCTGGTCCCATTATCGTGAGTGGACTGTGGATGTGGGCAGATAAACGATGTGACAGGATTCAAACTTTTTCATCTAGTGTTGTAAGCTGATAGTGTCCATTCGATTCTTTAGTTTGGAACGACTGCCTTGGAGTACTGTACACATAAATAGATCCCCAGTCGGAGGTTCGAATCCTCCCTCGGGCATGGGTATGTGTGCCGTCCTTAGCTTACGTTAGTTTAAGCTAGATTTAGTAGTGTGTAAGCTTAGGGACCGATGACCTCAGCAGTTTGGTCCGATAAGACCTCACCACAAATTTACCACATAAATAGAGTTACGGTGGATGGACAAAATAAGTGTTCATCATTTCCTTCCCGTATGTACATTCCTATTGACTGCTGTGCAAATATTCTAATACACTCCTGGAAATTGAAATAAGAACACCGTGAATTCATTGTCCCAAGAAGGGGAAACTTTATTGACACATTCCTGGGGTCGGATACATCACATGATCACACTGACAGAACCACAGGCACATAGACACAGGCAACAGAGCATGCACAATGTCGGCACTAGTACAGTGTATATCCACCTTTCGCAGCAATGCAGGCTGCTATTCTCCCATGGAGATGATCGTAGAGATGCTGGATGTAGTCCTGTGGAACGGCTTGCCATGCCATTTCCACCTGGCGCCTCAGTTGGTCCAGCGTTCGTGCTGGACGTGCAGACCGCGTGAGACGACGCTTCATCCAGTCCCAAACATGCTCAATGGGGGACAGATCCGGAGATCTTGCTGGCCAGGGTAGTTGACTTACACCTTCTAGAGCACGTTGGATGGCACGGGATACATGCGGACGTGCGTTGTCCTGTTGGAACAGCACCGGTGTCAATGTGTTCTTTTTTCCATTTCCAGGAGTGTAGTTCTACTGATGAATCACTGACAAAATTAGCGACCTAGTCCAATTCTTTGAAGCACACACAATGCTAGTACAGTTTTAACTGAAAACTCCTCGAACCGAGTATCAGGGAAGATGCTCTGTTGTATCCACCTTCGTTACCAGTAGGCAGTGTAGCATATTTCGTATCCCTTTGGAAGGGATGAGTGATGGGTCACTACTTACTCCAATTAAAGCACTAGTATTGTGTAACTGTGTATAGGGTTTTACAGCAGTAGATACAACAAGCCAGTTCCTGTATCGAGTGTTAGTGTTGTGCTAAGGTTGTTTCTTTAGCTTTGCATTTTTTGCGTGATAGTTAGCAGTTCTGTAATAGTTAGCTGTTCCGTGTTACGAAACGTAGTATACAACAAAACGAACAATAGCCATGCCTAATACATCAACAATCGTCCGCCCCCGGTAGCTGAGTGTTGCCGCACGGTACCTCAGCGTGTTCAGTCAGAGAGCTGGTAGGCCTCTGTAATAAAAAACTGAGTGGAAGGATCAAGAAACGAACTTTAACGGATGTCATGTGACATCCGCATCGACCAAACACAATAATCAACGACGAAACAAAAAAAAAAAAACAAAAACAAAAAAAATTGGTCAGCGCGACAGAATGTCAATCCTAAGGGCCCGCGTTCGATTCCCGGCTGGGTTGGAGATTTTCTCCGCTCAGGGACTGGGTGTTGTGTTGTACTAATCATCATCATTTCGTTCCCATCGACTCGCAAATCGCCGAAGTGGCAACAAATCGAAGGACATGCACCCGGCGAACGGTCTACCCGACGGGAGGACCTAGTCACACGACATTTACATTTTTATTTTACATCAACAACATCCGTCTATCATAAGGCAAGTAAACATTCCTTACATTAGAGCTCTCAGACGCCACTACTAGCGACAGAAAGTTGTAAATCAAAATGGTAGACTTCACAAGACCTGGAAATGCTGGCTGCGTCTGTTTTTGAAACAAGTTAGTAACAGTTTCGTACAGGGTTCCTTGAGGAAACACCAGTGGCCTACAATTTACTTCGGGCACCAGAATTTCTTTCAAACTAGTTGTAGAATGCATAGTATCAAATCTGCAGGTCGCTCACCAGTTTCTGAGACTGTCATCGAGAGAGTTTTATTCGCAGTCTCCAGGAAATCAACATATCGTGTCTCGCAAGAGCTTGGAGTTCTTCAGTCAACTGTTTGGAGAGCATTACGGAAATGATTGCACTTGAAGCCATACAATATGAAATTCCAGAAGTGACGCTAGATATTCCGAATTGAGTGTGGCAAGAAATAGACTTCAGACGGGATGTTTTCTTAGTGGCGAACAGCAGTCATATACAGCCACAGTGAAAAAAAAGGTCACTTCTGTATCTTTTTCTTTAATAATTCGAAAACAACAGCATCTAGCTAAAACGCATGCCAACAAAACATTTAACAATGTTAAATATTCCTTTATTTCTTCTGTACGACCAATACTTTGTGGGGAAATATGTGAAAACCTTGTATTTATAAGCGTTGGGGGTTGCAGGGGCAGGTTAATCACTCTATATGTTGTATTTGAAGCTTTGTGAACAAATCTTGGAAATGAAAACGAACTTTATCATGCACAACAAATGAGGCGTCGACTGAAAATTTAAACTTCTATACTTGACTTAGAATCTTTTCAAGAGTACTAGAGCATAGTTGTCTGGTGGAATATCACGCAGTAGCGTCTGAGCTGCTGTAAATGATTTCGAGTATCATTTAAACGGGCATGAATGTTTTCTAATCTATTTAATTTCTTACTTTAGGAAAAACCATTTTTCAAAATATTTTACAGTTTTTGTCCAAATATTTAAACATATATACACGGAAAAGGAAACCATTACCGGGTTACAGAATTCCATGAAACGTAAACAGTTTACGAGAAGTCACGGTAATGCGGGAAAACAGTACTACCGTAGTTCCTGTTCTTACATTTCGTATTGTAGGAAAGATGGGTCTGGAAACTCTTTCCATAATAGTGACAGAGTGTCACTGTTAATCTGCTACTATTTAAGTTCCACACAAGTTACGTTGTTAGAAAACTCATTTTAAAACTACACAAATAAATATACAGCTATTGCAGTAATTCGTCAGCTATAAACGATAAAAATTTCTTACATACGACAGGAAAGTCGCCGCATTGTCTGCAGTAACTTAACAATACATACTACGATATATACTACGATATATTTAATCGTTGCGTATATATTTTTGATGACCTGTCATAGCTGCCTCACTCTATATACGACGAAAACTAATTTAGCAGAATGACCTGTAAGTACACTAACGGCTGACTCAAGATGAGGACGGCCTGCTGTGAACAGCCGCACTTGATACTATAAACCCTTCTTTTTGATCCTCTAAGCTCATCTGCTATATAGTCCGGCCCCGGTAGCTGAGTGGTCAGCGTGACGGAATGTCAATCCTAAGGTCCCGGGTTCGATTCCCGGCTGGTCGGAGATTTTCTCCGCCTCAGGGACTGGGTGTTGTGTTGTCCTAATCATCATCATTTCATCCCCATCGACGCGCAGGTCGCCGAAGTGGCGTCAAATCGAAAGACCTGCACCAGGCGAACGGTCTACCCAACGGGAGGCCTTAGCCACACGACATTTCATCTGCTATATAGCCAGTGTAGAACTAGCTACATAATTTATTATCCACCCAGAATTGCAGTAAGCTTCTATGGCCACCAGACAGTCTACTTGTCCGATACGGGTACTTCACGACTCTACTCTGTGTTGCAGCTGGGCTATAGCATCGCAGGCGTGACTTCCGGTGCACTCCTCGGGGTCTTCACGCTGGGTATGCTGTTCCCCTGGGCCAACGGAAAGGTGAGTCTCTGGCACACATCGTTTAGAACACTCCCTCCTGCTTTCCCCAGTGTAACTACATGCTCCCTGTCGTTGAATCGCAACCTAGTTCGCTGCTGCTCTAGGTAACATGCCATTCCACAAGGTGATATCTTTATTTACTATTGTAATGGGATCGGACGCAAGGACACAAGTAACGAAAATACTTAGCAGTGTCTACGTTACGAACTTATTCACGTATTTCAATTCGCAATAGTGGTAAGTCTAGCATTTTGAAGGAACGTGAAAAAATTACGGATAGTTGCAGTATATTTATTTATTAACCTGTGTTTTTTTGTGACTTGCCCATTTAACGCTCGCAAAAAGAGACGTGTAATAACGACGTTGCTGTTCGGCTATTCAGTATTAAGGCAACTATACGTAATGCGCCAGAAAGTAAACTGCAATAACGGATTTTCTGACCAGTAACAGAAGATGGTTTATGTATAGACCGCACTAGTAGCAAGATTATGAAGTCTTTGAGAGCAAATGATGGTAGCTATGTCTTTTACAAAACATACTGCAACTTTGGTGCACCATGTTCCGAAAATATTTCATAACTTTATATAAAGAACAAATCGAGTTGCAGAATGAAAAACTTATAAAAAATGTCACTTTTAGGAGACGTACAGTAACTCAGATGTTTATTACTGGTCTGGCCTGACAATTAACCAACGAACGACTTCCTGCTTATCTGATATAGCGAGATACGTGTTGGGGTAAGTATAATATTGCGCGACTGCTTTTGGATAATCTGTGCTCTGAATTTAAACAGTAAACCTATCTCTGATGCAAAACGTTTCTCTTGCAGCGTTTCAACGGGTGCAGTTTGAGCATCACCGAAACGCTTCTTACTTTACTCCTATTTTACTTTGATAAAAATTAGGATTAGCAAACGCTATTTTTGGTTCAAAACCCCCACAGCAACATTCTGTTATTTAGTTTCTGACATATTTTATTATTTCCTTGATAATAAATAAAAGAAAAAGGCTACATTGGTCATGAATTTAAGTTAAACGCCTTATAAATGTTGTTTTACATTATTCTGTTTGTCCTCAAGTTAATATTGTCTCGTTTCGGGCAAAATCGATTTCAGGGTTCGCTATACATCTCTGCACATTTAAGAAAAGGCACTTTTTCAGTTTTCTACATACTGTTTGTAAGTTTATTTCCTGACAACATCTAAACAATGCGAAATCCACAACACAACAAACAGCTCGAACATCGTTGACACAATACTATTGCTGCTTCCAAAATTTTTACATAAAAGACAAATTAATAACTTTCACTACCATATTTTTGTGATTCCGTATTGTAATTCAGTAGTCTATACTGTTCATGAAGAAATTGGTTAAATATTTATTGTTTTTTAGGAAGCACAGAGATATTAAGCTACTGGCCTACCTTTTGTTGCTATTCCCTTGATATAATTTTATTTAATTTGTTTATGTATTTAATAATGTGTGTTAGAGCTTGTTTATGGTACAGCCGTAGGAATATTTATTTAATTTCAACTCATTTAATGTAAATCCAGTATTTCGAATGTGTTTTAATACGTTTGTGAGTACGCGTCGGCTTTGAGACATGGAGGGGTTTCTCCAGCCAATCACAGCGCTCGTGAATGGGGAGACTGGATTGGAAATGGGAGAAGAGCATTGTTTCGAGAGAGGACAAGGGAGTTTGGGAGAGGACACGGGAGAATCGGGGAACATTGCGGTGCGAGGGACGCACGGTCGCGAGAGAGACTTGGAGTTTGGAGCGGTTTGCGCGTGGTCGCGAGAGATAGAAATACTTCGGAGTGCGAACTTGTGAGATTTCCGAGGTTTCTACAGTGAACACATAGTATGCGTTTAGAAGTGAACATCTCGCGAGCTATGTTGTAACTATGTTCATAACTAATTATGTGCAGTAGGAATCTGTTGTTTCGCTGTCATTCAACTTATATTTTATGTAATGGCTGGACCATCGACACCAATAAGTGTTTTGCAAAAATATACTGCTTTCTCAAAAGTACTTCTACTGTCGTACTCATCATTTAAAGTCGTTAAGATAGTACCTGCAGATTTTACTTAATTTCTATCTTTCATTTATAAATTTATATGTTACATTCATAATTCGCAATTTCCGAGTGATAGAAAGCTTCGAACATTTGATTCATGAGTATATTCATATTGCTTACTGGAGACTGAGCAGTATTTGACTTGTAATGCGGCAACTACGCATTCCTGCCCCTAGACAACGAAACCAGCCCAAGCATTCAATATTTCAACTCTGAGTTTGTGAGTTCGTAGTTGGGGCCACCCCATCACCTCATTTCATATTGCAATGTTAGGCATTATTATTTTGTTTAGAGAGATGACTATGTGCCGTTGTTAAGCTACATCGTAAGAAAGAGGATAGGAGAGATGTCTGTAACTACCAACATGTTTCACTATTGATGTTTTTAAAATTTTTTGAGAGGACATATTCTAGTATAGTAACTTATCTACTGAGAATGTCACTTACATGCTCATTTACCAAATATTACAAGCACCAAATAATAAAAATAGAGATGGTTGGTATTTTCTGCGCAATATCTAAAGCTTTTGACTGTGTGAATCACAGTATTCTACTAGAGAAATAGATGGTTTGTGGGATTGACGGTAAAGCCAACCAATGGATAACGGTATGTCTAACCAAAAGAACAGAGGAAGATATACTTAGTAGCTGAACTAATGTGTTTAGAGGACATTATTATGACTGGGGAGAAATCACATATGGGGTTCCCCAAGGCTCAGCCATAGGTGAACTATTGTTCCTCATATATGTTACAATCTTCCATTTAATACAGCAAGCATAGTAACTTTCCTTAGTATTGGAATCAATCCACGCATACACACTGCAACAGAAGAAATGATAAAGAATAACGGTCTCAACCTTAATTTTAAAATTTAGTAAATGGGTTGGAAACTTTAAAAATTTTTAGTATCCATGTTGATGAGAATTTAAACTGGAAAAAGTACATTTTGAAACGCCTAAAGAAAACTTAGTTCAGCCACATTTATACTTAAAGTCACAGCAAATCTTGGAAAGAGACGAATCAGTAAGGTAACATATTTTTAATGTTCAACAGTGTCATATCGGATAATATTTTGGGGTAGCTCACGATGATGAAAGAAAGTATTCATTATTCAGAAACGTTCTGTGAGATTAATATTTGGTACTCACCCACAACGACATGGCAGACATGTGTTTAAGGAGTTAGGGATTTTGAATACTATTCCACAGTATAGTTATTCCCTCACGACGTTGGTTGTAAATAATTCAATACAATTCAAAAGGAATATGATATACATAGTTACAATACCAGATGAATAAATGACATTTATCATGACACATATCGTTCTCTTAAGCACAAAATGGGATCCACAATGCTGCCACCAAAATTTTCATCACTTAACCAGTGTTACATAACGTAAAATGTAGAATCTGAAAACAGTGAAAAACCTTCTCCTCAAAGACCGATTCTGTTCCGTAGAAGTATTTCTATCACTGTAATATGTGTGATCTTATTCACAAAATAAATTTTGATATAAATACAAAGTGACTCGTTTAACATCGCTAGGATTTATTGTCCAAGTGATCCTTGGAGCACGAAACTAACAGTAACTACCTTAAATAGTTTAAAGTAATCATCAGGAGCTACCTAAGGTAGAACGACCACTTAAAACAAATATTAGCTAATGCTGACACCACAACAAGATTCACTGTGAGAATCTTAAGGAAATGTGGTTCATCCCCGAAAGAATTTTTTTTTCCCTTATTCGAACGATTGTTCAGTATTGCACTTTAGCTCGGGATCCTCAGTAGAGTTAAGAGATAGAGAAAATTCAAATACGAGCGATATGTTTGGTCACAGAATGGTTTCGTAGGTGCGAGAGCTCTATGAAAATGCTACCGATAGCTGCAGTGTTCGTTGCTGGAGGACGGAATAATAATTCTCGGTGGCTCTTTACTACTTCTAACTCAACCCTAAGCCACCATTTTTTCCTACCTTGGGTTCATATTTTCATCTCTTCTTAATTACCACGAATATGCACGAAATTCTCTATAATATATTTTGCGTGTTCAACACTCTGACTTGCCCTTTTACGCTGCCGATGTCCTACGTCTTATGCCACAAAGTTATTTGCTCCTGGGTGTCGTAGCAAACAGCAGATGTCCTACCTACCTGTCACTTTTGGCTGTAGGGGTCTCTCATTGAATTCATCCTCCACTTACTCTTTCTAGTTCCTCAGTTTGCACCTTACCTCTTCTCTTAATTTTTAACAATCTTCTTTCGTTCATTTTCCTTTACCCCACAGTCTATCCCGGCTAATGTACAATCTACTTTCTGAATTTGACAAATTTTGTTTTATTAACATTTTGCCCCGTCCCTTTGCTCATGTCACTGTCGTCCAAATACATTATGTGATCAAAAGTATATGGACGCCTGGCTGAAAATGACTTACAATTTCGTGTCGCCCTCCATCGGTAAAGCTGGAGTTCAATGTGGTGATGGTTCACACTTAACATCGATGACTGCTTCCACTCTCGCAAGCATACGTTCAATCAGGTGCTGGAAGGTTTCTTGGGGAATGGCAGCCCATTCTTCACGAAGTGGTTCACTGAGGAGAGGTCCGATGTCGGTCGCTGAGGCCTGGCACGAAATCGGCGTTCCAAAATATCTCAACAGTGTTCTATACGACTCAGGTCAGGATTCTGCAAAGACCAGTCTAATACAGGGATGTTATTGTCGTGTAACCACTTCGCCAAAGACCTTGCATTATGAACCGGTGCTCGATCGTGTTGAAAGATGCACTCGCCATCCCCGATTTTCTCTTCAACAGTGGGAAGCAAGAAGGTGCTTAAACATCAATGTGAGCCTGTGCTGTGATAGTGCCACGCAAAACAACAAGGGACGCAAGCCTCCTCCATGAAAAACACGACCACATCATAACACCACCGCCTCCGAATTTTACTGTTGACACTACACACGCTGGCAGATGACGTTCACCTTCCATCGTCCCATGTTTACACTACTTATACCAAGTGAGGCGTCGTTTGGCATTTACCGGAGAGATTTGTGGCTTATGAGCAGCTGCTCGACCATGAAATCCAAGTTTTCTCACCTCCCACCTAACTGTCATAGTACTTGCAGTGGATCCTGATGCAGTTTGGAATTCCTGTGTGATGGTCTGGATAAATGTCTGCCTATTACACATTATGACCCTCTTCAAGTGCCGGCGGTCTCTGTCAGTCAACAGACGAGGTCGGCCTGTACGCTTTTATGCTGTACGTGTCCTTTCGCGTTTCCACTTCACTATCATATCGAAAACAGAGGACCTAGGGATCTTTAGGAGCGTGGAAATCTCGCGTACAGGCGTATAACAAAAGTGACACCCAATCACCCGACCCGTGAGTTCGGCGGAGCGCCCCATTCTGCTCTCTCATGATGTCTAATGACTACTGAGGTCGCTGATATAGAGTACCTGACTGCAGGTGGCAGCACAATGCACCTGATATGAAGAACGTATGTTTTGGGGGGTGTC
Organism: Schistocerca piceifrons; assembly: GCF_021461385.2. Taxonomy (NCBI): domain Eukaryota; kingdom Metazoa; phylum Arthropoda; class Insecta; order Orthoptera; family Acrididae; genus Schistocerca; species Schistocerca piceifrons. The sequence goes on from NC_060141.1 coordinate 657,179,719, forward strand.
CGGATACTTTTGATCACATAGTGTATCTAAGACAGTTAAGCCGCGTGAACCGTGGAAAAATTGTCTTGTGTTATCGTATTTTAACCGTCTGTGTATCGTATTCCCTAAAGGTAGAACTTTGGGACTAACACGGCGTGTGGCTAAACGAACGTTGTAAATCGTCTAAAAACCACACTCAAGCTAGCCAGTGCACTATCCCACGGTCAATAATACGCTTTACGGATTCAATGGTCCAGGTGTAGCCCACATCCCTGTCTCGTAAGCTAGCGTGGTGCTTGCTACTATACACCAATAGATCTGTTTTAGAGAATGTACGATAGCACTAAATTTCAGATGCTTTCATTGAAGCCGGCCGGTGTGACCGTGCGGTTAAAGGCGCTTCAATCTGGAACCGCGTGACCGCTGCGGTCGCAGGTTCGAATCCTGCCTCGGGCATGGATGTGTGTGATGTCCTTAGGTTAGTTAGGTTTAATTAGTTCTAAGTTCTAGGCGACTGATGACCTCAGAAGTTAAGTCGCATAGTGCTCAGAGCCATTTGAACCATTTGAACTTTCATTGAATCTCCATTTATGATGCTCCACACATAACTTTTAATCTGGTAGCAGTAGAGCGATTTTATTGAGGAAAGACGTCTTCGCTAGCGTCAGTCTACAGTTGATACCTCCATTCCTTCGGCACCATCTGTACAATGTTCTTCCCTAGACAGGAGAAGTCTTCTGTTTCTACTGCTGCTCTGTTCTTTCCAAGTTTCGTGTTAAACAGGACAAGCTAGCTCTAATTTATTGGTTGGCATGCCCTCATAACCCAGACTAAGAACCTGCACTACCGAGCTTTTGTCTTGACTTGTTACAGCATAATACATTTACATATTTTTATCCATGATTTCTTATTAGCACTCTGTTCCACAGTACCTTGAGGGCCTAACGTGTAGTTGCTGTACATTGATGTTTTACAGGGTCTTTCAGACTATGTTTAACTTCTGCAATATTCCTGTGTCGACAGAAGAACGCAAACCAGTGGCGCATATATTTTGACGTAAGAAAAACGTTCACTGTCATACACCTACTGAGATCACGAATTTTTCGTATTAAATATATTCTATAATTATTATAAATGTAATAATTGGTAATAGCTGGCGGAAATGGAAACGAGCGTTTGGCGTCAATGGCCGGGAGGCCCCTTGCGGGGCAGGTCCGGCTGCCTCGGTACAGGTCTCATTACATTCGACGCCACATTGGGCGACCTGCGCGCCCGATGGGGATGAAATAATGATGAAGACAAGAAAACACAACACCCAGTCCTCAGCGGAGAAAATCCCCGACAAAACTGGGAATGGAACCCGGGCCCGTAGGACGGCAATCAGTTACGCTGACCACTCAGCTATCGGGGCGGACATAATAGCTGAAGATATGTTTCAAATAAGTGATTTTCTGGTTATGTTTCACTCCGGTCATTAATACTAGAACACACTAGCCTCATTAATATTTTATAGCTGCCGGTAATGCATTCCGGATAGAAACTCCTTGAGTGGCCATTGCAGTACCCGAGACAACGCATTTTTGCGGATTGTTCTGATACTTGACGTACTGTTTTCGTTGTCACCAGAAAGAATGCATGTGCTACCATTAGATCCAAAGTTTTATGGCTGTAGTCACTATTCTTCATAACAAGTGAGACTAATTATACGAACAGGGCAAACAGCGAAGCGTTTTTCGTAAACCGAACCAAACATTATTTCTTTTTGTTATGTATAGATTTATACGTCCCTCCAAATATCTGTAACTTGACAGTTTTAGTGGAGTAGGAGAGATTATTGTATCCAAACTTTCACCTCTATGCAGTTCTGTAATAAGAGTTTAACAAATCATTTAATTTTATTTTAAGAGATGACATTCACTTTTCATTTGTTGCAGTCTTTTTTTTTTGAATTTACAGAAATCAATCCAGCAAATTACAGTTTTTCCAAATGTGGAAACGTGTTTCAAGCTACAACATGGTCATGTAGGTAGTTACGAACAACTATTGAAATTGAAAAGTGTTTCAATCGACAAAATAATGTTAGTACTATGTTGAGCCGTCTACGTGTCACACTGTTACTCTACTACGCACCAAACGTGCCGTTCACATTCTAAGTACGACATGGGTGTACAGGGCGCTATCGCCGGAGGCCTGGCTAGCATGGCGCTGGTGTCGGTGATCCTGGTGGGAGCGCAGAACGCTATGGCCACTGGCACCATAGTCTACCCATGGCTGCCCACCACTACAGACGGCTGTGCGGCCAACGTCACAGCTGGTTTGTTCACCAGCACAACCGCAAGGTAAACATCCCACATTACAGCGTTCAGTGCTGCTAGATACTTCGCTTCATAACCAAGTCATAAGATGAGTGGTCTGCACAGAGACTTTTGATACAGTAACATGAATTACGTGTTTTGGTGACTATGGTCTGGTCTCATGTCCTGTGGGAGGAGATATTTAGGTATTGTCTTTCCATTCAGTGTTTCACAACACGAAGTTTTGGGCCTATACCTAGCCGCCAAACAAATGTGAACCCCAATTGTGTTTTGAAGAAAAGTAGGAAACTCGTCTCTTCTTCACTTCATTTAGGTTCCTTGAACAGATCTGGCCACTATTTTTCTCTATCGAGTAATTCAATTTATTGAGGTTCATTTTAGCAATAATCAGCTGTCCCAGGCGTTCAAAAATAATCGTCGAGTGCTTTGAAAGGTGGTAGTACTGAGGAAAATAAGAAAAATAAGTCCAATATGGATCCGGAGACGCTTATCGAGATAAACAAGTGTTTATAGGAAGGGTTGCGCGACATTTGGTTGCGGACATTAGTACATTAGCACAGTCATTGCATTGGTGCTCTCACAAATGTGTCGGCAGGGTCTTTTTCACAGCACACTATCTGCCATTAGAAGGTCTGCAGTCAGTTGTGCAGTTCAAGTCGTGTTTCAGTCTACGTTAGTTTTCGGCAGAGCGGTTCTAGGAGCTTCAGTCTGGAACAGCACGACCGCTACGGTCGCAGGTTCGAATCCTGCCTCGGGCGTGGATGTGTGTGATGCCCTTAGGTTGGTTACGTTTAAGTAGTTCTAAGTTCTAGGGGACTGATGAGCTCAGATGTTAAGCCCCATAGTGCTCAAAGCCATTTGAACCATTTTGTACGCTAGTTTTCATTGTATTTGTGTGCTCTATTGTACAGGCCGTCCACCCTTGGCATGTATGATGGTGTTCTACCTTCTTCCAAACGCGGATTCAGTTAAGTGTTTACTGTTAGTGCACTATTTGTACGTACAAATGGTGCAGTAATTTGCATTTTCTCTATCACCGTTTGTTAGAAATGGCACGCCGGATATGATATTCTGCTATGGTTTAGAAAATTGACGTACGTTGTGAGCCCGAGACTCCTACGCTGAAAAAATGTCGACAGCGCAGAGTGCCCTCTGATAAGCTGTTCGGTGGGTTTTTCCAACGTGTGAGGGACACAGGTACCTTTGCACATCGGAAGACTGACACTGAAAGGCCCCACGCAGGCCACACGCCTGCCATAGAGGAGCGCGTGCTACGTCAGTGGAAGAAACCCTTGAGACCCTTGAAGCGATTAGCAGCAGGAGAAGGCGCGTCTCACACTGTTATCTGGGGGATACTTCATAAAAAATTGCTGTACCCTTATCATCTACAGCGCTTTCAGGCCCTATGGCAGCAGGATCATCATGGTAGGCACCCGTTTTGTGGCTGTTGCAGAAGTGTACCGCAGGTCCACTGTTCACATCCAAGATTTGATTTACCGTTGAGGCAGGGTCCACACGAGATGGTGTCGTGAATTTCCATAATCAGCATGTATGGGCCGATGTAAATCCTCTAGCAGTTCGGGAAAGAAGGAATCAACACGTACTTGGCGATATATTAATATAGCGATATGTGCTCCTACAAAGATTAACTGGGGCGCATTATTTGGTCTTCTTCATTAATGTATTGCCTACCTTGTTGTAGGCTGTGCCATTGCAACAACGAATACAAATGTTGTTCACGCATGATGGCACACCAGCACACTTTCGTGCAAGTGTACACGGACATCTCATGCAGACATTTGAGGACCGCTGGGTTGATCAGAGGGGGCCCACACCTTGCCCTGCTCGTTCTCCAGACCTCAGTCACCTAGACATTTGAAATAACTGGTCTACACACGCCAATCAACGATGTACGGACACTACAGTGTCGTGTCTTCAATGGATGCCAGGAGGTACAACAACCGGGTGTACTTCAAAGGGAGCGTCATTCCGTACGCCGAAGGGCTGAGGGGTGGACTGTCATGAATGGACGCCACGTTGAACACCTCCTCTAAACACGTGTTTGTCACGGAGAGTATGCCTTTCTGGACCCATGTTTACCGAACTTATTTTTGGCTATGGTTCAAATGGCTCTGAGCACTATGGGACTCAACTGCTGAGGTCATTAGTCCCCTAGAACTTAGAACTAGTTAAACCTAACTAACGTGAGGACATCACAAACATCCATGCCCGAGGCTGGATTCGAACCTGCGACCGTAGCGGTCTTGCGGTTCCAGACTGCAGCGCCTTTAATCGCACGGTCAAACGGCCGGCGAACTTATTTTTCTTGTTTCAATAGGTACTACCACCTATCAAAGTATTCGATGCTTTTTTGAACACTCTGTATGTTTGTGTGCATTTATACGTGTGTGTGCGCGCGCTCGCGCATGTGAGTCCAGCATCTCCTCCCAAACTTATGGATCGAATTCAAACAAATTTTTCAACGAAACTGCACGCTTCCCGAGTAGCAGCACGGCATAAATTTGAAAGTCCTTCCTGTCCTACAAGTTGAGATATGCACAAAGAACAGTGTACGATGCCCTGTGCAACAAGTGTGTTGTGGAAATAATATTGGCCTGGTTTATCAACTTGTTTTTCAGGGGCCACAAATGTGGATGGTCATGGCTGGGGCCGGCCGGAGTGGCCGCGCGGTTAAAGGCGCTTCAGTCTGGAACCGCACGACCGCTACGGTCGCAGGTTCGAATCCTGCCTCGGGCATGGATGTGTGTGATGTCCTTAGGTTAGTTAGGTTTAAGTAGTTCTAAGTTCTAGGGGACTTATGACCACAGCAGTTGAGTCCCATAGTGCTCAGAGCCATTTGAACCATTTTTTCATGGCTGGGGTAGGTTGACATGACCATAGGAGAGGATAAACAGAGAGAGGGGTAGGATGGAGTGAATTTGGTCAGAGGATGCCGGATCAGTTTGGCACAGAGAGGTGGGGAGCAGGAGATGAACAGTGAAAGGGGAAGGAGGAGGTAGGCAAAAAGATTGGCAGGGCGAAATCGATATGGGGAACAGGAGATGGACAGAGAGGGGGAGGAGCAGATAGATTGAGGTGGAGGAGTAGATAGGCTGAGAGGTAGAGAAGAAGAAAGAGGTGGAATGAGAAGTAGATGAGCAGAAAGGATGGAGATGGAGAGGTGGTTGCTGAGAGGGGTCAGGAGAAGATGGACAGGGAAAAGGGGCAGGGAATGAATCGTGAAAATTAGGGAGGAGTAGATGACAGGGAGCAAGAGGAAATGGACAGATAGGGGGGGGGGGGTGTCAGGAGGAGATGGATGGAGAGAAGGTGGCAGAAATATATTGACAGAGAAAGAGGGAAGAAGTGAACAAAATGGGTCGAGGCTGGAGTAGACAGAAAGAAAGAGGAGAGGTGATTGACAGAGAGAGTTGAGAAGGGGATGGACAGAGAGGTAAGGTAGGGGGGGGGGCAGTGACAGAGGCTACGGAGGAGAGGCTGGACAGAGAGAGGGTGGGAGAAGGAGATTGGCAGTCAGAGATGGGGGTACAGTTCAAAATGGTTCAAATGGCTCTGAGCGCTATGGGACTTAACATCTATGGTCATCAGTCCCCTAGAACTTAGAACTACTTAAACCTAACTAACCTATGGACATCACACAACACCCAGTCATCACGAGGCATGGGGGTACAGGAGGATACGTATGCAGTGTATGTGTCTAATGTGAGCAGTTAATTGACTGATCTCTTAAAGGTGCTACAAGTCTACTAAAGAGACTGCGCTCAGTGTCCCCGTGAATAAACATATCCTTTTTCATGTGCTGTTATTTTCTTACGTCTACTTTTCCCATTGACAGCTATAAAGAGGTAGTACTGAAGTGAGATTATTAGGTATAACTGTGCAGGATGCTGTACAGGATCCTTACCACACAGGATTGATTTAGGATATCGAAAACGTTCGAAGAAGGGCAGCCTAGTGCCTAATGAGAGAGATCATGAATGTGTTAGCGAGTTAGGGTGGCAACCATTGAAAAAACGGCGTTTATCGTTGTGGCAAGAGGTTTTTTGGTCACCAAATTACTCCTCCAAATGCTCAGACATTTCGTTGACTCCCATCTACATAGGTAGAACAGACCATCGTAATATAATAAGTAAAATCAGAATTCAAGATATTCGATAAATAGTCTGAATGAGGTCCTTTCAACCCTCTGTCACACACTTGTGGAGAAGTCATGGAGATGTAAGCGAGATATACATTTGTGCAGAGGCTTCGAACTGCACCCCGTAGGACGCGGTGGCTGCTCACAAAGAGCTCTGCCCGTACTGCCATTGTCCCCTCCACCCTTTCGCGCCGTCAGCGCAGTTTCGGGCCAACTTAAGTTGTGCACATTCCCGTATTGCCCGACGATATCCTCCCATAACTGCGCCGCTGACAGCCAAACACCTGTTGCAGGCCGGAGACGGCGCCGGCAGAGGCGCCGCTGCTGTTCCAGATCTCGTACATGTACTACACGCTGTTGGGCGCGATCGCCGCCATCGCGGTGGGGCTGGCGGTCAGCTTCTGCACGGGCGCGCGCCGCCCCTCAGACGTGGACCCGGCGCTGCTGTCGCCGCCCGTGCGCTTCCTCTGCCGGCCGCCCCGGCACTACACCGGCGGCGACGCCGCGGCGGCTGTGGAGCTGTTGGCGCCGCACACCGCCCCCGCAGCAGGCAGAAAGCACAGCCGCGGCCGCCGCGGCTCCGGCGCCGGCTGACCCTGTGGGCCGGAGTTCCTGCCCGCGCTGCGGCAGCCACTTTCACGAAACGTGCTCTGCGGAGCCGTACCGTACCTGAACCACGGACTGCACTCCACCGATGAGCCTTAAACTAAATTCCGTATTTGGAATGTCTTTGAAACGTATTATGTACTTACTGAACGGTACAGACTAAATACTCAGAAATAAATCCTTTTTCATGTGCTGTTATTGTCTTACGTTTCCAGTTTCCTTTGAGAGCTATAAGGAGGTAGTGCTGAAGTGAGTTTACTAGGAATAACTCTACAGGATGCTGCATAACAATTCATCTGATTTTACAATACTGCAACTTCTACATCAGTGAAGCTAGAAACATGAGATCAGTAGAATCTTGCCACATGTGAGACATCAGGCACTCACTCAAAATTAATCTGACATTCATTAGGACAGGGGTATTGTAAATTACACGCAATGTAGGGTACAACATTTAGAAATTACACTGAGATGACAACAGTGATGGGACTCCTCTTAATACCCCGTCGGACATCCTTTTCCCCGTTGGTGTAACAACTCGACCTGGCATGGACACAAGTTCTCCTCAGAAACACTGAGGCTTGCTGCCTCTTTTGCCGTCCATAGCTGCGAAAGTGTTGCCGGTTTTGGATTTTGTGCAGAAACTGTCCTCTCGATTATGCACCAAGTATGTTCGATGTGATTCATGTCGGGAGATGCGGGTGGCCAAATCATTCGCTCAGATTGTCCAGCATGTTTTTCAACCTCATTCTGGACAATTGTGGTTCAGTGACAAGGCGCACTGTCATCCATAAAAATTCCATCGTTGTTTGGGAGCAAGTAGCCGAACACAACCATTTCCGTCAACAATCGGTTCAGCTGGACTAGAGGTCCCAGTAAATTCCACTCAAAAACAATCCTCACCATTATTGAGCCACGACCAGCTTGCACAGTGCTTTGTTGACAACTTGTGTCCAGGGCTTTGTGTCTGGAACGCTACCGACAGCTTTTATCAACTGAAATCAGAAGTCATCTGACCAGGCGACTATTTTCCAGTTATGTTGCGTCCAACCGATATGTTCACGAGCCCAGGAGAGGCATTGCAGGCGATATGGCGCAAAGGCACTCGCGTCTGCCGTCTGCTGCCACAGCCCATTAACGTCAAATTTCGCTGCACAGTTCTAACGGACACTTCGTCGACATCCCACATCGATTTCTGTGGTTATTTCATGCAGTGCCGCTTGTCTATTATCTCTGGCAGCTCTACGCAAATGACGCTGCTCCCGGTCGTTAAGTGAAGGCTGTCGGACACTGCATTGTCCGTAGTGAGAAGTCATGCCTGAAATTTGGTATTCTCTGCACACTCTTGAAACTGTCATTGCAGACGTATTAAATTCCGCAATGATTTGGAAATGGAACGTCGCATTCATATAGCACCAACTACCATTCCGCGTTCAGAGTCTATTGATTCTTGTCGTACGGCCATAATAAAGTCGGAAACATTTCCACAGGAATCATCTAAGTTGAAATCACAGCTCCGCTAATACACTGCCCGTTTGTACCTTGTGTACGTTATACTACCGCCATGTGTATATGTGCATATATCTTTTTCATGACATATGATCCACAGCGTTATTGCCTCTGGATAATGGGGTCCCAGGTTCGATTCCCTGTCGGGTTGGGGATTTTCTCTGCCCGGGGACTGGGTGTTTGTGTTGTCCTCATCATTTCATCATCATCAATCGTGACAGTGGCTAGACTCGACTGTGCAAAAAACTGAACTGTGTGAAAAAAAAAAAAACCTGGGACTTTGTACAGCCGCTGATGACCGCGCAGCTGAGCACCCCACAAACCAATCATCATCATCATAATCATCATCACCATGACGTCTGTCTCCTCTGTGTAGAATACAACATTTATAAAGTAATATGACATGAACACTGCAAGAGGAATGCGAAAAAAAACGTACGTAACAGAGACGAAGAAAAGAAATTGGTGCGATTGACTGAGAAATTAAAAGTGTCATTGGGAACAAAGTGGAGCATTTGCATCAGCGTTTAACAGAGGGAAACTGACAAACTATTTTTGGGTTGGAGCAATGGTGCTGACAGAAGACTTACGCATCGAAACTAAAACTTTGCAGAATTTACCTTTGCACCAGCTGTAAATTGCTAGTTGCTATCAGTGCCATAGGAGTCGAATTGGTTTTCTTAACTCTCTGGCTCGTCTGTTGTGCGATGGGCGTCGTGTCGAGATGGTGACAGGAGAACGACAAAGAAGTTTTACCCTCTCCTTTTCAACAATCATAGTTCAACTGTGTGTCGTGATTTGTATAGGGAGTACAACAGTGTATCTCCTATGAATCAAAGCTTTCGACCATGTTTCTAAAGATTCATTTGTTAGCACCATATTCCCACATAAAATTTATAGTGTATTCATTTTTGAAGAAATGACAGTAGCAGGAATAACGTACTGGACATATTAAACATCTGTCTTCTCTCTCTCTTTTCTATTTTTTAAGTCTTTCATCAAATTCCCGCAGTGAAGATTTAGAGCCGCCACTAATAAAAAAGCGTCCTCTTGCACTTCACGTGTTCCTTGCAAAAATCTTTGAATCGATGTGCACGTGAAGTAGGCTCGTAGGATAGATGTAGTGTGAAGTAAGGTCGGAATGTGGAAACTGTCCATTCCAAGAATACTGTAAGGTATCAACGTTGAACAGTATCGATGACTTCTCACTGCGAATATGTAGAGGAAATACAATAGGACGAGCATTTTCCAGGCTAAGTTTTTGCCTCGAGGGAGTGCTCACAAACGCCTTCCGAACTGGCCTTGAAGGCCCAATGGTACCGACCGGCCGCCGTGTCATCCTGTCACTGGACGTCATCGGATGCGGATACGGAGGGGCATGTGGTCAGCACACCGCTCTCCCGGCCGTTGTCAGCTTTTGTGACTGGTGTCGCCGCTTCTCAATGAAGTAGCTCCACAATTGGCTTCACAAGGCTGAGTGCACACCGCTTGCCAACAGTACTCGACAGACCTGGACGGTGACCCATCCAAGTTCTATTGAAGCCGGACACTGCTTAACTTCGGTGATCTGACAGGAACCGGTGTTACAACTTATGCAAGGCCGTTGGCTTGTGGGAGTGGTCTAAACTAAATAATACCGGAAAATGATCGTAATTGTTTTTAATGCTCGCCTGTAAGTACATGTGTCACTTGGTCAGGAACGTGTCTGTGGTCTCCTACGCGGTTTCATTTGTTTACTTACAAGTTGGTGCCAAGCCTCATTAATTAGAGGTGCCAACGAATATTATACAAACGAAGACAATAAACGCTTTCTTATCAAATACTTTTTGATAAGAATGTTCGTGAACTTAGTCCTTCTCTGCCTCGTATCCCTGAATATTGCCGAGGTAGTGTTAGTGCGTTCCTCAACTATACATGTAGTCCTACCGAAGGTGCAACCTCAACGAAGGGGCATCTGTGGAGAGGCCAGATTAACCTGTGTTTCCTGAAGAAGGGCAACATGCAGCCAACATGGTGTTGCTATTTTGGTACTGCCAATGGCTGAAAGCAAGAGGAAACTGCAATAGTTATTTTTCTCAGGGCGCGCAGCTCCACCATATGGTTAAACGACGATGGCAACATCTTAGGTAAGGTATTATAGAAGTAAAATAGTTCACCATTCGGGTCTCTGGGAGGAGACTACTCTGGAGGATGTCCTCATTAGGTAAATTGAAATCGACATGTTGCGGATCGGAACAAGGAAAATTAAGCCCCTTAATCAGTAGTTTTGCAAGAGAATTTATAAAGAGAAATGAACACGTTGTAGTTGGATAGAGGGGAAATTACAGTAGTGCGATGTAGGAGAAATAGCACGTCTGATCAGCTGAGTAGAGAGTTATATATACAAATTCAAGTAGGGGTAATGCAGGAGTAGCGAGAGCAATGCGTAAGAAAGTAGGTATGCGAGTGAGATAAAATAAAGAGCATAGTTAAAACATTACCTTAGGCAAGACGGATACAAAACGGCCACCCACCACAGTAGGACAGTAGTACACTTCGCAGTATTTGGACTAACTAGCATTGAAGTTAGCTAATCCGGATGTTGCACTCCTAAGTTCGTGCGGCCCTCCAGCTACAAATAGTGTCAGTTGTGCTCATGACGTAGATGACAGCGTACGAGACAGCTCAGCCTTTGGCTCGGGTTAGATATTTACTACTGTCCCATGTCCACTTTTGCATCGCTCTGTTGTTCTGTTTTAGGAAACCAACCGAAAAACACGTTTGGCAATAATGTCTGTGGCCGGTAGCTTGAATTTTCGCCCGAAACGGCCTGGTTGGATAACGTCAGTGCTAACTTGGAATCGGCGCAACGTACCGAATATTTTTCCTCACAATTATTTCTCAGCGCATCCTGCACTGCAACACCCTTACGAGCTTTTCACACTGTTTCTAAACACCCTATATACCCACTAGCGCGTATGTGATGAAAATACAGAAAGAATGTGAGCTCAGATAAAATAAACTATTCAGAAGGTCAACGGAGACGAATGTTTAATGTGTGGGATTAGAATTCTACGGATGGAAGAACAGAAAAGGGAAAAAAATGTGTGAAAACATGAAATCAGGCACAGCAATGAAGAGGAAAGATGCCTAGTAGAATTTTGCACATAGCATAACTTAGTCACTTCTAGAGCCATGAAGGGACGCTGTATACGCGGAAGAGGCCTGGAAACACCGACTTGTTTTAAATACATTGCATAATGGTAAGACAGAGATTTTGAAATAAGATTTTAAACTGCAAAACATTCCCAGTGGCAGACGTTGATTCTGATTTCTTGTTTGTGAACTACCGATTAAAACTGAAATAATGAATTTGGAGGTGCTGAATCTCACTCGGTAAAATTAGCAATTTATCGCACAACTTGAGTTACCGACTAAGTAAACGTTTGACAGTACAATATCCAGGGGTATTGACTGATCGTCAGTTTGGTACTAGAAGGAACTGTGGAGGGTAATAATTATACAGGGACACGAAGGCTAAAATACATTACACTGGTTCAAGAGAATGTTGGCGGCAGTACTGAAGCAGATAAAGAGACTTGTAGTGGTTGGAACAGCCTGCCTCGGGCTTGGATGTGTGTGATGTCCTTAGGTTAGTTAGATTTAAGTAGTAGGGGGCTGATGACCTCACATGCTAAGTCCCGTAGTGCTCAGAGGCTTTTGAACCATTTCAGTATTCGGACTTAATATCTGGGTTCAAGTGGCGTTGAATGTCTTCAACCTGTTCAGTTCAATGTATGATAAGCAAGCACACACAAATGTCTCTGTTGTTGTCATAAAATATGTGTGACGTACATACAGTTAATTTTTGTAATGGAGGAGTCTACAACTTATTACTGTTGTTCCAGTTGTGTAATTAATTGCTGCTTTATTTTGACATGTGCTGAGATACATATGATGTCTATTGACATCATAGTTAAGTATTGTAAAGAACCACTTCTTATTTTTGTACTTTTTCTCCTTTGGTGCAGCAGACTCGATGATGGTCCGAGCCTAGACTGAAATCGATCGTCTTTAATTTAAAAAATGCTGTTACAGCTGTGTATTTCTGTATGCAGCTTTTAACCTGCATTAAAGCTGTACAACAACACCTACTCCAAATGTTTCTACTAACGATTACTTTCACCTCTAAGTTTTTGAATATGCTAGCCAGAATTTCGGTGACCGGAAGATACCAGGTAACAGAAAACTAATTTTAAAAAAATCACAAACTTATATTTCAATTCTTAATTTAACAAACTTCAATCGTAATGGTAAAAATTGTTATCTTTCATCAAACTCACGTATAACCATACTGACTAAGTTCTCTAGAAAACATGAACTGTATAAGCATTACAGGTACACGTTAATTTAAATTCTCGCACAAATTTGAACTTAAAAATTGAACTTTCACCATAGCGGATCGGTTACAAGTTTAGTCTTCAACTACACTCATTGGCGTAAATGTTCAAATGATTAGATACAGTTCACTAAAACAACTACAACATGGAAAATCTTATACTCTATAGTCAGTTGAAAACGATATAATTATCTAAGCAGAACATTGATTTCATTGTAATACATCTGCTGCAATCAGTATGTAACTAACTGTAAACCTTTTAAACCCAATAACTTAAATCATTTAACCGTTAAAACTATTATAATTCTGTAGAAGAAATATGAAATGTGAATCTGAAATACAGTGTATATATTAAATCCTAATTACTTATTACCACTTGCAACAGAAATCATGGTTATGTTACTGATGACAAGGAAAAAAAGAAAAAAAACATAACCATTAAAAAAACATAAGACAATTTTATCTTGTAGAATCCGGTTCACCTAAGAAATTAATCGTTAGTTATACGGTTAATGCAACGGTGCATTTAACGCATGTGATACTCAACTTTGTGAGTGCATCCGAGTCAGTTTTCCAACAGGCTTAAATTAGTGCCCCAGTGTACTGCATATTGCAACTTCCCTCAAATCGCTGCACAGAGAGCCGGATACACCCTGCGCCGACTGGAACTCGATTCCCTCCGCTAGACTTCAGTCGCATTACGTAAATCGTCAAATAATCTGCACAGGTTTGGACCGACACAAATTAAAATCGTCACTGCGCAACTCTCAGACATGACATTTTAACACACCACCATTAAGCAGACGATGACACTCAGAATATCGGTCTTAAGTCACTGACTGCCGGCGGAGACTGCGAAGAGCCGCGTAGCCGGCGGCGGCACGGAATCATGACGTCTTCGCCGCGCTACCGCCACGGCTTCTAGGCGGATACTGCAGCGCCTGTTGGGCCAGTGATGTGCAGAGAGGATCGCAATCGATCTATCACCCTCGGAACAGTACCAAACTGCCCTACTTTTTTGCTACTAACTATAACACACACATCAAAAAAAGTTTTGCATCACCCCGGTTTCAGAACTCCCGAGGACAGACGTTGACTGTTGATATTGTGTCCATTTGACTGTTCAGAGACGTTACTAAACCCGCCCAAAGACGTAAACAACCATGCATGAGCAGCGCCTATTAACGGAGGGGGTCCGACAGCCGATCAGTTCCAGTCATTCCACCAGGAAGGAGGTACAAGGCTCGTGTTGTCTGTAGTTCAATCATGTCTAGACGGTCAATACCGCGGTTCAATCGCGTCGGCATTGTTACTTTGTGTCAGGAAGGTTTCTCAATAAGGGAAGTGTCCAGGCGTCTCGGAGTGAACCAAAGCGATGTTGTTCGGACATGGAGGAGATACAGAGAGACAGGAGCTGTCGATGACATGCCTCAGGCCGCCCAAGGGCAACTACTGCAGTGGATGACCGCTACGTACGGATTATGGCTAGGAGGAACCCTGACAGCAACGCCACCATTTTGAATAATGCTTTTCGTTCAACAACAGGACGTCGTGCTACGACTCAAACTGTGCGCAATACGCTGCATAATGAGCAGCTTCACTCCCGACGTCCATAGCGAGGTCCATCTTTGCAACCACGACACCACGCAGCGAGGTACAGATGGGCTCAACATACCGAATGGACCACTCAGGATTGGCATCACCTTCTCTTCGCCGATGAGTGTCGCGAATGCTTCAACCAGAATACCGTCGGAGACGTGTTTGGAGGCAACCCTGCAGGCTGAACGCCTTAGACACACTGTCAGCGAGTGCAGCAAGGTGGAGGTTCCCAGCTGTTTTGGGGTGGCATTATGTGGGGCTGACGTACGCCACTGGTGGTTATGGAAGGCACCGTAAAGGGCTGTACGATACGTGAATGCCATCCTCCGACCGATAGTGCAACCATATCGGCAGCGTATTGGCGAGGCATTCGTCTTCATGGACGCTAATTCGCGCCCACATCGCGCACATCTTGTGAATGACTTCCTTCAGGATAACGACATCGCTCGACTAGAGTGGCTAGAATGTTCTGCAGACATGAACCCTATCGAACAAGCCTGGAGTAGATCGAAAAGGGCTGTTTATGGACGACGTGACAAACCAACTACTCTGAATGATCTACGCCGAATCGCCGTTGCGGAGTGGGACAATGTGGACCAACAGTGCCTTGATGAACTTGTGAACGGTATGCCACGACAAATACAGGCATGCATCAAAAAATGGTTCAAATGGCTCTGAGCACTATGGGACTCAACTGCTGTGGTCATAAGTCCCCTAGAACTTAGAACTACTTAAACCTAACTAACCTAAGGACATCACACACATCCATTCCCGAGGCAGGATTCGAACCTGCGACCGTTGCGGTCGTGCGGTTCCAGACTGTAGCGCCTTTAACCGCTCGGCCACTCCGGCCGGCCAGGCATGCATCAATGCAAGAGGACGTGCTACTGAGTTTCAGAGATACCGATGTGTACAGCAGTCTAGACCACCACCTCTGAAGGTCTTGCTGTATGTTGGTACATCATGTAATGTGTGGTTTTCATGAGCAATAAAATGGGTGGAAATGATGTTTATGTTGATCTCAATTCCGATTTTCTGTACAGGTTGCGGAACTCTCGGAACCGAGGTGATGCAAAACTTTTCTTGATGTGTGTATAAAAGGTCTAAACCTGTATACTATACTCGACTGTATAGAAACTTTCAAATGAGATGCTGTGTCCGTGCAATGAAAAATGAATTCAGGTTTGCCCTTCATTTAGGCGGAAAAGGCGTTTTCGTAACTAATGTACGTCGTCGTCATCAGCACCGCTTCCATTGTTTCACCGCGTGCTTTACGAGCACTTTTCAGTTTCGGTAAACAGAAACTAGCTGGTACGTTTAAAGAATCCCGCACATAAGCAAGCCAGGGGACCATAAATTACTGACACCGAGATAGCATCAGGCCGTTATCTCACGTTCCGTTTACTGTGTCTGTAAGCCGACGACGGTTGAAAGCTTATTTTCAGACCATTGTTACTTCTGCTATTCAACGTTCTCTTACCACCGTAAGTGGAAATATTCTGAAATACTGGGAGTCTAGCAGTCTAGTTTCGTCCTTTCAGATTTTACAGTTGACAGGGTGTTGCAGCATTTATTGCCTCCTAGTTACAAAATTCAGCGAAATGCGCTGTACCGAGAAGCCTTCCCGAAAAGTACAATATGTTTCGCTGTTCTAGAACGTCGGAAAAAAACTATACTTGTATGCAGCATCACATAAAAATATACACTACTGGCCACTAAAATTGCTACACCACGAAGATGACGTGCTACAGATGCGAAATTTAACCGACAGGAAGAAGATGCTGTGATATGCAAATGATTAGCTTTTCAGAGCATTCACACAAGGTTGGCGCCGGTGGCGACCCCTACAACGTGCTGACATGACGAAAGATTCCTACCGATTTCTCATACACAAACAGCAGTTGACCGGCGTTGCCTGGTGAAACGTTGTTGTGATGCCTCGTGCAAGGAGGAGAAATTCGTATCATCACGTTTCCGACTATGATAAAGGTCAGATTGTAGCCTATCGCGATTGCGGTTTATCGTATCGCGACATTGCTGCTCCCGTTGGTCGCGATCCAATGACTGTTAGCAGAATGTGGAATCGGTGGGTTCACGAGGGTAATACGGAGCGCCGTGCTGGATTCCAACGGCCTCGTATCACTAGCAGTAGAGATGACAGCCATCTTATCTTCATGGCTGTGACGGATCGTGCAGCCACGTCTCGATACCTGAGTCAACAGATGGGGACGTTTGCAAGACGACAACTATCTGCATGAACAGTTCAACGCCGTTTGCAGCAGCATGGACTCTCAGCTGGGATACTATGGCTGCGGTTACCCTTGACGCTGCATCACAGACGGGAGCGTCAGCGATGGTGTACTCAACGACGAACCTGTGTGCACGAATGGCAAAATCTCATTTTTTCGGATGAATCCAGGTTCTGTTTACAGCATCATGATGCTCGCATCCGTGTTTGGCGACATAGTGGTGAATGGACATTGGAAGCGTGTATTCGTCATCGCCATACTGGCGTATCACCCGGCGTGATGGTATGGGATGCCATTGGTTACACGTCTCGGTCACCTCTTGTTCTCATTGACGGTACTTTGAACAGTGGACGTTACATTTCAGATGTATTACGACCCGTGGTTCTACCCTTCATTCGATCCCTGCGAAACCGTACATTCCAGCAGGATAATGCACGACCGCATTTTGCAGGTCCTGTACGGCCCTTTCTGGATACAGAAAATGTTCGACTGCTGCCCTGGCCAGCACATTCTCCAGATCTCTCACCAACCGAAAACGTCTGGTAATGGTGCCCGAGCAACTGGCTCGTCACAATACGCTAGTCACTACTCTTGATGAACTGTGGTATCGTGTTGAAGCTGCATGGGCAGCTGTACCTGTAAACGCCATCCAAGCTCTGTCTGACTCAATACCCAGGCGTATCAAGGCCGTTATTACGGCCAGAGGTGGTTGTTCTGGGTACTGATTTCTCAGGATCTATGCACCCAAATTGCGTGAAAATGTAATCTTTCAGTTGTGGTATAATAAATTTGTCCAATGAATACCCGTTTATCATCTGCATTTCTTCTTGGTGTAGCAATTTTAATGGCCAGCAGTGTAGAAAAACAATTTGAAAACTGTGATGGAATTTAGTAGCTTGATGCTGTTCTCTAATACGACTATATAATTATGCTCATCGGATTTCTGTATTTGACCTTTTTTGCTTCTAAGCTCTACATTGCGCCGTTAGTTTATAAGTACCGAATATCTTAAAAAAAAGTAAGGGATATTGTAAAATAAACAAACGTAGAAGGCAAGTTGTAATGTCTGTAACAGCATTTAAATTTATCATTTACCAGCTCCGTTACTGCAAGCAGCATACGAGTTTTAAGCAACGGAAAACAGTAAATTTTACAATTGCCGACTGAAGGAAAGACATAAAGATGTAGTGTCACTTTTGGAATATTTGTATAACGTCAGAAATGTATATACCTTACAGATGAGTTGGCAAGATATAAATACGCACCTCAGCAACGACTAGGGCTTTATTGTGTACTTTAACATGGCGCTACTTTCAGATTTCCTCAAGCTATCAGGGAGAAGTTCACCGCCATAATTACGAACCTCTTTGAATCTCTCTTCGATTCTACCGTCTACTATGGTAAACGAAAGGCGTCGCAATGAGGTACACTGTGTTACGTCTGATGACTTCTTCTGGAAGACTTTCGAAGAGAAAGGTCTGGAAAAAGGTGCACTGAATCCCGTATGCGTCAGTTAAGTTCACTTTTGTTTCGTGGCCACCCAGGTATAACACCGTTCAGTAGTTCCTGCAACATCTGAACTCTCTTGCATCCTAGCATGAAATTTACCAGGCAGAAGGAGAGAACGGCTCACTCTTTTTTGGACGTTCAGCCCAAACACGAAGAGCACGTTCGTATGGGACACGCATGTACAGGAAATTCAGCCTCACTGATTTATGTCTGCATACTTCTGGCTGCCATAATTCCTCACAGCCTGACGGTTTGCTCTGTACACTGTTCTACAAGGCCCGAGCAGTATTTCACGAAGAAATAGGAACAGAGCTCTTACCTCGTGGACATATTCGAAAAGAACCGATACGAGAAAAGACAAATTGGATACGCCTTTAGGCGGAAGGTAAAGGCCCGGTAAACGTAACCCGATGAGAAGACAATGGTGTACCTGCTACACGGCGGAAAAGTAAAGAGTAAATGGTAGAACCTGGCCCTGGCTTAACACTGAGTGCGTTTCCGTCTGCCTCCTACAACATGAGCTTATAAATAAATATGTCAGCCAATTAGGAAAAATTTGACCGAAGGGTGATGCACTTGACTTTCTACCAAGCCAATGCTAATCGACTAGAATGATTGTTTCTGGCTCCAAGCTTTGCGCTCTCGATCCGAATATTACGTTTTAGGTACGAAGGGCATTTAGTAAATGATGCAACATTTCTTTTCTGAAAGTAGGTTGGTTTTATTCAGGATTTCAATATACCTTATGATTCCCCACTCTTCTAGCTTTAAAACCCCATATTTCAGTAGAGTCAATGCGACGCTTGACGCTACCTTACTAGGAGAGCCAGTATGTCCACATGGTACCATTACCACTCTAATAATCGACGTCGGAGCCAACGTCTTACTGCGTCAATAACCTCTCCAGGATCCACATACTGTTTCTGGCGCAGTGCATCCTTCATTGGGCCTGACAAGTGGAAATCAGAAGGTGCGAGATATGGGCTGTTGAGTGGGTGAGGAAGAATAGTCCAGTGAAGTTTTGTAAGCTCCTCTCGGTTGCACAGATTTGGATGAGGCTTTGCGTTGTCCGGGAGAAGGAGAAGGACTGTTGCAGCATTATGATGACGAACACGCTGAAGTCGTTTCTTCTATTTCCTGAGGGTAGCACAATTCGCTTCCGAGCTGATCGTTGCACCACGACGGATGACATCAAACAAAATAGCCCACTCATTGTCTCAGAAGACCGTCACCATAACTTTACCGGTTGAAGGTGCGACTTTGAACTTTTTCTTCGGAGGAGTGGTGGCGTGACACCACTCCATGGGTTGTCGCTTTGTTTTCAGTTCGACGTGATCAACCCATGTTTCATCGCCTGTGACGACGTTCATCAAAATATTGTCACGGTCAGCCTCGTAACACGCAAGCAATTCCGCATAGATGATCCTTCGTTACTCTTTATGGACATCCACTAAGCAGCGAGAAACCCAGTGGCCACGCGGCTTTGACACAAGTGTGGCAGCCCTAGCATCAGAGACGTCCAAATGCGCTGCGAGGTGTTGGATTGTGATCCGTCAAGCACCTCGAATGAGAGAGTCTACACGTTTCAACATTGCAGGAGTCACAGCTGTGTGAAGCCGGTTGGCACATGGTAAATCGAACAGATCTGAGCGACCGTGTTGAGACGATGACAGACGCCTGACCCAAAGACTCACCAAGGTTTTGTTCACTGCCAGGTCCCCATAAAGCTCCTTAAGGCACAGCAGTCGTATAATGACTACTGATTAAATTGTCTGTCAGCCTTTCATAGTTACTAACACCGCACCTAATTTAACTACTGAATACCCACAACAGACTCAACAGCACTATTTTTTCATTAAAAGAGTATTTGTATTTTATGATCACTGCATAACATCAACAAAAACGATTTCTTTAATAAATTCCGTGAAAGGAATGAAGATACAAGTGGTACTACGTATCATTGTCATATTATACAACATCATCTATAATTAATTAATCTTATATTTTTTATTACTTATTTACTTTTTTTAAATATATATCTTGTTCTTTTACACTATACATTGAAAGTAAAAATGTATTTCAGCAGTATATGCCATAACAACTATTTTCTTAAAATTTCCTAGTTGAAATTACAATCTACCCACTTATCAATTATTACAACCCGTTCTACGTAAATATCTCGTTATTGATTATTACATTACGTAACATCTAATATTCTTTTATGGCCATCACATGTGTGTTACAATAGATATGTAATTTCAAAATAATTACTTCCTTTTACAGGTGCATTGTACATAATGAAATACAAAGAAATAAACTGTCTTTGGAGCCTACATAGGCATGTGTACTCCTATTTCCAGTAATATAATGGTTCAAATGGCTCTGAGCATTACGGGACTTAACATCTGTGGTCATCAGTCCCCTAGAACGTAGAACTACTTAAACCTGACTAACCTAAGGACATCACACACATCCATGCCCGAGGCAGGATTCGAACCTGCGACCGTAGCGGTAGTGCTGTTCCAGACGGTAGCGCCTAGTACCGATCGGCCACCCCGGCCGGCTGAGGAGCACCTTCGCCGCTTTAAATCACACTGAATATGTTACACAGTATGCAATTTTCAAAGTAGTTGATATAATCCTATTCACATAAAATCATCTAAACTTCGGAGTGCAATACATCTCGCTATTATTAATTTAACTGATGGTACTCTAGTAAAAAGCATTTCTCTTTCTCGTTATTTGATAAAATTACAGTCAATATGGAAGTGCGAAGCAAAGTATTCGTGTTTGTTACGAAGCCGTTGAAACGTGTATCGACATTTTTATATTTACTGCGTGAAGCAGCTAGCTACAGCTTAAACTAGAGAAATAGGTTGAATAAAATGGTTTAGCTCCAAGCGACATTACCTGACCAAAGATATGCCTGAACGCTAGGCAACGAAGAAGTTGTGATTGTCTTCGAAAGCTCAAATTGAAGTGGTCTGAACACAAAGCTTTACACGTGGGCACTTGTATGAACTACTTCTTATTAAACTGTCTCCATACAAAAATTCCTCACGTACTTCTACAGCCGTGTCACTATCCTAACGTCTCAGTGTAAACACGACTTACGATATGTTAAAATTTCTGCCCAATATTGTGGTAAAAATGACAGAGATTTGCATATGATACTGCAGATGTACACAGCAAAAGTTTAGTACACCAGGAAGAACGCACAGTGCGTTCCAAATTTCGACAAAATAATATCCTTCAGAACTTATTATCACCACTGTTTCAAGAGTAGTTTTAAATGAAAACTGCCTGATTACTATAGAGAGTAACTGATCTACTGCAATGTGGTGGTGTTGTACGCTCACTCACTATCAAAAGGAGTATTACTGTTATCATGAAGATGATGACTATGAAGCAGAGTTCTGTCTTAAATCGGATCCGTCACTGCAAGTTCAGTATTCTCCAACCTCTCGTCGTTATCTGCCATTCTTTTTGTAGCTCCGTAAGAGACGCAGATCTTACTGGTGTCAATTACCTGGTAACTTCCTATTCTCTTTCACTTTAGTGTATCCTTTGTTATGCAATCTCTTCTCATCCAGTGTTCTAGTTTTCTCATTATACACCTGGTAACTGCTTCAGCATTTGTTTTTCCTTATTAACCCTGTGGAATACAGTGCCATTCGATACTTTGTTCGTTTCACCTTTCGTTCTCCACCAAACTCCAGTTAAGAAAGCTGCTAATCCTTTTGTCTCTCTCCGTCGCAAAATCCACATTTTAACATATAAAGGGGTATATTCCACATAAAGCTCTTCATTAATTACTTCCTCGTTTATTTAATGGGCTACATAAAGTACTCTCCCTTCTTTAAAACATTTATTTTGTGATTGTTACCCTTGATTGTATTACCTCGTTTACTTATCGTGTCAGTGGTACTGATAAATTACCATTTTCGGTTCCCATATACGGTCAAAACATTACATACTTACGCGAAGTACGATTCAGACCCTGTAAAACAATATAGTAATGAACTACTGTTTTTGGTTGTACAGTTGTTGAAAACAAAAACATCTTCCTTCAGTAACCGTTAAGCATGCAAATGATAAGCTACAACTCCTTCGAAGGTTGTATTATTTTTTCTGTCAGTTGCACTGGCGGAAGATGCAAAAAAAAAACAAAAAAAACGCAAAAGTCTTTTTATATACAACCATGGTTCTTCTGAATGCTCTCTAGGACAAGCCGGCTCTGTTTTGCACTGAAGTTTCGGTATATAATTCCTACTACATTTCATTACGTTGACTCTCAGCTCTGTGTCCAGGTATCGCGGCTCCTTGTCTAGCACCACTTGCGAAGAATTTTAGCCTTGGTGTGCTTGACAAGACATCAGACAAGAAAGTATACCTCATAATGCGGGGCAAAATGTTCATCGTGGATTCATGTGGCCAGTCCTCGTGTTAATTTTCAAGGAATTTGATACAATGTTTAAGGTGCGGATACATCTTCCTAATTTCCATGAATTATAAAGACTTTAAAATCGGAACCCTTGGCTTCCATAAGAAAGCATACTAATATATGTGACTAATACAAGCTGTAATCTGTGTCTATATCTATACTAATAACAAAACTGTAAGACCGTGATGTCCGTTCTTGAAAATGTAACAGAATATAGTAAGAGTATTTTCAAGAACTTTGTCTGCCTCTCTGAACACGCTAATCTCCAAAATTGCTGGTCAATTTCTCGTGCAGGTTTCACTAATTAACCTGAGCATAGCTTGTGCCAACGTATGGACTGTATTTCATAAAAATCGTAAATTGATTTGAAGTTTCAGAAGTCTTCTCAGATTAGTAATTCAGATGTTTGCCTCAGCGACACGATCATCACGGCATAGTACAGCAAAGACCAATAGGTGGCGCTGTTAGTTTCATAGTATATCAAGGAACTGTTAGTTTTTTTACCTCAGTGACAGAAATATTTTCGGCAGGTTACGTCAGTGACGCAGTTAAGTACTACAATCTTATCTTCATGAACACAAACTAACAATGATTTCACGTGGGTATGACACATAAAACTACTGATTTCGTTTTGTCTATTAAAACTTAACGAAATTGCTTTTCTTATTTCAACAAATTTTATTTATAAATGACTTCTTGGCTTGGAAAAATTTATTGGGTTTGCCATGGAACTTTTTACCTGCTTATTACATTTTGATTACACTTTGTTTACGAATATGCCTAGAAATCGGTTGAGTCTTTCTTCAGTACTCTACGACAGTCGAAACACTGAGGTCTACGGCATGTCAATAATCCAGGGACATAGTGAGGCAAGACGTGCTTTGGCTCGAGGACATTAGGCTTTAGCTCGCTCTTGGAAACACCATTGGAAGTCTGATCAAGAGCGTCATCCATTGCATCGCTCTTCAGAAACCTTCACTGAAGTAATAAGCCACTGAAGCTTTCAGCATGTTCGCAACAATCTCTGTCAGTCTCCTGAAAGCAGCAAAAACCATGATGTGCGAATGAGCACTCATCGTCAGAGCCACACGCTATCTCGGTCCTCTGGAACATTTACCGGAAGAGAGGTGCAACTGAACGCTGATACCGAGTGCAATGCATTGTCTTGTGCCCGGACGACTTTCACCGGCAGAGAATCCCTCCTTAGGTCTCAGCGTATTCGCACAGCTGCACCACGGTCTCTGGAAAACAGTGACCAACGGCTGGCGCCACGTAATTCTGATCGTAAGTACTTCTCATTATCTTGCACCCCAGTAACGTGCACACAGCGCTTACGTAATTATCGAGAGCGTCACAATATTGATAGACTTCTTGAAACCGACGATCCACACCCGCGGCGTTCAGAGTTAGCTAGGAATTGTTGTAAGTGCACTCGTCAAGACTGAGAGTTTTACAAGGAGCGGAAGGGAAATAACAGATTCAATACGGTAGCTATAAATAGAAGAACAAGACCAAGCTTGCGCAGAAGCTGATCAACTCCGACACCCGCTAAATAGAATTTCAGTTTTGACTGAAAACTCATAAAAATCTTAAATACTTGCAGGACATCCCGCACTTCCTTGTAAAGATAAAGGGAAAAGCGCATTTACAAATTATTCTACGAATGATTGTGCCACACTTGCTTCAAATAGTTGAATGGTCGCAAACAATATGTTCAATGAGGCTCTGGATTGGCAAAAAGGAACTGCTGGAATGAGTTGTTCGAGAGGAAAAGTGCATACTGATTTTTTTCAGACTACCCCTGAAATATTAAACTTTCCACTGAACGGTGTTCATTCATAATCAAAACACTTTTTGAAACTGGGAGAAGCGAGCGAGTTTTTATACACTGAATCCCACATATACTTAACAATTTCCCATTTCGATTTCAACGTGTACTACTCCTGGTGAGCGTATGTTATTCCATGACCATAAATGAAGTACAAGGACAGACGCTGCACGTTGTGGGTATAGCCTTGACTGTCAGTAGCTTCTCCCATGGCCAGCACATCGTGGCTGAACAAACTCTTTGTCCATGTACCCTATTACTGCAAACGTTATACACAAAAAGGCTTTGTAATGCACAAATAAATTCCTCACATATGAAGTCTCGGGAAAAGCTATTAACAAATACCAGGCCAATGTAGGTGGACTGTGCGGCTGATCCCAGCGGAGGTTCGAGTCCTCCCTCGAGCATGGGTGTGTGTGTTTGTCATTAGGATAATTTAGGTTAAGTAGTGTGTAAGCTTAGGGACTGATGACCTTAGCAGTTAAGTCCCATAAGATTTCACACACGTTTGAACTTTTTTTTTTTATTTGCCAATGTAGGGTTTCTCAGCAAGTCATTTTATAGATTCTTCCATTACATTTTCAAAATCATAGAAATAGCATTTTTTATCGGCTGTTACACACTGTGGACTATCGTTGGTAGTGTACTAGAGCAACTTCTCACAGCTGCAGCTAATGGTAATAAAATAAGTTCCTTTGTATAGGGAATTTTGTCCACTAGCCCACTGATTCAGGTAAGGTTTGTCATACTGATACCAGTCTGATAAACCCTACCTAAATCAATGGAATAGTGGACAAAATTTGTGATACAATCCACTATTTCGAAGCAGGGCCCCACGTATCTCTAAAATTTTATGATGTGGAGTGAAATGGGATGGTCACGTAATACAGGCAGCGAGCTATGCGATTGGAAGATTTACAGTTATTTTCAAGGAGAGGATTGAAGGAAAGTGTGCCGGCCGCGGTGGTCTCGCGGTTAAGGCGCTCAGTCCGGAACCGCGCGACTGCTACGGTCGCAGGTTCGAATCCTGCCTCGGGCATGGATGTGTGTGATGTCCTCACGTTAGTAAGGTTTAAGTAGTTCTAAGTTCTAGGGGACTGATGACCACAGAAGTTAAGTCCCATAGTGCTCACAGCCATTTGAACCATTTTGAAGGAAAGTGTGTCCCCTCTGCAAAGGAAATGGGATACAAGAGGATAGATTAATCTTTAGCACTGTGACAGCATTAGGAGTCACTGTTAATTAAGCATAATAAAAGACACCGAAACATCAATATACACTCCTCAAACTAAAACGGGTCGGAATAAATCATTAGAAATTGTAATAGAAACGTTATTGGTAATCTGATGAGAGTGCATGGAACAAAGGCGACTGTTGGCTACATTTCAAGAGCCGGTATTTACCTCCATCGTATATGTTGTGGAGGGATAACAGGAATATGTTAAAGAGATTTAGGCGCGTACTCTGACATAAAAACAATCGTTTTCCTCTCGCTCCAAACACTAATTTAATAACAAAAGGAGTCCTGATTTTTATGAGACTTTCCTAATTTTCATCTCCTCTGCCAGTCTCTCCATCAAAGAGTAGAAATATCCTCAGTGACTACATACAGTGTCTTAGTGATATAAGTTCAGATATTTTTATTGGCGACTCAGGACAGTGTACTGAGCAATATTACGCAGTATTTACTTCATTTGCAGACCAACAGTTATAAGTATTAAGAGTAGTACGTTTTTCGGTTGGTTAGTACTTGCATGTACATATGACAAGAGCAAGCAGTTAACGTTTACTTTACCCAGGGTAGTATGTCAGATGTTGAAACGTGGATGAGTTGATTCCAAGCAGTTGGTCTGTACCGATATGGGTAGTACTCTTAGAGGTGCTGTTACGACTGTACAAAAAACACCAGACAGCAAATTATGTGACTTGTTTGCAGAAAGACTGTTAGGCACGGAGAAAAAATAACTAGCACCCTAAGTGGCTACACATAAATGTACCAATGGTCTCAACATCTGAACTTACATATTTGCAACAAACAGGACGAATGAAAGGACTGCACATAAAGTAGTTTTCATGTACTAGGTTCACATTTAAACTTGTAAAACAATGTTATTGGAAACGAAACCTTGACTGGGAAATGCAGTCACTTAAAGCGAATGGGTAAATCAGTTTGGACCAATTATATACAGGGTACGAGAGAGATTTCTGCAGTTGTTGGATCTGTGAGGCTAACAGCTTGATATTACTCTGTATAGTATAAATCTGTGAATTGGTGCGATTATGAAGTTTAAGACGATTCAGAATCTGTAGTATTCTATTCGTAACCAGATAAGGCATAAACACAATTCTTCTGGTTTTCTTTATATACAAGGTGTTTCAAAATGAATTTACGGGTTTTGAGGCTTTCCCAATGAAAGGGAAACACAAACAGTTATTATTACAATTATGCGGTGTAAACATCGCTCACACATCTAACCGATAGGCGAGTTGTTCCGAAACCTTGATCAATGTGTCAGGAGTAACTGTTGCAATAACACTGTTTCTAAAGTCGGACAGATCAGCTGGTATCGGAGGCACCTCCACGTGATCGCGTCAGATCGTGTGTGAAAGTGGAGGTCATGCATAGAATGTTGTGTTAACCGGCCCCTTGTGCCCAGTCCTCCGGTCGGATACAACGTCGTTTAACCCTTTGTTTCCTGACATAAGAAAATTTTTACTTTTTAACATTTTCTTTGCAGAATTCATGCTATTGTGGCCACAAATGACGGTAGGATTTTTTGTAAAATTTTATTTTATTTTTTGCAACTTTTTTCTCTCCTGGTACTCAGACTCCATGGACAGAATGACAACATGCGCAGAAAAATGCTCCAATTTTTATAACTTGTACTTTATTCCACATAAATATTAAATATTTTTACATTAGAAAAGTAACAGAAATATGATATTTCTGAATTTTTTTTAAAATTTCGCATAAATTTATTCTAGAGCAACTTCACAATACATAGTAACTTGGCTATACATTTTTGACAGTATACACATATCACATATTTAGTGATACCTCATGAAATTGTAGGAAACAGTTCTTTTTCTCATTGCAGCACAAATACACTTTACATGTACTACATTGTGAATGTGGTCTCGACTGAATTTTATTTTTTGCACACATTTCGCATCGTCCTCTTTTACAACTGAACACTACAAAATGGTTTCCTCGGTTCCCAAGACGTGCATCCTTCGGAACAGAAAAGTTATCCTTCCTTCTCTTTGGGAGAGTTATTTCATCTTTACCAGAGTTTCTCTTTTTGAGATTTGGTACCTGCTGTTCATTCATTAGCCCTAGTGCCACAGCACGCCTGAATTCCAGCAGTGGCAGTGCCCCATGTAGATCACTGAAAATGACGTAAGCATTGACAAAAACAACTTCTATTGCTCCCCAGAAGACGGTGCCACCATTTCTTTGATCGCTTGTCAAAACCATAAGTTGAATGTAATCTGTCTGCATGATCCACACCACCCATGTTTTTATTGTAATCACATACAATAACTGGACATGGTATAGTCATACTAGTTGCATCTTTCTGTTTTCTTGTCACTACGCTCTGTTCGGTGCTATGGAAGTTTGACGCAAAATACACTACTTTATTTTCCTTCCATTGAAATACTGTTAGGTCTAAAGATGACACTCTGTGATTTGATTTAGACATTTTTCTTCAGGTAAATTCCCTGGCAAACCTTTCCTGTTTTTCCTAATTGTTCCACAGGCAAATGTATTTACGGATTTCCGTGTGAGAAAAAGCGGACAGAACAACTAGTGAGAGGTAACGCGTTGTTGCTACAATAAAGTGTTCGCACGACCTGACGGTACTAATAAGTCCGTCTTATATTTTCCACTTTATCTCATTCACTTGTAACGTAATGCTTCAAACTGTTATAAAAAACAAAGAAGGTAAGTACGTACAATGGAAAACTCAACGGAAGTTTCAATAAATTGCGCACAAATTCAGGCAACACCATGGAAACAAGCACATACAATCTTCTGTTTTCACAGCAGCGCGCGAAAAACAATTTCAAGCTCTGACCGCCAGAGAGGTCTATGTATTGCACAATAACAACTATGAAACAGTAGAACAGAGTTACTGTTACGTACGGACAGGCTCTCAGATCACGAAACTGCACCACGAGAAAATAATGAGAGTCAAAACTTACTGGTACTTTTAAGTCGTATACTGACTTACGCCAGTGAGGTGGCGCACCACCTTGCTACCAAATACAGACGTAATTACACGGAAATGAATACCCTTAGCTGCATACAGGGGTTGATATAAGTTAACGAGGACAGTTGAAAATGTGTCCCCCGATCGGGAATCGAACTCGGGATCTCCTGCTTACATAGCAGACGCTCTATCCATCACTTTTTTTAAAATCTCATTTTGTTCGCTTTCATTTGTTTCAACTGTTAGGGGCGGACGTCATAAGACACCCGTTTAAGTTCGTCGTTAATCGGTTAACTCAGTTTTTTTTTTTTTTTTTTTTTTTACGGAGGGCAGCTAACCCTCTGACCGGACACGCTGAGCTACTGTATCGCCGGACATGTCCGAAACAACAGATACCATCATCATATACATTAATAAAGATGTATTGTTCACCTTCTTCTCATTGAGGCTCCGGTCACAGTTGTAAGAAAGCCCGATAAACTTTCCGCGGTCATATTTCTTGGGGCTAAACGTGAAAGACTCGCACTCGTTCAGCACGTTCTTAGGTAACTCTCGTTCATTCCATACAGTTCCCATTGCGCACAGGTATACAAATAAAACTGTTTGAGTTGCTCTTCTATTTGGTGTATTATTTCCAATTGTAAGTTGAACGTAATAAATGCTACAACGCCTTAACACCGGTATGTTCATTTTGAAACACCCTGTATACCTATGCTCAAAATTATATAAATGGAGAAATAATATATGGGAGAAACAGTACGTCTAACAGTTTACATACCCTGCTATCGTAGATGAAACTGACTGTGAGAAAGAAAACGAAACCGCACAGTTTCACTGCCCAGCACAGCATTTTCTTGCCTGCACGAAGTTAGTAAAAATACCGAAAAGCTCGCTATCGATTTACTTCAGCTTTTTACACTATACTCTAGTAAACATTCAGACAACAATTAAATGTAAAAAATACTTGGCCTATTTATGAACATTTATCAGAGTATCGTGTAAAATTTGAAGTAAGTCGGTCAAGAACTTCTCGAGATTTTTGCAAACAACTTTACTTCTTTTTATATTCCATCTCTTCCTTCACCCCTTTTCTGTGAACCTGCTCTTCCCCTCTGTGCAATTGCTCCTTCTCCTTCTGTCCTCCTCCCCTGTCTAATTCCATTTCCTCCTCTCCCTCCTGTCTGCCCCTCTCCTCCTCCCCCACTCGGACTATAACTCTCAACTTTCTCTCTTGCCATCTCCTTCCCTGTTTTTCTTCTCTACTTTCCTTCATCTATGCATCTTCTTCTCTTCTGTTTTCTCAGTCCCTCGTTCTCTTTCCTTTATGTGTCCATTTCCTCCTCCCCCTCTGTTCATCTTCTCCTCCCTCTGTCGCTGACTGTCTCTTTCTTCCATT
Organism: Schistocerca piceifrons; assembly: GCF_021461385.2. Taxonomy (NCBI): domain Eukaryota; kingdom Metazoa; phylum Arthropoda; class Insecta; order Orthoptera; family Acrididae; genus Schistocerca; species Schistocerca piceifrons. Next base: position 657,209,904 of record NC_060141.1, read on the forward strand.
ATCTCTGCCCATGTCCTCTTCTTTCCTCTCTCTTTCCTCTTCCCATGGGTTTAGGATGAGCTTTTTACTTAGGCCTTCGCACATGTACACCAATGTTAGATATATTTTGTAAGGTGGCTATAATTTCGCACCTTAGAAGGAGCCATCTACATACTTCGCCATGATCTACAATCGGAATTAGGCATCATTTCATAGGTTGTACATCGTATATATTGTCACATACAGCTTGTAAATAGCTGTTAGCGCTTATTGCATGAAAGGGGATGGATTTTCTTTATTATCAAACCGGCGTAATGAATGATTGCATATACTAGCAGAGGTTGCAACTCCAGTGGAAACGAAACGGCAGGCGTAACTCAGGCCCTGGGTGGAAAAGCTGCCACAGGTGCATTGGTCCTTCTTAACCCTTTAGTGACCAAATTATTTCCGGAAGTTGTATACTTTTTATGAACACTTTATTGGGCTAAGAAACCGTTCATAAAATCATAGTTTAAATCTTGAGAGTTTAGACTACGAGTATAAAAAAAATTAGTGGGAACTATTGTTCCCACCGAACTCTGGAGTAACTTCACTCGCTAATTTAAAAAAGTATTTCTTTTATTTTTTAGTACAAAAACATGTTAAACATTACATTTATATTTGTATTAGTTCATACTGTCCTTTGAGTTCACTAAGGTGATGTACTATGGAACTTAGAGAAGTATGGTGCTACACACAAAGGTACACGACAGTTGCTACACATTAATTTTGTTCTCATTCCTTTGTTCTTGGCGCTACATTGGCGGCATCTTCTGTTTGTTGTACCTTTTGTAGGGAAATGAGTTCCAACTTTCTCCAGACAAACTTCATCTGGTACTCCAGACACCCCCCTTTTTGGTGTTTGAAAATGAACAGGCCTTCCTCTTCTCTTACGACTTGAGAACCCAGATATAAGCTGCCTTGCTATGTGCAATCTAAATGTTCGCTGGTCTGCTTCTGTCTTCTGTAGCTTCCACATAACGTAAGAATTAACAACTGCCAGATCCACAAGAAAGAAAAACAGTTTGTGCCACCACTTTTATGAATGACGGCCAACAGCATACTAATCATTGATTTCTATCTTAAGTTGTAATTTATATACGAGTATTAAAGAGTATGAAGGAGGAAATAATATCACCATTAAGGGAGAGTAAGATCTGCTTCAGGCGGCAGTCAGACAGGGCCAAACCTTCATTTTCGTGTTCAGTATTTTCCATTGCGCACATTCATTTTTACACCCGCTTGGAGTAGCGTCTTGGAATTTAACAAATTTCAGACGTATTTGAACCGCTGTATATCTAGAAAATTTCGCTCTGCAATTGCATTATCTGAGAAATCGGTCCATTGGTATAAACATATACGGCCTCTCGGAATACTTACTAGAACATAGTGTAAAAGTTTGAAGAAAATTGGTGAAGTACTTTTCGAGACTTTTGGTGACAACTTTTAACAACTAGTTGTCTTCTTGTAGTAACAGAGATTAAATTTTTTACATGTCCTCCAGTCCTGCAATGTATAAGAAACATGTGTGTAATTTACAGTACTTTATACACGGCGTCGAACACTTGAATGAAATATAAAGCAGCGCTCTCATCAGTAATTTCTTTCTGTATTACTCAAGTAATGAACACAGCATAGATACTCTCTTATCTTTAGACAGTACAGGAACATATGACATGCTACTTATAAATGTAATAGCGCACAAAAACTAGTGTAGCCACTTCAAGGTGAGCATGAGAAAGCGAAAGCGGCCACGTCTGCGACATAAATTTTTAATAGTATTTGTGGCCGTCTGTGTCGCCCATCAGCAATACTTAACTGAGTAACAGCAACAGAGTTCAGAAAGATCCAGCATGGACTAAATAAAAATTTCTTTTTTAATCGAAGATGACTGTGTGGATAACGGAAATTTTGGAGGAGTCATGTTCTAAAAAAATCATATACAGGATGAACCTTATTAACTTTTAAAAACGTCCGAAGAGACAAATAACTTACTGTCAGGTACATGGGGCCGCATGTGTCGGGAAATATTTCAAAAGTTGATGACAAACGTTGAACATGTGACGTCACCAGATGACGTACCTTGCCGCACATGCAGCGATTAAGCCTATCTGTCTATCTCACCTGATCATCCCAACCAAAGCCAAGGATTCCCGTCCGTATGGCTTCGCCTCTACGTGTGAGGCTTGAGCGCGTACGGTACAGGGTTCGTGTCACGGGTGTAGCAGGCAGTACTGTTTTCACTGCATGAGACGAATGGCTCTGAGCACTATGGGACTTAACATCTATGGTCATCAGTCCCCTAGAACTCAGAACTACTTAAACCTAACGAACCTAAGGACAGCACACAACACCCAGTCATCACGAGGCAGAGAAAATTCCTGACCCCGCCGGGAATCGAACCCGGAAACCCGGTACGTGAGACAACTATCTGTTTACATTGACATATTAATTTATTTACCGGTCTCGCAGTCTCCGATGGTTTTTGCAACAAAAAACTGTTGTGTTGTGTCACAAATAAATGAGTATAACCTTCCGAATTGCTTCATTGCCAATAAAAAAAATCAAATGTGTGTGAAATCTTATGGGACTTAACTGCTAAGGTCATCTGTCCCTAAGCTTACTCACTACTTAACCTAAACTATCCTAAGGACAAACACACACACCCATGCCCGAGGGAGGACTTGAACCTCCGCTGGGAACAGCCGCACAGTCCATGATTGCAGCACCTTATACCGCTCGGCTAATCCCGCGCGGCATTGCCAATCAATGACCTACGTTTTCTCTGGTGAATAATGCCTGAAAAAAAGGAAAAAAAGGAGAAAAGGAAAGAAACACGAAATAAGAACAGCTAATGGTTGGTTACAGCGAGGACCATAATTTTCCAACTTCAACATTTACGGCAGATTAAATTTACAAAAGGTATTCGAAATTTTCACCCCAAGTATTGCTTCGCTGAAACATCCCTTCACGCACGGACTCGAAAACAGTTTCCGTATTTTGAATGTGGCGTCACATCTTCAACATTTGCTATCCACTTTTGTGGCATTTATCGACATTTGTGGCACCGTGGGGCTTTTCATTACATTACTCGTCTCAGCGTCTAGGTCGCAACGGGGTTTTTTAAACGTTAACAAGAATCGCCCTGTGTGTTGGGGAACTAAAAATAACATGGTCATGACTTGTGCCACGGACGGCGGCAATGCTGCACGCAGTCCGTGTGTGACACGCTGTGGGGTCGTGTGCAGGAGGGCGCGAACAAAGCCGTGCATCACCTGCAGTGGCCGCAGCGGCAGCCATTGGCATAGGGAACGGTGTCCGCTTCCCGCAGCTGATTCCGGGCTCCGCTGTGGAGCGCGTCGAACACAACCAGCGCTAGCTGCGCTCTATCCGGAGCCAGCGGCGCGCGACCGGTCTAATCCCCATCCCTACCCCTCTCACTCTCACACTCTCTCTCTCTCTCTCTCTCTCTCTCTGACGGCCACTGTGTACATACAGAGGGCGCCCACAGAGGGCTGCAGCCGCGGTAACTTCGGCGCTGCGTCAACAGCTGTTTGTTTGCCAGGCGTACCTCCGGTAGATTTGCGTACTCAGCCAGACGTCGCTAATCCGCCCCAAGTTTGTGATTTTTCTGCGGAGTATCCTATGTTGTTTCACCGAATATCTTTCAGGCACTGGGAACCTAGCAGAGTTTTTAATACGGTTGTATTTGACAACAATTCACAAATATTTCCCCTTCATTTACTTACCTTACACAGGGGAATGTGGCTTCCGAAAAGCATCCTGAGTTTGGTCAGGATGTTTGCTTACTCTTAAAGTACTCGATATACACCGTACGAACAAAGGAAAGTCAACTTGCAACAGTTTTTGTCTAAGCTGGAAATGAAACGAATGGTCGGTCAGTGGATAGAAAGACGGCAAATAAAATATTGTGTTTCACACAACTGATAACACAGAGCTGTATTTGGTCCTTTTATCGTACTACCGATTTCGGTTCAAACCATCATCCGGAACCTTATCATCGCAATTGGAGAACGAGTCAAAAATAAAAGGTGAACGACAACAGCAGCACTGTAGTATTTACGTAACTACAACAAAAACACCTTACATATTACGAAAATGGAAACAAAGGAATGCTGCTGCTGTAAATTCATTGACAAATAAGCGTCAATTAAGTTCAGGTTTAAAAATAACTCTACAGCATATTAGAAACCGACATGAATAACTCCATACGTGTAGGTGACGTATAAACAAGTAAATTATGAGGAAGTCTTAGCAAAGCACATGGAATACAAAGAGCAATCAGTGTAATGTAGAGATAAATGTTCAAATGTGTATGAAATCTTATGGGACTTAACTGCTAAGGTCATCAGTCCCTAAGCTTACACACTACTTCACCTAAATTATCCTAAGGACAAACACATACACCCATGCCCGAGGGAGGACTCCAACTTCCGTCGGGGCGAGCCGCACAGTCCAGAGATCGATACTAACAAGACATCTGAGTAAGAGTACAGTAGAAAGCAGCTCCACCATAACGGTGAAAGCCAAACTAAGTAAAAATGGAAATTTAAAGTGTAGAATTTTTTAAACCTAGTTGTGTATTTATATATAAAAAAAAACAGTTTGCAGTTGCCTCTATGCCTCTATGGCTATTATTTCTCTTCATGATTTACCTAAGAAGACTTTTTGGCAGCTCCCTAATGATGTTGGTATTGTATAGGTACGTGCTGCCATATTAATACATTGTTCTGTTGTGGCGTAACAAGCTAGTTACGCCACATTGCGAGGTGAGCCGAAAGAAAGGCACGCGTACATACACGCCGACTGGCGTGAAGTCTGGAACAGGATAACTATTGAATGGTAGCAAGAAAAGTACGTAGCTGCTTTATACTTAACTTTTATTCGTTGATGAATACAGCGTTCTTCTGGAGACATTTATACTATAACTCTCAAACTAGGTAAGGCTAATGGCGCCTTGCTAGGTCGTAGCCATGGACTTAGCAGAAGGCTATTCTGTCTCTCGGCAAATGAGAGGAAGGCTTCGTCCGTATTGTAGCTAGCAATGTTGTCGTACAACTGGGGCGAGTGCTCGTCCGTATCTCGAGACCTGCCTTGTGGTGGCGCTAGGTCTGCGATCACACAGTGGCGACACGCGGGTCCGACATGTACTAAATGGACCGCGGCCGATTTAAGCTACCACCTAGCAAGTGTGGTGTCTGACGGTGACACCACATGTTCTAATTGTGAATTAACTTATCTGCCCTGGATACAGCTCTTAAAGCTATGGATATTCGAATAACGTGGGCTTTGCTCACTCTACTATACAGTTGACCTGTTCATACATCACCTGTAAGTATGTCAGTTTATAATATCCCGTAAAGTTACACTACTGGCCATTAAAACTGCTAGACCACAAAGATGGCGTGCTATAGACGCGAAATTTAACTGACACGAAGAAGATGCTGTGATATGCAAACGATTAGCTTTTCAGAGCATTCACACAAGGTTGGCGCCGGCGGCAACACCTACAACGTGCATACCTGAGGAACGTTTCCAACCGATTTCTCATAGACAAACAGTTGACGGGCGTTGCCTCGTGAAACGTTGTTGTGATGCCCCGTGTAAGGAGGAGAAATGCGTACCATCACGTTTCCGACTTTGATAAAGGCAGGATTGTAGCCTATAGCTGTTACGGTTTATTGTATCGCGACATTGCTGCTGGTGTTGGTCGATATCCAACGACTGTTAGCAGAATATGGAATCGGTGGGTTCAGGAGGGTAATACGGAACGCCGTGATGGATCCCAACAGCCTCGTATCACTAGCAGCCAAGATAACAGGCGTCTTATCCGCATGGCTATAACGGATCGTGCTGCCACGTCTCGATCCCAGAGTCAACAGATGCGGACGTCTGCAAGACAACAACTATCTGCACACACAGTTCGACGACGTTTGCAGCAGCATGGACTATCAGCTCGAAGACCATGGCGGCGGTTACCCTTGACGCTGCATCACGGACAGGAGCGCCTGCGATGGTGTACTCAACGACGAACTTGGGTGCACGAATGGCAAAACGTAATTTTTTCGGATGAATCCAGGTTCAGTTTACAGCATCATGATGGTCGCATCCGTGTTTGGCGACATCACGGTGAACGCACACTGAAAGCGTGTATTCCTCATCGCCATACTGGCGTATCACGAGTCGCGATGGTATGGGGTGCCATAGGTTACACGTCTCGGTCACGTCTTGTTCGCACTGACGGCACTTTGAACAGTGGACGTTACATTTCAAATGTATTACGACACGTGGCGCTACCCTTCATTCGATTCCTGCGAAACCCTACATTTCAGCAGGATAATGCACGACCGCATGTTGCAGGTCCTGTAGGGCCTTTCTGGATACAGAAAGTGTTCGACTGCTGCCCTGGCCAACACATTCTCCAGATCTCTCACCAACTGAAAACGTCTGGACAATGGTGGCCGAGCAAGTGGCTCGTCACAATACGCTAGTCACTACTCTTGATGAACTGTAGTATCGTGTTGAAGCTGCCTGGGCAGCTGTACCTGTACACTCCATCCAAGCTCTGTTTGACTCAATGCCCACGTGTAACAAGACCGTTATTACGGCCAGAGGTGGTTGTTCTGGGTACTGATTTCTCGGGGTCTACGCACCCAAATTGCGTGAAAATGTTATTACATGTCAATTCTAGTATAATATATTTGTCCAATGAATATCCGTTTATATACTGCATTTCTTCTTGGTGTAGCAATTTTAGTAGCCTGTAGTGTATTTCTCAATCTGATCCTAGATGACGAATATTTGTCAATGAATGTGTCAATAGCTGCGTCTCTGTATTTCCATTTTCGTAACATGTAAGGTGTTTTTGTTCTAGTGTAATGTTGTTGCTTTAATTTGCTATGAAAGCGGTGCTGATGGACAATAAAAGCGGATTAAAAGCTGTGAGCTGTCTGGGGAAGTTAACCTTGCATTACTGAGCAACTGTTTCACCAGGTATCCAGTCTAGCTTACCAAATTCCCAACCAGACTAACATTAATTATAATCTTGTAGTAGTCATACGACAACCGGTGATTATATATATAAGAGAGTTTAAATAAAAAGAAATAAATCAGTTATTATTTGGAAATTTATTTTAACATTGATCATTGAAATTTCAGCATATTAAACGTGAGTCATAACTAAGCTGGTGCCTTATTTAGGACTGTGAAAATGTGAGTTTGTAATCTTACAGAACACATCAAATATGGAGCCAAGATTGGGAGACTGCATACAACACTGCATTCTTAAAATAACACACGAAGAACGTTGAAACATATGCAAGAGGAAATTAACCACAACCAACCGATTCAATTTTCACCCAAAGAAGTTACGTTCGTAGCGCAATCCTGTCCATCATGAAATTACCACACACTCGTATACTAAACTCATACTAACTCTCTGTGAAATCTTCCCGAGAAGAATAGCTGAGGGCTACTTTGATGCTTACACCACATGCTTCACGTGGTCAACTTGGTTTACACAAGGAGTGTAACTCCACAATAATTTTGATAATTAAAATAAATTACATCGAAACGCAATTTACAAAAGATAAACCTTGAACTGGTTACTATCGTCTTACTCTTAACCTGATGGGTCAAACAATTGTATAAGCACGTGGTACTGGTCTCACAAAGTACACCCCATGTGGGTTGAACATAAAGAAAAGTTGCTATATTGAAAAATATTGTCAAGACGAGACGTTATACTCTCACGCACATTCGCATTTAAGATTGATGATCTTAGTTAGAGTTACTGATCAACACGTGGTTCCACTTTACTCACAAAGTAGTGACAAAGCAACTACCGGAATATATTCTGAACTTCACACTCGAATTACACTGCGTTGCAGTTTAAGATAACATTAGATATTTTAGAGCTAAACCTGAAATAAAGGTGATTAAATTTTCAGTTAGGCTGATCTTAAGAAATCCATTGTCCTACAGACTTAGCAGACACGCGCTTAGCCGGAGATCTTACCACTTCAGACGCTCGCCGCGGACAGACTGACCTGGTCCCTTCCTGAGGGGTGCCTCACAAATACAAACGGAAGTGACCAGAGAGGCAACTTCCTATACCAACATGACAACATGACAAGGGACGGACAGGACCATAATAAGGATAGAAACCTCTTTGCTTTTAGAAAGCGTAGCTACCTGTTCTGACGTTGGTCCTACTGTTCTCTTGCAGACAGGCTTGTCTGCTACCATCTAGCATGCAACTAGAAATACATTTGCTCATTCATCCTCTCACACAGGAGGGATGGGGGGTGACAGTATCTTATCACATACAGCATACAAAAGAAAGCGGATGTAGATTCCGTATGAGACTGTGTGACATGAATTACATATAAACTGTGTTTTAAAGTGTAGTAGTGTGACAGATCGTTGTTCTTTATGTGTAAAAGTAACACGTTCCACTACTCAGTCTCCTCTCAGATAGTCAGAAACGCCACAGTAAATTTAGAAGGGGAATTTATGCCGTAAATGACAACAGATTTAAGAAATTAACATGAAAGGAATCCAACAGAGACCTTTCACTAGTTTCTTAAGTATTGCAATATAATGCTCTTGTCATTTACATTTTATATTTGTGACTGCATTTACATTTGTGACTCGAATTTTTTAAATGGTTCAAATGGTTCAAATGGCTCTGAGCACTATGGGACTTAATATCTAAGGCCATCAGGCCCATAGAACTTAGAACTACTTAAACCTTACTAACCGAAGGACGTCACACACATCCATGCCCGAGGCAGGATTCGAACCTGCGATCGTAGCAGGCGCACGGTTCCGTACTGAAGCGCCTAGAACCTCAAGACCACCGCGGCCGGCTCGAATTTTTTAAGTGATTGCAGTTACATATGTCGTAGCAGGCGCACGGTTCCGTACTGAAGCGCCTAGAACCGCAAGACCACCGCGGCCGGCTCGAATTTTTTAAGTGATTGCAGTTACATATGCCTCATTTACAATCTCATTTACAATGACGCACGTACCAGATGATGTTTTGTAACCGAGACCGGTAGTACAATAAAACAAAGAAATATAATTTTATATTATGAATTTCGTGAAACATATTTGCGCTGTTGACAATTGCCTGAAGAAAATGTTTAAAATACTATGAGCGTTTGACACCTAAGGATGGTCACAGAAAACCTCAAATAATGTGAATATGGAGCATGGAGACAGTCATGGGGGCAGAAAAGACGTAGAAGGATTACAAACAACTGGAGAGCAGGGAATGGCGAGGCCATACAGGAAAGACAGCTTAGATACGATTTTTATACAGTTAAAATGACAGAAGCTGGGATGCGAGGATGCTAGAAAGTAACTGATACTATATAGAGGGTGAAAATCAAGTTCGGCGTCAATATTTCTGAGGTTTTTGGGGGATGGTTTCAGATAATTTAGATTAAAGGAGGCGGTCATCTGGTCGTCCGTTACGGACAAGTAGGATTTAGTTTGATTTTTACCCCATTTAGCTATGCATCCGTATTACACCGGAAATTTCCCCTCAGCAGGGCAACAGTCCACGTTAATCTTCGTGTATGTCTTGTTTGGAAAGAAATTTGTTACAAACCATCATGGTTTTTGACAACAGTAATGGCCCGTTCACTCTTCATCATCAATGTTGCATACTTTACGTTCCTGTTTCAGGTTTGTTATTCTAGGTGTGTCGGTATTACCCAACCGAGCGAGGTGGCGCAGCGGTTAGCACACTGGGCTCGAATTCTGGAGGACTGCGGTTCAGATCCGTGTCCGGCCATCCTGATTTAGGTTCACAGTGATTTCCCTAAATCGCTTCAGGTAAATGCCGGGCTGGTTCCTTTGAAAGGGCACGGCCGACTTCCTTCCCCATCCTTCGCTAATCAGATGGGATCGATGATCTCTCTATTTGGTCCCCTGCTTCAGACCAACGAAGCAACCAATCTGTGTTACCTTAACACTCACACAATTCAGTATGGTACGTTTACTGATGGACACTTGGACGATGTGCACTTCGTGTATGGTTTTATTATATGCACCTGTAAGGCGGCAGTACGAAGCCACGTTGAAATGTTAGCCGACCGGTGTGACCGAGCGGTTCTAGGCGCTTCAGTCTGGAACCGCGCGACCGCTACGGTCGCAGGTTCGAATCCTGCCATTGGCATGGATGGTGTGTGATATCCTTAGGTTAGTTAGGTTTAAGTAGTTCTAAGTTCTAAGTGACTGATGAACACAGATGTTAAGTCCCATAGTGCTCAGAGCCATTTGAACCATTTTTTGAAATGTTCATGCAGCGTCGGCAGTCACATCACAGCACTTTTGCAGCTGAGGGTTGTTGCGCAACTCTGCGTCTTGCGTTGTACACTATGGTGATTGCATAAGAACGGTTTTTTCACTAGTGTGGAGTATTTACGTAGTAACGTGGTTCCGTTAATAAACCAAGTAACTCACATTTACGAAATTACTCTCTAATGAGCCTACCCTGACAAAGGGTTACATTAACCAAAATTAAAAAAAAAACAACAATGAACTAATTCCGAAGCTTTGTCGATGGAATTTTGGTTCATTCAGCAGATTTTCAAGGACGTATAACGTTCATTAGACAGTTTACGTGTCAGGTATGCAATAAACATGCCTTGTAACAGATCGTTCACTAGTTCATGTGAAGTGTAAAAGGGACTGAAGGGACTAAGAAACTCACATGGCTAGTTTCTGGTTGCCAGCGTCTTACCCGATCTTAAAACGCCGCTACCTTCATGTGTCTGGCGACTTCGGATAACTACCGTGGAAAATTACTTTTCGACCGTTAATTCCTGTTAATCGTACAATTTGTACAACAATACGACTACTATCAACGAATTTATGAGTCAAACGAAGTAAATGATATTAAGTCACTTTCCTCTGGATACCAGGTGAGGAAAAGCATTTGATTGCGGCTATCGCCTGTGCCACGGCTCGCACTGTCTTGAACTTAAAACTGCCGTTGCAGAAGTGAGTCATATGATACATAATTTAGACTGTGTGTACAAGGGTCACCAGACGCGTTTTGAGGGCTATTTTGACTAATTTTTACACTCTGAAGATGAAGAAATTGCAAATAACTCCTAGTGACTACGTACTTCGGTCTCAAAGAAAATTACTAATTTTTTTCTCGTTAGAAATAAAATTACTTCTAAGCTGAATTTCCTATGTTCATTCGATAGAAGAATTCAGAAGCAGCTTTGTGCAACATGCTTTGTGATGACATCCATTAACAGGGTCCGAAAAGAACAAAGAGCAAACAGCACTGCAGCGGCGGCAGACAAGAATCCACGATTTCGCTTATCTTTCACACGGCTGTAGTTCACACTTAAATGTGACAAATGCTTGTTCTCCAGCATTTTCAAAAAACAGAGATTCAAAGATTTAAGAGCCTGTTAATGAGAGTGCCAACCGTCGACGATCGGTATTAGTGCCACTGGCTAAATGCGGCAGACGTCATTTCATCTTGTTTTTTTTTTTTTTTTGGTTTTCCATATGTCAGCGGTAAAATACTGTTCTCTCATATTAATGTGATCACCTGTCAAACGACTGAATAATCAACTTTTGCAACGCGGACAGCTGCGAAACGTTTAGGAAGAGAGTCAGTGATGTTCTGCAAGGTACCGATAGCGATGTGGAACCGCTCCGACTCCAGCGCTATGGCCAGATGCCCCAGGCTTCATGATTGAGGACCCATGGCGTGAGCAGTCCGATTGATGTTGTCCCGTAGATTCCCGAATGGTTTGAAATGGGGGAGTTTGGTAGCCGGGGGAGGACGGCAAATTCGCTCTCACGCTGCTGGGGCTACCCAAGTACTCTGCGAGCTGTTTGACACATTGCTTTTTCCTACTGGTAGATGCCGTATGACGAGGAAAAACAAACTGCTTGTAGGGATGTGCATGGCTGCCAAGGATAGCTGCGTATCTGTGTTGATCCATTGCAACTTCAAAAAAAAAAAAAAAAAAAAAAAACGGTATCACCAAGGAAATGCAACTAAAACATTCCCCAGACCATAACACTACCTGTTTGCTTCCTCTAAGAGGGTCGGCGCCATTTAAGCCAATGGCCGTGTGTCTGATGGAGCAAAAAACGTGATTCATGTAAGGCCACCCAGTGGACGTCCAGTTGCGTCACTGGTGTGCAAATTCCAGCCTTCATCGCCAATGAACAGCAGTGAGCACAGGTTCATGAACCCTGTGCTTGCTGCAGCGACAAATACGCAGCAACATTCGCTGAACGGTAGTTGAGAAGACATTATTGGTAGCCCCGTGAGTCTCCGCACAGTCAGTAGTTGCGCAACAGTTGTACGTCTATTCGCCAGTACAGGTCTCCGCACCCGTTATTCACCCCTCTCAACTATGGACCGTTGTGCACCACACTTGCATTAGTGCTGGTTTTGGATAGCGTCATTTTGCCAAGCACGGAATTTGTGGCCAAACCCAGCATTCGCCTACTCTCTGGCTAGCCAATGTACCAGCCCACAGTCGACGACAATCCACCATTCTGATACGGTCTGTGTCTGGTATACTTCCCTGTATCGCAAAACAGCCTGCTGCGTGTTAGTCTATACGAGCAGATCGTGAGTTTATTGTTAATATGTAAATAATTATCATTATTACTATTATTACTGGGCTATACAGAATGAAGCGACTGTGCCGTGCTGCCATTGAATTAGTAGACTGTTTCGTCTGGCGCCACTTGCTCAGGTGTAGTATCGAGTATCCCTCTTGTGCCCCAATTGCCAGTATCTATGGGGAAGAGTTGGTATCTGTGGGCTGTGTCCTTAGAAGATCTTTGCTTGCCGATACATATACGGGGTTCGCTGGCCCTCTTGGGACCCGGTAATTTTATTCTTCATCATGGGTTCAAAGTCTGTCGTTATAGAGTGTTTTTAATACTGTGGCTGACTTTTAACCTGTACGTGCACCTTCAGTGTCTTCGTTGTGTTTTAAGAATCGCCAGCTGTGTGTTTTAACTTTATGTAGACTTTTTTAACTGTCCTCCCACGAACGTCTCAGTATCAGTGTATTTTTACCTCCATTATCTCCCCTTACCCTGATTTATGTCCCCCTTTTTTCACCTTATATGTGACATTTTATTCTTGTATTAGTTGTCATGTCACTCGGCTGAAGAGCGGCGGATTTTGCCACTGACAGCCCGCCTGCCCATATGGGGCAGGGGAACGAAATCACTATAAAGTAAAAAAAAAAAAAAAAGACCCTCTCGGGCACGAAGTTTGGGGATCGGCGGTAGGTCGCGACAAGAGGTGCTCACGAGGTCCGAGGGGCCTAAGCCACAAGCTGCGCAATGAGGGTCTGCGCGGAGCGAAGACAACGGAGTACTTCACTCGGTTCAGCGTCGACTATAAGCAGCAGGCCGACATCCCGTCGGCTGGTTGGCAACATTTGTGTCGGACGACCGCCCATGGCCTCGCTGCCCTCTTCTACCTGGCTTTCATCAGCACCACTAGGTAACCGCTGTGACGCACCGTGGCTCCATGGAACTGAATGGTGGCAAAGGGGAGTAACATTCTGAAATACTCGTGGTGATTTGTTTCATTGTCTACCTGCCCTCATTATTTTCTGGTTTGTACCCGACCCTCAGATTTTTACTCGGTCGGCTCTTTGGTCGTAAATATAAGCAGAAGTATTGCACTAAGACACTAGTTGTCGTTTGGAAATTTCTCCCACTGTTATATTTCCTTTCGTGTCTGGTTTGTATTCGATCATTATGTTCTAAATAATCATCTCTTTGTCGTAAATACAGCCAGAAAAATTATTGTACTCAGGCACAGGTTGCCATTAAACAAAGGAGGGACTTTGTGGTTACATTTAGCTATTAACCGGTTCAATTCTCTGATTATAATTGCATTTCTCAGTTATTAGTTATAATGTGACAACTTCTTGTGCTAAGCTGTGTTTGGAAGACTGGGTCATTATTGGTGTGTTTTAGCTGAATCTCGTGGTTCCGCCCAGTGGGTTCTCTTGTAATAACTGTTCACAAGTAATATTTTAAGACGTTCCTTCAGAGCGGTCTTAATAATTGACAGTCAGCTTAACTTTGAAAATATTAACAGCCAACTGTCACCAGGGCTCTAGGCAACTGTCAGAAGGGAGGGTTTGAGATCCAGTCGCATCTGGGTTGCCGATTGAAAATAAGAGGTTGGTTGCTTTTAAGTAAGCCATATTGTTTACTAATCTGTTTAGCCTTTAAGCACAGGGGCGCATCTGAAACCCGAACCTTTCGAGATACAGCTTTCAAATTAAAAGTTACGTCATCTGTTTTAAATAATTGAATTACTCTTGTCCTCAATGGTGCCTATATAGTTTTCATGTGTTGCAGAAGGGCATTTAATAAGACAGACTGTGTCCAGCGCGGTCGTAAACACCGCTGTTTCACACGATAACGGGCGGGCTGCAGATCCGACCGTCTTGTAATCATTGTCATATTTTGCAATACAGCACTTCATCTTCCTTTTGCAAAGATTGAAAGCTTATTCAGCTTAAGGTTTAAGGTCAAAAGAGTTTTGCAATTTTATTCATTTTGTTAAAGAAAGTTTTATGATCAACTGCTTCGATTATCTGTAAAACACAGTTTATATATTGTCAAATAAACAGGTTATGAGAAAAGAGTCATATTGGTGGGTCCTTCCACGTTTTCCGTAACTCCAGTAAGTACCACGTATCAGCGGCGAATGAAAATTAGTACCAAGGCCGGTTTTAGAACTCTGGTCACCTCCTCGATAGACAAGGGGCGTAGTTGTTAGTGCACATGCCTGTGAGTAGAAGACCCAGGTTCGAATCCAGGCCTTGGATGAATTTTCATTCGTGGCTTTAGTCGGCATTCCAAAGGCCTCGCCGCAGTGGAAACACCGGTTCCTGTCAGATCACCGAAGTTAAGCGCTGTCGGGCTGACTAGCACTTGGATGGGTGACCATCCGGTCTGCCGAGCGCTGTTGGCAAGCTGCGTGCACTCAACCCTTGTGAGGCAAGCTGAGGAGCTATTTCATTGAGAAGTAGCGGCTGCGTTTCTCGGAAACTGACATACGACCGGGAGTGCGGTATGCTGACCACATGACCCTCAATATCCGTATCCAGTGACGCCTGTGGGCTGAGGATGACACGGTGGCCAGTCGGTACGTTTGGGCCTTCATGGCCAATGCGGTAGGAGTTTTTTTTAGTCGGCGTGTGTACGTCATAGACATTTGATAATTGGAAAGATCTCTGGAACCATATAATTCCATTTTGTTATTATTATTGTTTCGATAACGTTATTTTTATAATTCGTTGCCCGCAATAGGATTATTTTATAGAAGTCTAGGAAAAAATGGAAGTGGCGTGACTCGAATGCAGTACGTGCGATCATGTAGTCCTCTAACTTAGCCGCTTGCACGAACTCCACTGCTCGACAGATTTTGCACCATTGTATTCAACAGGTTCATAAAATTGAGGCCCGAATTGTCGAAAGCTCTTGATAAGCGCACTATACTCGATAATATTAGTGCTAGATATGAATGCGGTTTGTAAAATACAATAAAACACAGCACAGCTTATTCTGTCACTGATATGGAAAATGAAATACCAAGCTGTTCTCCGAAAATATTTCGGAAGTTACTCAGTACCACAATGTATTAATACCGTGACGCATTACTCTTATATAGAGCTTCACAGTGGCCATCGTAAGAAGCAAGCCTATGGAACAAAATATTCCAGCTGAAATTTAGTGTTCTAGACATTACAACTTTTGTGCTACGATTGGTTCAGTACAACATAATTTTTAAGTTATAGTTACCAGTTTCGTAGCAGTAATCTTTTTTTGTCACAAAATGACATATCTAATACAATAGTGTCACTGACAGCCCGCCTGCCCAACATAATATTCAATATAATAACCCCACTTCTGAAGGCAACCAAAGGTGCCCTGAACCTTCAAATTCTGAAATTACCATTATAAAATTAACATCTGCTCTGTATGAGTATTTCCGCGCGGGATTAGCCGAGCGGTCTAGGGCGCTGCAGTCAGGACTGTGCGGCTGGCCCCGGCGGAGGTACGAGTCCTCCCTCGGGCATGGGTGTGTATGTTCGTCCTTAGGATAATTTAGGTTAAGTAGTGTGTAACCTTGGGGACTGATGACCTTAGCAGTTAAGTCCCATAAGATGTCACACACATTTGTACATTTTCTTGTATGAGTATTCCTTCAGCAATTAATTGTCGAAGCCAATAAATGGCTTCAGACTTAAATAAATCTACACTTGGTGATTTGCATGATTTCAAGATTTTATCGATTGTCTCGTTTCTGTTAGAAAACGGAAGTGGTCATATCGGAAACTGTCAGTCTTGCATTACCAAAATTGTACGTACAATACTTGCTAATACACATAAATCTCGAACTGCTATCTGTTACTCTCCTGTAATAAACATCCACACAAGGTACTCTCATATCCCAACATGTGTGTTAAAAATTAGACTTACGTGTGCACCGTTAATTTAGAACAAATATTGTGTCATAACAGTTGTTTTCCTTTTCTTTTTTCTGGAGTCATCTAACGAACGCCTGACAATGGTTAAAGTGTTAGCCTCACATACTTGGTGAGTGAGGTTCAGTTTTCAGTTTTCAGACATTTCTACAACGCAAACAGCCATCGGCTTACAGAGTTCTCTCGAACGTAAATATTTGGCGATGAGTCTCAACAAAAAATGTTTCAAATGGCTCGGACCACTATGGGACTTAACTTCTGAGGTCATCAGTCCCCTAGAACTTAGAACTACTTAAACCTAACTAATCTAAGGACATCACACACATCCACGCCCGAGGCAGGATTCGAACCAGCGACCGTAGCGGTCGCGCGGTTCCAGACTGTAGCGCCTAGAACCACTAGGCAAACCCCGGCCGGCGAGTCTCAACAATAATGGGAAAATAGCACTGTGGGAGTTTCTTGCCGCACACATTTGGTACAGTAGGGAAAATGTTCCTGGGATCTCTTGCGTTACTGTGGGAGAGTAGTATTGTTATCTTTCATCATGCTACATCATTCCAAGAACCTTTTCTAATGTCACAAAAAAAATTACATACACTCCTGGAAATGGAAAAAAGAACACATTGACACCGGTGTGTCAGACCCACCATACTTGCTCCGGACACTGCGAGAGGGCTGTACAAGCAATGATCACACGCACGGCACAGCGGACACACCAGGAACCGCGGTGTTGGCCGTCGAATGGCGCTAGCTGCGCAGCATTTGTGCACCGCCGCCGTCAGTGTCAGCCAGTTTGCCGTGGCATACGGAGCTCCATCGCAGTCTTTAACACTGGTAGCATGCCGCGACAGCGTGGACGTGAACCGTATGTGCAGTTGACGGACTTTGAGCGAGGGCGTATAGTGGGCATGCGGGAGGCCGGGTGGACGTACCGCCGAATTGCTCAACACGTGGGGCGTGAGGTCTCCACAGTACATCGATGTTGTCGCCAGTGGTCGGCGGAAGGTGCACGTGCCCGTCGACCTGGGACCGGACCGCAGCGACGCACGGATGCACGCCAAGACCGTAGGATCCTACGCAGTGCCGTAGGGGACGCACCGCCACTTACCAGCAAATTAGGGACACTGTTGCTCCTGGGGTATCGGCGAGGACCATTCGCAACCGTCTCCATGAAGCTGGGCTACGGTCGCGCACACCGTTAGGCCGTCTTCCGCTCACGCCCCAACATCGTGCAGCCCGCCTCCAGTGGTGTCGCGACAGGCGTGAATGGACGGACGAATGGAGACGTGTCGTCTTCAGCGATGAGAGTCGCTTCTGCCTTGGTGCCAATGATGGTCGTATGCGTGTTTGGCGCCTTGCAGGTGAGCGCCACAATCAGGACTGCATACGACCGAGGCACACAGGGCCAACACCCGGCATCATGGTGTGGGGAGCGATCTCCTACACTGGCCGTACACCACTGGTGATCGTCGAGGGGACACTGAATAGTGCACGGTACATCCAAACCGTCATCGAACCCATCGTTCTACCATTCCTAGACCGGCAAGGGAACTTGCTGTTCCAACAGGACAATGCACGTCCGCATGTATCCCGTGCCACCCAACGTGCTCTAGAAGGTGTAAGTCAACTACCCTGGCCAGCAAGATCTCCGGATCTGTCCCCCATTGAGCATGTTTGGGACTGGATGAAGCGTCGTCTCACGCGGTCTGCACGTCCAGCACGAACGCTGGTCCAACTGAGGCGCCAGGTGGAAATGGCATGGCAAGCCGTTCCACAGGACTACATCCAGCATCTCTACGATCGTCTCCATAGGAGAACAGCAGCCTGCATTGCTGCGAAAGGTGGATATACACTGTACTAGTGCCGACATTGTGCATGCTCTGTTGCCTGTGTCTATGTGCCTGTGGTTCTGTCAGTGTGATCATGTGATGTATCTGACCCCAGGAATGTGTCAATAAAGTTTCCCCTTCCTGGGACAATGAATTCACGGTATTCTTATTTCAATTTCCAGGAGTGTAGAATAATGCACGCCGTATGCCGGCAGAGTCCTGGCTTGGCAAAACAGTGATTATTTTTGTGTCCACCGCCAAAAACAGTAGCACAATGATTCAACTTGCAGTCATTGTTGAAAATTTTGGTTTGAGGGATGACGGACAGTTTACCTCACCAAATGCTGTTCCACAACAATAACTGATTTTGTCTTCGGGCTTTGCTCTCTCCGTTCGAAGGTACGCACTGAATAGAGGAAACATTTACTACTCATCCGGAACTCGTTATGTAACATGCCCGTACGGTTTATTCGTAAATATATCCAAATTAGTATATTTCTCCATAATGACTGGCTCAATGAGTTTCGGGTTCAAAATTAGTTTCCATTGTCTACAGTCGATTTCATTTAGAACGAAAAAACGTTTAGACGTAATGCTGCAAGAAAATTTCCACAACCTGAAACGTAAAAATATGGCGGAGAAGTGTATACCTTCAAATATATTAGAAGAAGACAGAGAGGTTAAGAAAATCAGGGATGTTCTACGAAAACTAAAATACACAAACTCAACATAAACCAATATATTTTTACAAGTATATTGAGATTTCATGAGTCATAATTTGACTTACCCCAAACCAATGACAAACTGAGGATTCCTTCATACCTTAGGGTATTGTTCCTTAACCAATTCCTTTTTTAAGTTGAGTTGTCCCATACATTCCTCATTTCTTTCGACGCGGTTCAGTACCTCCTTATTTGTTCTTCAATCAACCAGTTATATTGTAGCACCACATTTCGAAAGCTTCTATGCTCCTCCACTGTTCAACTCCATACAAGGCTGCACTCCAGGCAAGCCGTTCCACAGGACTACATCCAGCATCTCTACGATCGTCTACATGGGAGAATAGCAGCCTGCATTTCTGCGAAAGGTGGATATACACTGTACTAGTGCCGACATTGTGCATGCTCTGTTGCCTGTGTCTATGTGCCTGTGGTTCTGTCAGTGTGATCATGTGATGTATCTGACCCCAGGAATGTGTCAATAAAGTTTCCCCTTCCTGGGACAATGAATTCACGGTGTTCTTATTTCAATTTCCAGGAGTGTAGTTCCATTTCGAAAAACGAAGTCCGTGTAACAATTTGGCTGCTTCTGCACAACCTACTGCTTAGAGAATTGGATATACAATGTTGGAAAAATCCTGAATTACTACGGTACGCTAACATAATTTTACTACTCATTCTGAATCACCTGACCTCCATGCAATACTTTTCCATGCCCACCAGCCAGTCTCCTTGGCCTCTGCTGATACTACACGTCTTTACTTTGCGTTGCAGCTGGGCTACAGCATAGCTGGCATCATATCGGGAGCGCTTCTTGGTGTCTTCAATCTGGCTATGCTGTTACCTGTGGCCAACGGAAAGGGCAGTCTCTGGCACACGTCGTCTTGAACACTTCCTTCTGGGTGCGCAATTACAGTTACATGCTCAGTGCCACTAGACCTCAGCCGCGCGGGATTAGCCGAGCGGTCTCAGGCTCTGCAGTCACAGACTGTGCGGCTGCTCCAGGCGGAGGTTTGAGTCCTCCCTCGGGCATGAGTGTGCGTGTTTGTCCTTAAGATAATTTAGGTTAAGTAGTGTGTAAGCTTAGGGATTGATGACCTTAGCAGTTAAGTCCCATAAGATTTCACTCACATTTGAACATTTTGAACTAGATCTCAACGCTGTTCGCTACAGTTGCACCTCGCATGGCATGTTGCAAGAGCCGATCATTTCATGTTGTGCAACGAAGTCGGATACACGGGCATAAATAATGAAAAGACCTTCCACTCTCTATGTTAGAGACTTTTTCACATAGTAATTTCACTACAAAGAGATAAGTCTTGCATTACGTGAAACAGTTACAAATAACTGCAGTAGATGAGTGAGTTATTCCTTAGAATGCTTTTCAGAATCGGCTCCAGCCACCCCTCTGTTGGAAATATAATGTACTTTTTCATTCAATTTTTAAATGATGCCGGCCGCGGTGGTCTAGCGGTTCTAGGCGCTCAGTCCGGAACCGCGCGACTGCTACGGTCGCAGATTCGAATCCTGCCTCGGGCATGGATGTGTGTGATGTCCGTAGGTTAGTTAGGTTTAAGTAGTTCTAAGTTCTAGGGGACTGATGACCACAGATGTTGAGTCCCATAGTGCTCAGAGCCATTTTTAAATGATGCACATACTCTTAATGTGCTGAAGTCTTTTTCCGAAATCACAATAAGTACTCCGGAAAATTAAAATTTTTCGAGAATTTGAAAAAAATAAGTTCCAAGATACAGCATGGTCTTGTACCTAGGAACAAATATTCTATTGAAACTTAAAAGCGTCGCAGTCGACAAAATCTTGTCAGTACCGTATTTAATTATATATCAATTATTATTACTCTACTGTGCACCAACAATTAGTGACATCAAATTAAGTTGAAGTTTTATTAAAAATGCAGTTATAAATCAAATACATTTTGAAATAGATGCTATTGGCAACTAACATAAACTTTTATTTTCAAGATAAATAAAACTGTTAAGCAATTAATGAAACTCAGTTCATCTGTAAATGTCTTACGGTCCATGGTAGAAGACTTCCTTTTCAAGGTGATGCTGCACGACCTTCAAAGTGAGGCTTAATCGCCTACACATTATGTAACTAATTTCAAAAATTATGAGTACGTAAAATTTTACTTGCGATAAAATTCGGCAACTGAAGAAGTAACAGTCTTCTGAATAACTTTAATATACTGCACAGCACTCAAATGTACAGAACCCAAAATATTTACAAATAATACATGAAACACATCCTCATGTTTCACAACAACATAATCGGCAGAAAATGCTGGAAACTACTAACAGCGGTCTCCAGTGCATGTTACCGCATGTGATTGCGGAATCAGATTGAAACACCGATAGGAAACATCTTGTCTTCCTGGATACACTGCCCTCAACGTAAAACACTCTGTCCTACATTATTTATTTATTCATCCCCGAAGCTGTTTCGTGTTGCCCACTTAAAGATAGCTAGATCTGTTATTGTGTATAAGGGACATTCAGTAACGACATCGATGGTGGCATATTCGACTTAATATTAAGACATTTACATGTAACGCACGAGAAAGGAGAAGATGGTCAATGTATAGACTGCAACTAATAGCAACTTCGTGGAGTTTTTGACAGCGGCTGATGGTGTAGCTGTGTATTTTCGTGAAGCATTTTGCGGCTATGGAGCACCACCGTAAGAAGGTGTTTGATAACTTGATAAAGCGAGCAAATCCATTTGTATTACGAGATCGAACTACGTATAGATCAGCTCACGTTTCGAAGATTTGCTGTATCTCAGATTCCCATTACTGGCCTGTCGGTAAACCACCATACGAATTTCATTCTGCCTGCCTTCCAAGTCGGAGAAGTATAATATTGTGTGGCTCGGTTTGGAACATGTGAGCTCTGAATATAAATAGTAAACCTATCAGTGATGTGTAGTGCCTCTCTTGTAACGTTTGCTACTAGACTACTGTAAGAATCACAGTAACGCTTCTAAACTTTCCCTTATTTTACTTTAACAAAAATTACAATGAAGAAAAATTATTTTTGAGTCATAAAAATGACAGTTTCCTTTTGCGATTTTCTTTGCGTCATTTTCCTCACTACATTGAGAATAAAAAAAAACTTGTACTTACCATGAACTTGCGTTCAGTTTCTTGGAATTATTGTGTTACTTATCTTGTGTTAGTTCTCCAGTCCCTATCGATCCCCAAGCGATTTCCATATTTTTGGTGACCTAAAGAAAGGCATTCGTTACCGATGATATGTTTAAGGCGAAGAGGTGCACTCCTGGGTAAATAACGTATCTGTAAGAGACCGCAAACATTTTTTGCGGGAAAGTATCGACTCTTATCTCACTAGGAGGTACATGTGATAACAGTTATAGTGATTACGTTTTAAATAATAAACAGTTTACTTACTTTTCTGCATCAGTCGCACCTTCATTTGACTGCTGCTTATAAAACAGACCATGATTTGATGTAGCGCTGTTCGATACCGATGGTCGAATGTCATGTTACATTCACTCTCTTTTCTTTATATCACGCCTGTGTCAAAATTGGAAGCTGGTGTTGTATTCATAATAAACATGTGTGAATGAGTAAAAGCTGCTAGTGATGCCATGCGAGAGGCTTTTAATAGTTTCCGCAACGAAACTATGACTCGAAAATTGGCAGAAAATCCAAAGAGAGTCTGATCATACGTAAAGAACACCAGCAGAAATACAGAAACAGAGCATTCACTGGGCGTTACCAACTATTATTTTAGCGATGGCAGTGCTACTATAGCGGTGTTACTGAACATGGTTTCCAAAAATTCCTACATTAAAGAAAAAGAAGTAAACATTCCAAAATTCTATCCAAGAACAGCTGCAAACATAGTAACTTATAAGTAAATGCCCTCGCTGTACCGAAGCAGCTTAAATCCATATATATTTTAAAAATGGATGTACAAATGTACTTATGTGTGTATATGCACAATGTGATCAAAAGTATCCGTACTCCCCCAAAAACATACGTTTTTCATACTAGGCATATTGTGCTGCCACCTACTGCCATGTACTCAGCATCAGCGACCTCAGTAGTCATTAGACATCGTGAGAGAGCAGAATGAGTCGCTTCGCGGAACTCACGGACTTCGAACGTGGTCTGATTGGGTGTCACTTGCGTCATACGTCTGTACGCGAGATTTTCACACTCCTAAACATCCCTAGGTCCACTGTTACCGATGTGATAGTGAAGTGGAATCGTGAAGGGACACGTACAGCACAAAAGCGTACAGGCCGACCTCGTCGGTTGACTGACAGAGACCGCCGATAGTTGAAGAGGGTCGTAACGCGTCCAGACCATCACACAGGAATTCCAAACTGCATCAGGATCCACTGTAAGTACTATGACAGAAGTGAGAAAACTTGGATTTCATGGCCGAGCGGCTGCTCATAAGCCACACATCATGCCGGTAAATGCCAAACGACGCCTCGCTTGCTGTAAGGAGCGTAAACATTGGACGATTGAACAGTGGAAAGACATTGTGTGGAGTGATGAATCACGGTACACGATGTGGCGATCCGATGGAAATGTGTGGGTATAGCGAATGCCCGATGAACGTCATCTTCCACCGTGTAATGCCAAGAGTAAAATTCGGAGGCTTTGGTGTTACGGTGCGGTCGTGTTTTTAATGAAGGAGGCTCGCACTCCTTGTTGTTTTGCGTGGCACTATCACAGCACAGGCCTACATTGATCTTTTAAGCAGTTTCTCTCTTCCCACTGTTGAAGAGCAATTCGTGGATGGCGACTGCATCTTTGAACACTATCGATCACCTGTTGATAATGCACGGCCTGTGGCGGAGTGGCGGACAATAACATCCCTGTAATGGACTGGTCTGTACAGAGTCCTGACCTGAATTCTGTAGAACACCTTTGGGATGTTTTGGAACGCCGATTTCGTGCTAGACCTCACCGACCGACATCGATACCTCTCTGCAGTGCAGCACTCCGTGAAGAATGGGCTGTCATTCCCAAAGAAACCTACCTGCACTTTATCGACCGTATGCTTGCGAGACTGGAAGCTGTCATCACGGTTAAGTGTGGGCCAACTCTGTATTGATTTCCAGCATTACCGATGGAGTGCGCCACGAACTTGTAAGTCATTTTCAGCCAGGTGTCCGTATACTTTTGATCACACTGTGTATGTACGTTTGTATGTTCCACACCTTCTCCTAAATCACTGGACCGATTTCAACCAAACTGGGTACCCATGTGACTTAGTGTATGAAATGAATCACCGTGTGGATAAGAACCACCCATTTATGAGAGGGGTGGGGAGTGGTGGTGAGAAAGCAGTGTGGGACGCGACGTACGAATATCCAAACTTCAGTCATACCCAGTATTTGAGAATGGGAGCACACAGAGCCTTGCAACAAACTTTACACATAATTTCAACCCTTTAAGAAACTTTTCATCGCTGACGAATTCCAACGAAAAAAGTTTATTGCATACTATATTTTCGCTGTTTATGCATTAAAACTTCTGCATGACTGATCAAAGTTAATTTATTACTTCTTTACTACTACCATTATTTGTGATGAATTTTGTAGACAGTATTCACATGTACCACGAAATGTACCAGAAAAATTACATGGATGTACAAAACTTAGTTCAGGAGATATGACGTAATAAACATTGAGACGCTTGAAAAACAACTGTATCATGCAAAACGATCAAAAATTATTACTTCGTTCTGTTCGCAACACCATTCTCAGCCAGTAACAACATCTGCTGCTGATTGTAACTACGAAAATAAATCATTGTACGACAAATCGATTAGGATACATGACGTCAAATAATGAGATGTGTGGAAAATTGTAGCGTTTTGTGTGAGTTTTAGTTTATTAATTCCTTGCTACAAATTCTGTTCACAACTAATTTTGCCGGCAGCAGCCACACTGGATGAACCCAAGAAATTATGTCGTTGTACACAATATATTTCAGGAGATATGACGTCATAAACACAGAGCTGCGTGAAACAAAACTGTAGGGTGAAATTCGCTAGACATACAGATGAAAATTTGTACAAATACGTGCGATATGTGTGGGATATATGTAAAATAAAATATCCTTTCTTTCAGGAGTGCTAGTCTTGCAAGCTTCGCAGGAGAGCTTCTGCAAAGTTTGGAAGGTAGGAGACGAGGTACTGGCGGAAGTAAAACTGTGAGGACGGGGCGTGAGTCGTGCTTGGGTAGCTCAGTTGGTAGAGCACTTTCCCGCCAAAGGCAAAGGTCCCGAGTTCGAGTCTCAGTCCGGCACACAGTTTTAATCTGCCAGGACATTTCATATGTGAAATACATTGGACATGTACTTATGAGGGCAAAGCCTTAAAAGCTCAACTTTGCTCCTAAAACTATTTGCAACAAATTTGGTACACACGTTAGTTACAAAGTCGAAAAAAATACTGTAGGGTTAAATACCAACAACCTCCTATTGAGGTGAATCCGATAACGTGAAGATATAAGGGAAGAGGAGATGATGGACAAACGGCGAGGGGAGAGCTGCACATATAGGTGGAAGTGGAGATGGGGAAGAGCAATGGGTGGTGAGAAGGGTGAGTAGAAAGAGGAATACACGAAGAGGGAGAGGGGGGAGGAGGTGATGGACAATAAGAGGATGGAGGGGGAGATTCACGGAGGGGAAAGCAGGTGCATAGAGGAGGATGGAGCAGATTAACAGAGAGAGGGGTAGTAGTAGTTGAACAGAAGATGGTAGAGCAGATGGACAGAGAGAAGGGATGAAGGATATGTACAGAGAGAAGGTGGAAGGGGAGATGGACCAACAGAAGATTGGAATGAAGGCTTGCCAGGTAATGCCAGGTACTCAATCATTAACTTGGGGCCTACAGCCCAGTTAGGTTTGGCCGGCCGGGATGGCCGAGCGGTTCTAGCGCTACAGTCTGGAACCGCGCAACCGCTACGGTCGCAGGTTCAACTCCTGCCTCGGGCATGGGTGTGTGTGATGTCCTTAGGTTAGTTAGGTTTAAGTAGTTCTAAGTTCTAGCGGACTGATGACCTCAGAAGATAAGTCCCATAGTGCTCGGAGCCATTTGAACCCAGTTAGGTTTCTTTCAAACTGCGCCGATTTAATAGCTGCATATTTAAGAACCATCCGATTTAATAGCTGCATATTTAAGAACCATTTGCAACTGCTCACTCGATGAAAGATCCATGCCTGAAGACACACCAATATAAAAAAAAAGAAATAAGAGTAATCTATTGAATTACAGAGTCTTGTCACTGCGGTTGATTTGAGGTAGAATTTCGGAACATGTACTGTATATGAACATTATGAAATACCACAATCACTAAATCTCAATATTATACAGTCTTTGTTGTCTATTTTGGAAAGAAGGTTGCTCGATTGCTGTCCACCTCCATTGTTACCTGATCCTGCCATTACTTTGCAGGAAGAAAGATACAAGAGTCTCTTTGAAATAATAAGGATCTATATTTATCCATTCCAACACCACACGAAGCTATTCTGAATGCAAATGGGCTTCCTCCACCGTATTAGGCACTGATGGTGTTTCCATATTTTTGTCCACCTACAGGGTGTTTCAAAAATGACCGGTATATTTGAAACGGCAATAAAAACTAAACGAGCAGCGATAGAAATACACCGTTTGTTGCAATATGCTTGGGACAACAGTACATTTTCAGGCAGACAAACTTTCGAAATTAAAGTAGTTACAATTTTCAACAACAGATGGCGCTGCGGTCTGGGAAACTCTATAGTACGATATTTTCCACATATCCACCATGCGTAGCAATAATATGGCGTAGTCTCTGAATGAAATTGCCCGAAACCTTTGACAACGTGTCTGGCGGAATGGGTTCACATGCAGATGAGATGTACTGCTTCAGCTGTTCAATTGTTTCTGGATTCTGGCGGTACACCTGGTCTTTCAAGTGTCCCCACAGAAAGAAGTCACAGGGGTTCATGTCTGACGAATAGGGAGGCCAATCCACGCCGCCTCCTGTATGTTTCGGATAGCCCAAAGCAATCACACGATCATCGAAATATTCATTCAGGAAATTAAAGACGTCGGCCGTGCGATGTGGCCGGGCACCATCTTGCATAAACCACGAGGTGTTCGCAGTGTTGTCTAAGGCAGTTTGTACCGCCACAAATTCACGAAGAATGTCCAGATAGCATGATGCAGTAATCGTTTCGGATCTGTAAAATGGGCCAATGATTCCTTTGGAAGAAATGGCGGCCCAGACCAGTACTTTTTGAGGATGCAGGGACGATGGGACTCTAACATGGGGCTTTTCGGTTCCCCATATGCGCCAGTTCTGTTTATTGACGAAGCCGTCCAGGTGAAAAAAAGCTTCGTCAGTAAACCAAATGCTGCCCACATGCATATCGCCGTCATCAATCCTGTGCACTATATCGTTAGCAAATGTCTCTCGCGCAGCAATGGTAGCGGCGCTGAGGGGTTGCCGCTTTTGAATTTTGTATGGATAGAGGTGTAAACTCTGGCGCATGAGACGATACGTGGACGTTGGCGTCATTTGGACCGCAGCTGCAACACGGCGAACGGAAACCCAAGGCCGCTGTTGGATCACCTGCTGCACTAGCTGCGCGTTGCCCTCTGTGGTTGCCGTACGCGGTCGCCCTACCTTTCCAGCACGTTCATCCGTCACGTTCCCAGTCCGTTGAAATTTTTCGAACAGATCCTTTATTGTATCGCTTTTCGGTCCTTTGGTTACATTAAACCTCCATTGAAAACTTCGTCTTGTTGCAACAACACTGTGTTCTAGTCGGTGGAATTCCAACACCAGAAAAATCCTCTGTTCTAAGGAATAAACCATGTTGTCTACAGCACACTTGCACGTTGTGAACAGCACACGCTTACAGCAGAAAGACGACGTACAGAATGGCGCACCCACAGACTGCGTTGTCTTCTATATCTTTCACATCACTTGCAGCGCCATCTGTTGTTGAAAATTGTAACTACTGTAATTTCGAAAGTTTGTCCGCCTGAAAATGTACTGTTGTCCCAAGCATATTGCAACAAACGGTGTATTTCTATCGCTGCTCGTTTAGTTTTTATTGCCGTTTCAAATATACCGGTCATTTTTGAAACACCCTGTATATATATTTGTTCAGAGTTTCAGCTGTCGCACTGCTCCCTCCTACTGTGCAGTGGCCGTTCACAATGGAGCCCCCACCACATTTGTCCCCTCCCCTAGCACGCTGTCCGTGCGGCTGTGGACCAACTTACTTTGTGCACACTCACTTGCAGCCATCGCAGCTCTCATGAGATGATAGAGACAACTACCTGTTGCAGGCTGGAGGCGGTGGCGACGATGCTGGAGGCCCAGCGGAGGCGACATTGCTGTTCCAGGTCTCGTTCATCTACTAGACGCTGTTTGACGCACTCGTTTCCCTCACCTTAGACGTGTGGCCAGTTCCGCTGTCGTCGCCCGTGCGCTTCCTCTGCCAGCCGCAGTCGGCGGGGAGGCGCCGCCCACCGTACCAGCAGGAGGCAGAAAGCACAGTGGCTATCGCAGCAAATCCGACGCCGGATAACACTTTGCACCGGACTGTCTGCTCACCCAGTGGCAGACACTTTCACGAAACGCACTCTCTGGAGCCACCGACGAGTGCCCAGCTAAACTGTGTAATAGGATTGATTTCGAAATGTTATTGTACTATGCACCTGCTGAATTGGCATGTAGAGTAATTTTGTTGCATTACCGTTACCATTAACAGGTGTGTAGGTCCACTTCTGAAGGCCATTTGTTACTAACAATTGTTTGAAACAGATTCATCTTGTATCTCAGAATGACGTGACTGATTGAGAAATGTCATGGAGATAAAGGAGGCTTTTGTCTTACTGTTTTAGGAAGGAAAATTAACGAAGTACTTTCATTTTTGGTCTAAAGCTATACTGCTGACAGAAGATTTACTTATCTGAGCTAAAACGTTAGAAACCTTAGAATCTGCAGAAGCTGTAAGTTACTAGTTCATATGATCGACAATAGGGGTCCCATGGGTGTTGCTAATCGTTTAGTACCTGACGGGCGTCGTTTACAGATCCGGGTAACAGAGCAACAAATGAGTTTTACGCTCCCTTTTTCAGCAGGTACATGAGCCGTATTGCGACTCACGTTGGTGCTTTTTGTAGGTTTCCGCCCTGTGTTGGAGGCCAGACCATATCCTTTAGTTGGTTGCGGTTGTTTGTCTTCTTCTCGTCTTGACTGCCGCTACTCGTTTCGCAAGCGTTGGCAGTCCGCAAGTAGCACTCGCGGCGGTTATCGATTTGTAGTAACTGTTGCCCTATCTTTGGGGGGACGTCGTGATTTTCCGTGTCGTGTGAGTGTGAAATTCGCTTGGGGACTCAGGAGGAGCCAGGTTCGCTCAGTGCGAGAACACGCCAGGACCGCTGGATGGAAGGGCTGTGGTCACTAGGGTGCACGACCTCGTTGTAAACCAGATCCTGCAGGCTTTAAGATGAGTGCATTTCAGTTCAAGTAGAGAAACCTTCACCATTGTGACATCTCGCGATCCTCCAGTGACTTGGGTTCGTATTGCTGCTCGTAGTGTCGTCGAGCCGAAGAGCAGCGAGTGGAGTGCTTGGGGAAGGCGGATCTGATTAGCTTTCCTCGACTTCTTATTACAGTTTACTGCGTAGAGCTTGTTACAATTTGTTAAGTTCAACCAGCGGTTATTTTTTTCTGCCTGGTGGCCGCTAACGCCCCAGTTATCTGCCCTATGGGTTAGCGTATGTAACGGCAGTGTACGATTCCTCTCCTTGCCGCTGCTGTCCAGTAAGGCGTGTAGTTTTGACAGCTTTCTTGATTGTAGACCGTTTGTGATTCTTCTACTCTGGTGGTAGTGATTCCTTTCTCGTTCTGTGCGCTCTAAGCATAGTGTTCTGTTGGCATAGTGCAGTCCGTCAGTTCCGGCTTTGGCGTTTTGTTCCATTCTTGCATTTGGTTTATTGGACGTCAGGTAGCTTCAGCAAGATTGTTATTAGTCATTCGTTGGACTGCCACTAGTCTGAGTTACCATCTTGTGAAGTGAGTGCAACTCTTGGCTGCCTATCGCATCGCTCGCGAAAGTGTTTGTCGCCGTACCTTCACTGTGACTGGTCCTTGTGTTTTATTATTGTATTATTTATTACCATACCTTGTAATGCCTGCATTTGCTAAACTGTAACACATTGAAAACACTATTATTTATACAGTTGTTTATTCCTTCATTAACAACGTGTGGTTTTTTATATATATTGTTGAGTCTGGAATCACTGTTTTAAAGATAAATGTGTGTAACTGTAAAAGGCAACCAATAGTAACTGATTACGGCCTCGTCCACAATCGTAACCGAATCCTGCCTTCCCTTGACTATCAGGTCGCAGTAGAATTCATTTACAACTGTGTGACGAGATTTTTGCCGAAAATACGTCACTCCAACTACTTCTCGTATACCACAGCGTCATCAGCAAACAGCCACACACTGCTGCTCACCCTGTCCACCATATCATTTATGTATACAGATAATAAGAGCAACCGTGTCACACTACACTTTGGCACACCTGGCGGTACCCTTGTCTCCTATGAATACTCGCCGTCAAGGACAACATACATGCTTTTATTGTATAAGAAGTACCCCAGCCACTCATATGTCCCGAAGCTCTTCCGTATATTCGTATCTTCTTTTACAGTTTGCAATTGGGTCACCATGTCAGTAACTTTCCGATAATCTAGGAATATGGAAGCTGACTGCAGCCTTCATCCATGCTTCGCAGGGTATCATGTGAGAAAAAGGGCAAGCTGAAGTTAACATCAGCGACGCTTTATAAATCCGTACTCGCTCCTGATCAAAAGATTTTCCGTTTCAAGGAAATGTATTATACTCAAACTTAGAATATAATCAAGAATTCTGTAGCAGTCAGTATACTGATCTGTAATTCTACGGGTCTGTTCTTTTAGCTTTCGTTGATACAGCAGCTACCAATGTTTCTATTCAGTCGCTTTGGACTTTGCGCTGAGAGAGAGAGATCCGTGAGAAATGCAAGCTAAATAAGGAACCAGTGGTGTAGAGCACTCTCTGTAAAAACGAATTGGGATTTTATCCGGGTCTGTCGAGTTAGTTGTTTTCAACTCTTTCAGTTGCTTCTTTACCCCAGGGATGCCTATTACTATGTTCTCCATATGGGAGGCTGTGTGACGTTCAAACGATGGTAAATTTACATCATCCTCCAGCGTAAATGATTTCTTAAAGGCTTTCCTTTCGCTGTCTTCTGTTGGCACAGCAGACTGGTCAACAGGTGACTGAGCAGAAGTCTCGAATCGCTAAGCGGCTTTACGTAGGACCAGAATTTTCTTGGGCTTTGGGCAAGATCTTTTGCTAAGGTACAAAGGCGGTAGTTGTTTGCTTCATGCGCATGAATTTTCACCTGGACTCAATGTTTGTTTCGTTCAAGACTTTAGTTACAAAAATAAAGTGAAACCAGGAAATGTTTAGGAAAGTATTGTTCTCGTCAGACGACCACATTGAAAAGTCATGGTTTTATTTTTTTTTTTTATTTTTTTTATGAGAACCCTCCCGTGGTATTCACGTGATGAGAGCGTGACAGTCACGTTGATTGACCATGCTAAAAGCACGCCATCGGTGGCAGTCCAAGGCTGTAGAGAGGTACAGAAGAGAGAGAGGGAGAGAGGCCAGGGAGTAGTGTGTGCGGTCGCGGTCGGTAGTTTGTGAGCAGAACTGACAATAATTAACGACTGTAAAAGATGTGAGTATCTGCAAGGACGGGCAAGTATCACCAGTGAATAATAAGCAAAGAACTGCATTACTTGAATGCCGCGGAGGTGTCTAACGAGATTGTCAAATATGGTACTACAATCAGTACCAGCTCTGTACGTTAACAGATGGTGCCGAGAATCTAAGTGATCAATAATAATTCGTAATTCAACTGTGAATACAACTGTGTGCATGATGTTTGACATGGTCATCTTCCTACAGATATCACGACAAAAAATTGCAGTGACGCCACCAAAGCTAGAGGGACGCATTCAACCTAGATTCGCCATATTGCGCAGGCAGAACACTGCATTTCGTTGGTATCCTCAGGTAACCGTAACTCTGGGTATGGATGACAGATCAAGGCATGCTTTCAAAATGAGAACAGTGAGAATGAGTATTCAAGAGTACACATTGTACGTCAGAAATACTTTTACTAATATTCAGCACTCATATACTAACAAAACGAAATTGTTGCACAGGGCTGAATGACTATTACAGTTTATACACACTAAACATTCAGTGGTTCTCACGACTAATCTGTGCCTGACTTTCTGCGACGGAATATAATCGTAATTTATTCCAGCACTTTTATATATGGTTTTCAGTGCCAACTCTAGCTGCAATTGAATTATACAGTTCCTGAAACGTTGGAAGCCATGAGTGTAATGTTTTTTTTGACCCTACATCAGAATTTTTTATCATTCCTGGTGAACACCTGTGGTCTGGGGATACTGCCTTTAAATAAGCAAAACGTCATGGGTTCGATTTCATCCACTGTTTAATTTCGAATAAAAATAATCAGCACTGGTGCAAGACTACCGGTATAAGGACTGAATCTCATTCTAGCTTGTCAAAGAGGGCTGAGTAGGAAAACTGCCTCTAAGAAGCGCCAGTATCAGCCAATGTCAACGGCATGATGGTAGAGGAGGTACTGCATTTATGACATATATGCTCCTATACACCATACGCAAGTAGAGGGCTTACTTTGTTATTATTAAATGTTTCTCTGAGATATTTAAGTCTTTTTACTATCTACGATAATACTTTGTTGATGATTGCTGATTATTTATTTTATTTTCTGTCATATTTCTTTCGCTACGTTATATGACACTCGGTTTTTTTTGTGGATATGACGCAGTAGTAAAAGGAGATGTCAATCAGAACTACATACCAAAAAAATTAATAAAGAAATAGTTTTTGAACTTCGGCCCTTACGTTGACCTAATGCATGGTTTCATTTTTGGACATGTCAATCAGAACTACATACCAAAGAAATTAATAAAAATAATATTTTTAGAACTTCGGCACTTACGTTGACCCAATGCATGGTTTTAATTTATGGTTCTTTTCTTTCTAGCAGTTCTTGCTTTCCTTCAAAATTCAATTACACTAGAGTCGGTTTATCTTCATTCTGTACTATATTTTTCCATTGATTATTATGTTGTCTTGATTTTCTGTATTTATACTTTGAGACAGATTCTTGTCTTCACGATGGTTCTTTGAAGAATCTGTTTGACCTCTTTATGTGATACCACTTTTTGTACGACATGACTCATCATAATTTAAAGTGAAGGCTCTTCTAGTTACTACACTAGAGTAAATATTACTATATTTCGTACTATTATGCAAGTATTGTATTTTATTTTGGCGATTTTCATTAATACAGTGGACAGTTGCATGACAATTCAGTGGCAATGTTTATGTGCTACGTTCTGCCCCTATTGATCTATCTACAGGGTGTTAAAAAACAATACCGACAAACTTAGAGGGGTTATAGAGTTCATGAGGAACAAATTAAAGATAGGAACTCGTTTACGGAAGACGTCATCCGACGAAGCTACGACACTGTAGAGCGATGAAGTTATTGTTGCCAGTGCCTGCCACTCTCGCACGGGCTAGCCGCGCGGTCTGGGGCATCTTGTCACTGTCCGCCGCGTGGCTGCCCGCGTCGGAGGTTCGAGTCCTCCCTCAGGCATGGGTGTGTGTGTAGTCCTTAGCGTAAGTTAGTTTAGGTTCGATTAAGTAGTGTGTAGGCTTAGGGACCGATGACCTCAGTAGTTTGGTCCCCTAAGACCTTACCACAAATTTCTACTGCCTGCCACTAGGCCAGCCCTTCGCAGAAAAAGTGATTTTGTGCGCTGGTGGACCGTAGGCGGAAAGTCTCGCAAAAATGTTAGTCATTCAGTAATTGCGACTGATTGCCACGATCGCCAGTGGAGAAGATGGAGCTAGCAGCTCCTACCTCCTGTGAATGCGAAGCTCTGTTGCTTCAGTAGATGACGGTTTCAGACACGGGTATCTATTCACGGTTTATTCTTCTCCTGTGTATAGGAAAACGTTGGAGAGTTTCCAGAAATTTCGTGAGAGGAACTCGTGGTGGTTCATCAAGCCAGTCAGGAGATTACTGACTGGAGAAAGAGAATGAATTGGACGGTATTCTACGCTGAATGAATGACGAAAATCTTGCATGTGGTACCATAATGGTTTGAGACAAGCAAACTATACCTAACGACACACCCATGCGTTTGTTGGCCACACCAGGTAAGGTGCTGGACTCGCATTGTGGATTGTGGAAACCGGTGGCTCAGACCCCTGTCCAACAACTGAGACTAAAATTCTTGGTTGTTTCCATTGATTGCTTAACAGAAATACACAAGTGCCAGAATTGTTCCTTTGAAATGCACACGACCAATTTCCTTCCTTATACAGTACTCTAAAATCCAAACCTGTGCAAAACCGGCAGTTCTTGAAGTGTTAGTTCCGAGCAGGTACTGTTTACTGCCTTCAGTTCTGAATAACTACCTCCTATAAGTGAAGGTTTCTTGCAATGAGGTGCTGTACGAGTTATTATTGTTTTGTACCGACAGGAGAGCAGAGGTACTACAATGATAAATGGTAGTATGCTGCACGTAAAAGTGTACAGGTTTATTTGTGGACCTTTCGGCGGGTGGGAAAGGTTATGGAATACAGAGTTTCCCATTTATCTAGACCCGCCTAAATAACTGTTTGTCCAGATGTAAATTACAAAATGTTTCAAGAAACTGTTCTTAAGCCGTCAGGTGGACATCTATCAGCATGATTGCCTTCGTTGTAGTATGACTTTTTGCGGTATGATTTTTCTGAATGGCACTTTGTATTTTTTATTTGGTAATTCATTTCCTCTCCTAAAGACCTATTCAAAAACGTAACGCAGTGTACCATTCACTGAGACACAACGGTATTAATTACGCAACACAACATTGACTTTGAGCCCGGGATCACAAACTCGTCCACTTGACGGAGCTGTCTGAAAACAAATGAAAACCAAGTAAAACATAACACAAAATTGAGTGTGACTCTCCTGTACCATTGGCCAGGAGTAGAAAATTTAAATGTGCTCAAAGTGGTGACCCTGGACACCTACACTCTGGTGCACTGCCGGCCGCTGTGGCCGAGCGGTTCTAGGCGCTTCAGTCTGGAATCGCGCTTATGCTGCGGTCGCAGGTTCGAATCCTGCCTCGGGCATGAGTGTTTGTGATGTCTTTAGGTTAGTTAGGTTTAAGTAGTTTTAAGTCTAGGGGACTGGTGACTCAGATGTTATGTTCCATAGTGCTTGGAGCCATTTGAATTTGAACTGGTGCACTCGTTAAATGAAAGCATTATTTACGGCTTCCAGTGTTGGCTGCTGAAGAGAATTACAAGCAAGCACGATAAGTTCCTGCATGTCCTCTGGAGTTGTTGGAATATCGCGTTAGAGAACGTCTTTAATGCATCCCCGAAGAAAAAAGTCCAGAGGATTTAAATCAGGAGTCCTAGCAGGCCAAGTAACTGTTCCTACTCGACCAATCAATCTGCCAGGATACCTTCGGTTCAGAACACGACGTGCACGCAAGGCATTATGTACTGAACATCCAACATGTTGATAACACATAAGCATAATGGTTCTTAGTGGCACTTCATACTGAAGAGGAGGAAAAATTCGTCTGAAGAAGTTGGCATTCACCGTGCCGTTTAGACAACCATTGATGAAATAAGGGCCAATAATTGTAATACCAAGCATCCCACACCAGACGTTAACTCTCCATTGACGCTGATGTTCCACCTGTCTAAGCCATCGTGGGTTGTCGCTGGACCAATAATGCATGTTCCTTGTATTTATCTGTCCTTTGTTTGAGAAGGAACATTCATCGGTAAACAGAACATTGGAGAAGAAGTTCGGGTTGGCGAGGATTTGCTGTTGCTGCTGCGCCCACTGATAGAACCGTACACGACTCTGAAAATCATTCCCATGCAGTTCTTAATGTAGGTGTACATGGTAAGGACAGAACCGAGGACGTGTAAGAATACGATGTACCCTGGTTTTATAAATGCCAATTTCGGTTGAGGCTGTCGTGTGCTCACATATGGATTCGTAGCAACGGAAGCGAGAACAGTAACTTCGGCAGCTTCGTCTGTGCGAGTGCTACGACGATTGCGTTGCCGTGGGTTGAAACTTCCCGTTTCCTGAAGCGTCGCAACAAGAAGAGAAAACATCCGTCATGAAGTTGGGTTCTTGTCAGAATACCGCTGTCTGTACAGTTACACTGCCTGCGTAGCATTTCACCTACATTCTACAACAACAATAAAAGAAACGTTATGTCGATGCAGTTTGTAGGAAGGACCGCCTTTACTGTATGCCTACTCCACACAACAGTATTTAAAAGGGCTAAACTACTGTACTAAATGTACCCGTACATAAGAAAACAGTATTGCAATTACTGTTCTGCTAACATACATTCCCCGTAGACACTGCATTTATAACTTCTCTTCGTTGATGTACATTTTACTCACTCAACTCTTCAACTGACGATGGTTGACGGAATGACGGGTAGCATTCTGCTTATGTTTACATTTGTCCTCTGTCAAAGTCAGCACGTGCATGTGTTCCATTACCCCGAGTTCCTGCACTAAGACTAAGCGCAGGGAACGTAAACGTCAATGTTGTGCTATGTAATTAAGAACGTTGTGTTTCAGTGAATGATATACTGTGATACATTTTTCAATAGATCTTTAGGAGAGGAAATGAATTACCAACTAAAAAATACAGGGTGCCATTTAAAACAGTCATACCGCTGTTAATATCTTTGTAAAAAACAAAGCTACAATGAAGGCAATCATGCTGATTGATGTCACTCTGACGGCTAAAAAATATGTGGTTGAAATCTTTTGTAATTTGCATCTGGACAAACAGTTATTTAGGGTGGACAAGATAAATGGGACACCCTGTATATGAACTGAAAGCGCAATTAGTTTTTGTTGAGATAAGGGGCGAGAATGCTATCAGTACAACCCGACAACGGAATTAAGGCTAATCTTCTTCTTCTTTTTCGTATATCATTGTCCCGCGTCGGTTCAGGGTCGGCGTGATTTTTAAGGGCTGGCCAGATATCCTTATTTTCTCTACCCCTACACCCCTCCCTTGCCTATTAGGTAGAATATTTGAACCACAGCTCTCTGTTATAGTGATTTCATGAAGACATGAGTGAAAATTTTCTAAATGATTGCGAATCGTGTAACTGATGCGGTACTACGTGGTTTCCAGCCTAGTATTCACGTAGTTGGATGTGGGGAAACGCCTAAAAATCACATCCAGGATGGCCAGCTCACCAACATTCGTGGTTAATTCGCTGGGCGGATTCGATTAGGGGTCGGCTCCGTTCGGTAAGCGGTGCTTTAAAAGACATTGCTAGCCAAATGGTGGAAACAGAGGTTATCAACTGCATAAAACAGAGGTATCATGTAAATTTCCGGTCTTGGGAAATCGCAGCTGAATCATCCACAAACTGTCTAACTCTTACAACTCGAATGTATCAAGAACATGACTGAAAGCCCAAAATGAGAAACACCGTTTTTAGGTTGTGCGAAAAACGTCAATAACCATTAATATTCACCAATTTTTAATAGGGGAGTATGAAAGGTGAACTGCAAATATCACCCGAAGAAAATATACGAAATTCCAACGTAAATACGTTATGGAGTCAGTGGCACACTTCCATAATTATTGATGAGTACTGTTTGCCTGGAACAGGTGTACTCGTAAAAAGGAGCAGCATTAGAAGTATTCAACACCGTTGTTGATAGTCTTCCCGCCGGCTCAATATCCTATGCGAACGGCAAGCAGTGGAGCGTTCGCGGCGGCACCGGAAATGATACAAAGTGGCTGGGGAACAGGGCTGGAAGCTGTCTTCATTAAAAATGTGTGTAAACACCGCGAGTAAACATACCGTACCGTCTCTGTGGCACTTTCCCGAATCCCGACGAAGTTATAATTGTAGCACAGAGGGGAGACAAAAGCACCAGCAAAGAGATGAGGGGACGACGTAGTTGTGACCCTGTTCCCACAGCATTCCGTCATCTTAAACAAGGTTCGTGATGCATGAATGGTGAAAGAGGAAATAGTTCCGCATTTCTGAAAAGTGGGAGGTCATTCGTTGATAGCGGTCAGAGTGCAGAAGAGATAACTAACATTCATATTATTTTGGCCTGATGCGGGTACTGAGTGGTTCGAGATATTTTTCCTATAGCGAGGAACCCGCTTGATAGAAAAGTGATCGAGGCTTATGGCATAAATGTAAATACTATGACATCTGGATTCCGATGTGAGTTACCCTATGCAAATGTATCTAGTCTGTTTGGTAACTGCGCACTAGGAGGAAGCTACTGTCCAAAACAGAAAAAAATATAATCAAACAGTGTTATCTCACAATCGCAAGTCTACATTTTCATCTGGTTGGGTAGATCTCGTCAGCGTCAGTTTACGGTCTTATTGCCAGGTTTATAGTGAATTTTGCGTACGTTACTGGTTCTGTTACACTACGGCTCCACTGATATGTGGATACGCTGGTGAATACATTTGAAAACATAACATAAGAGTGAAGATGTCTTCTATATAATAAAGTTAAATAACTGTAATCACCAAGGTAATAGGTGACAAGAAGTATTACTAACAAGTAGTTTTTGTGAAACTTCATTGTAGATGACCATCAGCTATTTATTTTTATCCTCAATGCTACCTCTTTCGATCCGTAGACCATTTTCAAAGAGGTGTTTGAGGACACAAGGAACCTTTCAAGTATACAGGTCACGATATGCCAACAAATTAAAAATTATGGCGATAGTTTATTGTGACCTGCACACCTTAAAAGCTTTATCTGTCCGTTAGGCTTCGGCTTCAGAATTGTCTATTGGTCAAATCTGGTAGCATTGAGCATAAAAATAAACAGCTGATGGTCACCTAGAATGCTGTTGTTGTTGTGGTCTTCAGTCCTGAGACTGGTTTGATCCAGCGCTCCATGCTACTCTATCCTGTGCAAGGTTCTTCATCTCCCAGTACTTACCGAAACCTATATCCTTCTGAATCTGCTTAGTGTGTTCATCTCTTGGTCTCCCTCTACGATTTTTATCCTCCACGCTGCCCTCCAATACTACATTGGTGATCCCTTGATGCCTCAGAACATGTCCTACCAACCGGTCCCTTCCTCTAGTCAAGTTGTGGCACAAACTCCTCTTCTCCCCAGTTATATTCAATACCTCCTCATTAGTTATGTGATCTACCCATCTAATCTTCAACATTCTTCTGTAGCACCACATTTCGAAAACTTCTATTCTCTTCTAGTCCGAGCTTCCGGATTCTTCTGATAACCAATGGAACCTCAATAAAACCTTGATCGGAACCAAGAGATTCTTTGAACATAAATTTAATTTACTTCTGGGAAAATTTTGTCCACTGCCTTCTCAGTGAATTAAAATGTGTGTGTGTGTGCGTGTGTGTTTGTATGTGTAGAGAGAGAGAGAGAGAGAGAGAGAGAGAGAGAGAGAGAGAGAGAGAGCTGTACACTTAAGAACGCACGGAGAGTTGTGGTCAAATGTAGCATTACTGCCTGCGAAAGTGAGAGATGCTCAGTCTTCGTTCCTTACAGTTGATCACCACAGTGTATTAAAATAATTCATAGCACCCATTCTAGTTTTCCGTCCACGGACTGGTCTTTAATGTTAATTAATATTCTGTAGGGTAATATTAAAGAAAAACTGCGTCCAGGTGACCTCCAGCGAGGGACAAATCGCACAAATTAACGCATTTTTTTTAGCTTAACAATTTCGCTGGTCAAACATAGCA
This sequence comes from Schistocerca piceifrons, assembly GCF_021461385.2. Classification (NCBI taxonomy): domain Eukaryota; kingdom Metazoa; phylum Arthropoda; class Insecta; order Orthoptera; family Acrididae; genus Schistocerca; species Schistocerca piceifrons. The sequence goes on from NC_060141.1 coordinate 657,249,959, forward strand.
GCTTCGGACGCAGTCTCGTTTTGTCGATGAAAGTTAATGAACTGCTACTCTGTCCTCAGCACATTATCTGCACGATTAATTGAAAAGTATTCGATAATGCTATTATATTAATTTAAAACGTTTTGTTTGTCCGTTAACAGAGAGACAGAGAGAGGGAGATAGAGACAGAAAACGGGACCTCGGGAGCGCTTAATTTTTGCTCTGCTTGTGAAATGCGTATATGCGTGACCGATAATGCAATTTACTCGATATTCAGCAGCCAATTTCATTTTAGTGAAAAATAACGTTGATTACTCCACCAGATTTTGCGAGAAGGGGAAATAAATGAGATCAAACAAATGTGGTGGCGCATTATACAAAACTGCAGCTGATGCTTTTAGGGGAGGTCATTGTACTTTCCTACACTCCTCAGACTTTCAGCCCTGTAAGAGAAGTGTAATACATTTATCCCATTTTTAAACAATAGCACTCGCATTTTATGTACCATAGTTTTTTCCCGAAATTACAAAAATGACAGCGGAAAATCAAGGTTTTCTTCAAATGTGAAAACATATTCCAAGTTTGTGGCGGCCTACTCGTATATGAGGGGCAGTCAAATGAAAATCGAACATTCGCCACAAAGGGACCATGGATTAGTCCCGTTTGAAAATATTCACCACACGCAGTGAGACATTTCGGGGGGACGGGGGCACATTGGCTAGAGGGATACGATGGCCAGTTGGTGTTATTTCACAATTAAACTGTCGCTAGAACACGCCACCTATCACGGAGGTTAGTGGCAACAAACCTTCGTCCTTCCGCAAACTCGTCAGTGTATGTACATTGTCGAATGAGGAGGATCACGCGTTTTAATTTTTCTTGTTATTAAAAGTAAATTTTACTTTTTCAGCATATTTTGTTGTGTAGTGATTTCTGGCGTTCGCCAAGGTAGTGTTATAGGTCCTTTCCTGTTCCTTGTCTATATTAACGATTTTGGAGACAATCTGAGCAGCTGTCTTCGGTTGTTTGCAGATGACGCTCTCGTTTATCGACTAGTAAAGTCATCAGAAGACCAAAAAAACTGCAAAACGATTTAGAAAAGATATCTGAATAGTGCAAAAAGTGGCAGTTGACTCTAAATAAGGAAAAGTGCGGGGTCATTCACATGAGTGCTAAAAGGAACTCGTTAAACTTCGGTTACACGATAAATCAGTCTAATCTAAAAGCCGTAAATTCAGCTAAATACCTAGGTATTACAATTACGAACAACTTAAATTGGAAGGAACACATGGAAAATGTTGTGGGGAAGGCTAACCAAAGACTGCGTTTTATTGTCAGGACACTCAGAAAATGAAACAGATCTACTAAGGAGACTACCTACACTACGCTTGTCCGTCCTCTTTTAGAATACTGCTGCACGGTGTGGGATCCTTACCAGATAGGACTGGCGGAGTATATCTAAAAAGTTCAAAGAAAGGCAGCACGTATTAAATTATGCGAAATATGGGAGAGAATGTCACAGAAATGATACAGGATTTGGGCTGGACATCATTAAAAGAAAGGCGTTCTGCGTTGCGACGGAATCTTCTCACGAAATTCCAAACACAAACTTTCTCCTCCGAAAGCGAAAATATTTTGTGACACCGACCTACACAGGGTGGAACGATCACCAAGATAAAATAAGGGAAATCAGAGCCCGTACGGAAATATATAGGTGTTCATTCTTTCCACGTGCTATACGAGATTGGAAGAATAGAGAATTGTCAAGGTGGTTCGATGAACCCTCTGCCAGGAACTTAAATGTGATTTGCGGAGTATCCATGTAGATGTAGATGTAGATATAGATGCAGATGTACTGCAAGACAATACTCCTACTAAACAAGTAAGTACAACGATTGAAGTGCATAGTTTAAGGATTGTTTTGACACTGTATACAGCGATAAACGAACTAACATAATTCCAGTATGCGATGGGGCACATTAGCCCACTTAAATAGGGGAAAGTTGGCCAACGTTGGCCAACCTGACCCACTGTCTTTTTGTAAGTAAACATTTCATTACTTTTTTGTTGATTTTACTAACTTTAATTTGTCGAGTTCCTCGAACGAAGAACCACAATCAGTGCGCGGCCCTATAAAGACACTTTGCAGAAACTGCGATGCGCCCTAAAGTCAAAACGCGCGAGGAATGCTATGGGGCGGATTCATTCTGTTGAAAAATAGCACACGGCCCCACCCTGACAATCGGACGATGTCCATGCGTTAGCGATTTGGTTGGAAAACACAAAAGTATCCCTCGTGCAGTCTGCATCGCTCACCGTGTGATTTTCACATCCCCGGCGACCTGAAGAAAGACTTGCGTGGAAGTCGGTTCCCGTCTGATGAGGAAGTGCAAGCGCGGTTGCAGTTGAGAATCCGGCAGTTGCCGTCTGCGTTCTACGAAATAGGGATTGAGTGGTTCATTTTCCTGTGGCATTTAACCCTGGTGGTGTTCACTTTAAATGGAACCAACGCATGGTTCCTTTATGTCGGTTGTTTGTTTATTATTTGATTGCCACTCCTAGTTAAGGAATGGAGAGTATGTTTTGTTTGACTCACACGGTCGAGCTGAACTTTCTTTATTCAAAGTTGGTAAAAGCAGTAGACTCTAAGAAGAGCTTATGAAGCCTCTTCTACCTAGCAGCGAGGCAGTAACTGCCACATGCGAAGTCACCTGTAATAATAGACTTTTGCGACGAGGACCAGCAGTGCATTCTGAAACAGAATGCACTCTTGCCGTAGGAGTAAGGGGGCAGGTTAAAGTCATTTACCAAAAAACTGAGATTTACCCACTCTAGAATATTTGGCACCGATTCTCTCTCCAGCTTCAAATCCGTTGGTGAACAACATCTGCCACAAAGACACATACCTCAACACTGCGTAGTACACACGTCAGTATACAGATAAACAAAGAAGTAATTGTATAAGCCATTCAAACGATACACAGAGCTTAGCTACTACATTTACCAATGGGGTCCACTAGTAAACTTCGCCACAACGTAAAAGCACTATTTATACTCGCTAGCACGCATTACGAATAACATTGTACTAGACAGCCACAGGTTTTCGGTACTAGCCTTGTTAACCATGACTCAGCTTAAGCAGGCAATAACCTGTCTAGCTTTATGCAGAAAATCACAATAAATCCGTTAATTACTCATATAACACTTGTAGTTAACCTTAACCTAGAACTACAGTGCTCACTCAAGTTATTTGAATGTAGCCACACTGATTGTAGCTGACACTGTAGAACTAGGAAGCTGGAGATTTATTAGGTGTAACCAAGTCAATAACCGCACTTGCGGCTACCAACCAACGCCGTTCTCAATAGCCAACACAGAGAACATAAACCAACGTTGTGGCGCACACCCACAGGGTATCCTCTATAGTACCAGCCAACATGATGTTCGGCTTACAGATATATTAAGAAATTTCAGTCATAGACAAACAAACAATACTGACTTCCAATATGAACACAATAACTCATTGTACACCACGAGACTACTCTGGCTTTTGGCAGGAAGATATCGGTACAATCTCACACAGCAAGGGAGCGAGGTGGCGCAGTGGTTAGACACTGGACTCGCATTCGGGAGGACGACGGTTCAATCCCGCGTCCGGCCATCCTGATTTAGGTTTTCCGTGATTTCCCTAAATCGCTCCAGGCAAATGCCGGGACGGTTCCTTTCAAAGGGCACGGCCGACTTCCTTCCCCGTCCTTCCCTAATCCGATGAGACCGATGACCTCGCCGTCTGGTCTCCTTCCCCGAAACAACCAACCAACCATCACACAGCAAGGAACTTAATTAACAGTTAAACGAACAAGTGCCCAATGCGGAAACCTCCATAGCACGACATCTAAAATGTTCAACAAACATCACGACGCGTGAAACTGAGCGGGAGTGAATAAGCTAACCGAAATATCTATTCAGATCCCGAATTAATGATGTGATAAAAAGAGTGACAGGCTGCCCTGATAAACGTCAAGGTGAAAGAAAAGCCAAGTAAAATGACACCCATTTCTAGCTGGTTGCTCATTCTACTCACCAGTGAAATTCCTGCAAGAATCCATTTGTACACTTCGTTCCACAACCGTAGGATCCCAACATAATATGCGGCATCCCAGCTGCAAAGACCTACTGGTCCAACGAAACCGTCTCTGGCGCTCACTTCCACCAACAGTCGCTGTGCTGCAGGAGGTGTACACTCTGCCACCACAAGCAACGATGAGATTCCACGTTCACAGAGCGCTCATTCTCAGCCAAGAGTACTCACGTGACAAACATGGAGAAATACTTCGCGACGAGGCCCACGACAAAGACAGGCCATGGCACGAATATCACAGCACGTGACACTGCAGGTCTTACGAGTGCAACTGTCGTATCCGGCAGGGAAATGGCTCTGAGCACTATGGGACTCAACATCTTAGGTCATAAGTCCCCTAGAACTTAGAACTACTTAAACCTAACTAACCTAAGGACATCACACACACCCATGCTCGAGGTAGGATTCGAACCTGCGACCGTAGCAGTCCCGCGGTTCCGGACTGCAGCGCCAGAACCGCACGGCCACCGCGGCCGGCTATCCGGCAGAGAGCTAGTAACTACTTCAGACGAGTTTAGTAATTAATTTCATACTGATTTGCTATAGGCCCTCCACGTAGTCGGCCGTTCGTGAAGTGTGGTGGACAAGCCGGCTACTGTGACGTCTCAAGTTCGTTGCGGGGATCCGAATTCCTCGTGACCCCGGCCGCGCAAGAGAGGCACCATCTAACCAGCGCCACACTCCATAAACGTGCCGATTCGTATTGCACAAGGTATAACATGGTCACGTATCTAGAAACAAATATTCGACGGAATTTGAACTGTTGCCATAGAGAACAGTTTGTCTATACTGTATTTAATAGTCTATCTGTTGCTTTATTACTCTACTATATACCAATAATCAGTAAGTGAAATCACATAAAACAGTAATGTTGTAAAAAACACTTGAAAGTTACATAAATTTTGACACACAAAATATTGGAAACCAAAACAAATTTCCAATTTCGATACAGGTAAAATTGGGTTAAGACATTAAAGAAACTCAATTCCTTTGCAAATACCACATGTTACATGGTGAAAGACCTCCTTCTGTTTCAATAGTTATAAACGCTGTGCAGGAACAACATCACCTTTAACAAGAACAATAACTGTACAAAATGGCAGAAACTGCTTATGGTGTTCTCTAGTGTGCATTCCTTTGATTCCAAAATCAGTCACTAGACTGAACAACATGTCAAACAACGCCGTGCTTTCCAAGGTACACTATCCTTTAGCTACAACACTGTCTTTTCTACCGTCATTGCTTGTGATGCGCCAGAAGTGATTTTCAAAAGAAAGTTAATTTACATTTCAGAAATGTGCTGAAATGCAACCAGTGACGAAATAACAGTTACATAGTCTACCCCTTTTTCGTAAGAAAAAGGCCTTAGAAAATATGGCAGTAACGTTGCACGTCTCTTGGCCGGGAGAGTTCGTGATAACTAAGGGTTCCATTTGAAGTTAGTGTTTAAATAAAATGACAGCACTTTCTTGCAGCACTTCATTAATAAATCCATTTCCGCAAATCTGCCCACAGTTTCGTAAATGAAAAAAAAAATACTTATCGTATCGTATATAGTCCACTTTTACTTCTGTTTACTATGTAATTGAAAGAGGAAATTACTCTCATTCATTATAACATATCAACATTTTCCAGTCTACAGCGTGCTTCATCAACTGACATTAGGAAGAGATGGAAAATAAAAATTCCACGATCGACGTATACTGGCACGTCTAACTCCTCGTGCTGCACGTCAGCTGGGCTGCAAATGTAGTTGGCTGTCTAATACATCTACATCTACAAACGTACACTTCGCAAGCCACCACAGGGTGCACGGTGGAGGGTACATTGTACCACTGCTACTCGTTCCTTTCCTGTTCCATCCGAGAACGATACGAGGAAAAGCCCTACATTCTCTTACGTCGTCCTATTAAACGAGATATATGTTGCTCACAGTAGAATCGTTTTATAGTCAATGGCAAAAACTGGCTCTATATTCTCAATTACGTTTCGCGAGAAAAACGACGGCTTCCCTTCAGGGAGTCCCATGAGTTCACCTGGTACGTCCGTAGCAGTTACGTGTTGTCCGAACTTAATTGGTAATACATCTAGCTGCACGCCGCTGAACTGCTTTGATGTTTTCCTGTAGTCTGACTTGGTAGGGATACCAAACATTCGAGTAGTACTCCATAATGTGCCGCACAACTCTATGCGGTGTCCTTTACAGAAGAGCTGCACGTCTCCCAGTAAATCACAATCGGCCATTCACCTTCCTATTACCGACCTTAAGCGCTCGTTCCATTTTACACTACTGGTCTGCGTCTCCCCATAACTCATGCTATATCAATAACTTTCCCATTATTACGGTAGATTTATGTGCATAGTCCATTCTTTAGTGACCCGCCAGGTTAGCCGAGCACGCTAATGCGCTGCTTCCTGGACTCGGGTAGGCCAGCCGGCCGCGGATTGAATTCGCCCGGTGGATTAACAACGAGGGCCGGTGTTCCGGCCAGTTTGGATGTGGTTTTTGGGCGGTTTTCCTCATCCCCCTAGGTGAAAACCGGGATGGTCCCCACGTCCCGCCTCAGTTACACGACTCGCAGACACTTCCAACACGTTCGCACTACTTAGTGATTTACACTAGACGCCGACAACTCGGGTACACTGATTCCGTCCTTGGGGGGGGGGGGGGGGGAGGGGTACAGGGTGGCGGCAGGAAGGGCATCCGGCCACCCCATCGAATTAGCCATGCCACATCTGTTTGTAACAGTGCCGACTCTGCGCACTGTGGGACAAAGGCTCAAGTGATAGAATAGTCCATTCTTTAGTGGGCCAAAGAGATGAAAGAAGGTGTTAGATCTGGGGTACAGATCGTTTGAGGAACAACAATCCGCCGAAATTTTGTGATCTCCTATCAGGAGCGCAGAATTGTTAGTGTCCTTATGTTATCGTAGATGAGGATAAGTGAGTTCGAATTTTTGTGGCCACGAAGACGCAGTTCCTTCCCTAAGAACCTCACAGGAGACTTCGGAGTTGATTGTTTGACCCTTATGGAGGACATCGAACAGAATAACCCCTTCAGAGTCCCATTAGACTGTGGCCATATCTTCAAATGGTTCAAATGGCTCTGAGCACTATGGGACTTAACATCTGAGGTCATCAGTCCCCTAGAACTCAGAACTACTTAAACCTATCTAACCTAAGGACATCACACACATCCATGGCCGAGGCAGGATTCGAACCTGCGACCGTAGCAGTCGCGCGGTTCCGGACTGAAGCGCCTTGAACCACTCGGCCACCGCGGCCGGCCGCCATACCTTCACCAGCTGAAATTCTTCTTTCAAAGAGACGTCGTTTGGTGCAATTCCATCCCATCGCCTGTGAGAGCTTTTGACAAGACATCGTCACTGTCAGACTCATAACGAACAGGCAATATGGCATAGACTTTCCTTCATTTCTTTCTATCCGCAAACATTTGAATACACTAACCACTGGACAAGTGTATCACCACTGCCAACAAAACTACAAAGCTGAGCACTGAGTTGACTGTTATTCTGCGATGAACTCGAATAAGATTGTCCACACGTTGCAAATAAGCCAACGTTACAGCTGCATGCAGAGTACCTGTGTGTGGGGGATCAGATTTCCTTCTTCGTCTTCTGCTGATGGGCAGAGATTTACTGTACATCTATCCACTGTTCGGTGCCAATACTCGGCAAACACCTGTAAATATTCCGGTTCGATTTCCCACCAAAAGAAATTCAGTAACCACTATATGCTTCGAACGCACCTCAGTTGATGACACTATTTTGAGGTACCATTCCCGTCAACTGGAAGTTGCTAAAAGTATATGAGATGACACGGGACAGTTTAAGCATGTTGCAAGTGAAATTCCGATTTCGTTGAAACAAAATTGGCTGAGTATAGAAATGTGCTGCATCACTTACTGAACGCCGCTCGTGATATTGATAACTATTCTTTTCTTCTCTGAGGGTAGTCAGTTTTACTTAATTAGATTTTGGTAAAACTTCATGCACTAATAATTTCGTTACTATGCCTTCACAATGTCAGAGAAAAATTTTCCTCATAAACATAGACAAATAATTTTGTTGATGGGACATCTAAGGTCAATTTAACAAGCTGTCTCTGCATTTGATCAGTATGATAAAACTCGGTAGAATTTCTTCAATAATGGCTTGCTATTCAGAATACTTAAATCATTCAGTTAGGATATCAGTATTGTCGTCGTGGAAAAAATAGAAAATGAGAAGCCACTGCCACGGAATATAGAGATTTGTTTCACGGATGCCTTGCATGACAGTAAATAAATAACTAAGCAAACAGAATATGCACCCAGGTTCTCGTAGATCCATAGGATATGACAACCAAAGACGATTACTTAAGCTTAATTAAAAAAAAAAAAGGCTGAAAAAGGATGTACCACTTAATTTACGTTTCGTTCTCCAAACACGAAAAACACGCACTATGATATATCAACACAACAGTATCATCCAGTAAACTATAGCCATAAATCTATATAACTATTATATCAGTTTATAAAGATACAAGCAACGTCAAAAGATCTTCTCAATACGAGACTTTTACAATGCAAAACGATGAAGTCCCAAACACGACAATTAAATCTCAACGAAAACCTTCTACGATTTTTTCAGTTCCATTAAAATTATGTCCGTGAGATAAACTCTACTCCAAACTGCAGGAGTTAATTATTTGTTTATTTACTTTTTATGCGTTATAACACCTATCGCATAGTGTTTCATACCTGTTTTGTTGTTCTGAGAAAGTAAAATTATTTGCTCGCAAATTACGTAGCTGCTTGTCATCTAAAGTAGATTTTGTGCTTTGTAGAGATTAATCTTTGACTGCCTATTACATAAACTAGTGATAACGTGGTTTCAATCTGATTTACTAAAATTTCTACCTTGATGATATGACTCACTCTTTGTGGAATACTTTGGTACAGGACTCCTTGAGAATGAGGCTGCTACTCCGAAACCAGTAGCAAATCCTGCGGCTGTGCAACCGCGTTGGGCACTCCTATTTCATCAAGAATTAGTATAATCAAAACTGTTGAAAACAACCAATTATTGCTGAAAACAAAATAAAAAATTGAAAAGATGGGGAAGTTTCTCTCAGATCTTGATGACCTTCAGTGTCTACTGAATTTTTTGTATGTTACTTATAGTAATGCTCACCTGTATGAGTAACCAATGCAATCCTCACGACGTGTGATTCACATCACATCACATCGTTGCTTACTAGTCAAAGTCATTCCATGCCATTATGTAGGGAGCAGTATGTGCGCTTATTAGCTGCAGGGAAGTTGCATTTGACTCGTATGTTCATACAATGAAAGAACGGTTGTTGCAAATTCTGAAATACCTTTTTTGCATGTAGAACCGGAATGATACATCTTCATCACATACAGCGAGCGAAATAGTGGTATCTATGGATGACGCTGAAGAGACTGAAATCGTTTTCAGGTGTAACTTTACTCAAATACCCGTGTGGCTCTGTTATTTATGCATTTTCTGATTTCTCCGAATCCTCAGGCTGGTCTCTTAATCAAGGTAGACCAAATTCTTTCACCATTTTTCTACAGTTCGTTCATGTGTTTAACATCTATTAGCGCCGACTATTAATGGGAAGCAAAATTCCAATATTTTTATATAAGGCACGCAAATGTTGTGGACACTAGTAGTCGGCAAATACAAAGCATATAAGCGATTTCGTATTAGTTTGAATGTTCTGGGTTTAACGTGAATAGTCCCATAGCTCCAAAGTTCTTTCAATGACACCAAGTGTTACACTTGTTATTACCTTCATTTGATCGGGGTGTAGAATTAGATATTTTCTGTCCTCCTCTTCCTTGGTCATATTGTAGCCTTAATGTGGGCAGTATCTACGTCAGGTATATTATATCTGACGTAGTTATTTCAACGATTAGTGCAATACCAGAACACCCCTCATCCGGGGATTGATGCAGCATTATAAAGAGTGTCACGTACCAATATGATAATTCAGGATAAAAAGGTATTAGTACTATAATTCAGCCATGATGTTTATTTGGCGCCCACATAGTAAGCAAAATGAAAATATTGTGGCACCTTAGAAGCAATGATGGACCAAGAAAATAGGAGAATATCAGACATAGGACTTAGTTTGATGATTTCTATGAGTGTGACACGCCGTTTTCTGTGGGAAACTAGAATACACACACACACACACACACACACACACACACACACACACAGAGAGAGAGAGAGAGAGAGAGAGAGAGAGAGAGAGAGAGATACACACACACACAAAACACTTATGTTTGTGACATTCAAAGTTTTCAGCGTCCGTATATTAAGCCTCCCACATGTGTAACACATGGTTTTTATCTGTGAAGTTAAGTATCTTATGCAAGGAAATACAGTATTTCCCTTTAATAATATACTGCAAACAAGGTACGTATTAACACAAACTGTAAAATCGCCTTTTGTTTCATCTGCTGGAAAACTCATTAAGAGATGGCCTACAGCGTTACCCCAAATATACACTACTGGAAATTGAAATAAGAACACCGTGAATTCATTGTCCCAGGAAGGGGAAACTTTATTGACACATTCCTGGGGTCAGATACATCACATGATCACACTGACAGAACCACAGGCACTTAGACACAGGTAACAGAGCATGCACAATGTCGGCACTAGTACAGTGTATATCCACCTTTCGCAGCGATGCAGGCTGCTATTCACCCATGGAGACGATCGTAGAGATGCTGGATGTAGTCCTGTGGAACGGCTTGCCATGCCATTTCCACCTGGCGCCTCAGTTGGACCAGCGTTCGTGATGGACGTGCAGACCGCGTGAGACGACACTTCATCCAGTCCCAAACATGCTCAATGGGGGACAGATCTGGAGATCTTGCTGGCCAGGGTAGTTGACTTACACCTTCTAGAGCACGTTGGGTGGCACGGGATACATGCGGACGTGCATTGTCCTGTTGGAACAGCAAGTTCCCTTGCCGGTCTAGGAATGGTAGAACGATGGGTTCGATGACGGTTTGGATGTACCGTGCACTATTCAGTGTCCCCTCGACGATCACCAGTGGTGTACGGCCAGTGTAGGAGATCGCTCCCCACACCATGATGCCGGGTGTTGGCCTTGTGTGCCTCGGACATATGCAGTCCTGATTGTGGCGCTCACCTGCACGGCGCCAAACACGCATACGACCATCATTGGCACCAAGGCAGAAGCGACTCTCATCGCTGAAGACGATACGTCTCCATTCGTCCCTCCATTCACGCCTGTCGCGACACCACTGGAGGCGGGCTGCACGATGTTGGGGCGTGAGCGGAAGACGGCCTAACGGTGTGCGGGACCGTAGCCCAGCTTCATGGAGACGCTTGCGAATGGTCCTCGCCGATACCCCAGGAGCAACAGTGTCCCTAATTTGCTGGGAAGCGGCGGTGCGGTCCCCTACGGCACTGCGTAGGATCCTACGGTCTTGGCGTGCATCCGTGCGTCGCTGCGGTCCGGTCCCAGGTCGACGGGCACGTGCACCTTCCGCCGACCACTGGCGACAACATCGATGTACTGTGGAGACCTCACGCCCCACGTGTTGAGCAATTCGGCGGTACGTCCACCCGGCCTCCCGCATGCCCACTATACGCCCTCGCTCAAAGTCCGTCAACTGCACATACGGTTCACGTCCACGCTGTCGCGGCATGCTACCAGTGTTAAAGACTGCGATGGAGCTCCGTATGCCACGGCAAACTGACTGACACTGACGGCGGCGGTGCACAAATGCTGCGCAGCTAGCGCCATTCGACGGCCAACACCGCGGTTCCTGGTGTGTCCGCTGTGCCGTGCGTGTGATCATTGCTTGTACAGCCCTCTCGCAGTGTCCGGAGCAAGTATGGTGGGTCTGACACACCGGTGTCAATGTGTTCTTTTTTCCATTTCCAGGAGTGTATATTCTGTATTTGTTCTGTGTTTGGAAGAGGCTGCCGAATATTAACATTTGTGTAGCAAAATAATGTGAATAGACACTCTCTGCTGTACGGAGTACCGATGGGAGAATTGTATGGTGAGCGTTTAGCATTATGTCAGGATTTCAGACACGCAAAGAGACAACAGAGGAGTCCCCATAGAAAAATACAACACAAAATATTTACATGTTTAGAGAATGATAAAACGGCTTCTTTTTTTGTAACTGTTTCTCTGTGAAATATTTAAAGTTTTGTCGAACCCAAAATGCTGTATTTCACGGTGGACAGCCTTTAGTAAGCATAGCGTTCACTAAGGGCATACGGGACGAAAAAGTGGTTCAAAATGGTTCAAACGGCTCTGAGGACTATGGAACTCAATACCTGAGGTCATCACTCCCCCACTTAAACGTAACTAGCCTAAGGATATCACACACATCCATGCCCGAGGCAGGATTCGAACCTGCGACCGTAGCGGTAGCGCGGTGCCAGACTGAAGCACCTAGAACCGCTCGGCCACACAAGCCGGCGGCGTAGTGCATATGAAATCGTATCTTATGTCAATGACACGTTGGAAATAATGCCATTATGAGAGATATCACGGAAACTGTTCTCTGAAGATTGCCTAACACCATCCTTGGTCGTGCATAACACATAGACCACAATGTACATGTTGTTGCTGTGGTCTTCAGTCCTGAGACTAGTTTGATGCAGCCTCCATGCTACTCTATCCTGTACAAGCTTCTTCATCTCCCAGTACCTACTGCAACCTACATCCTTCTGAATCTGTTTAGTGTATTCATCTCTTGGTCTCCCTCTACGACTTTTACCCTCCACGCTGCCGTCCAATATTAAACTGGGGATCCCTTGATACCTCAGAATATGTCCTACCAACCGATCCCTTCTTGTAGTCAAGTTGTGCCACAAATTTCTCTTCTCAACAATTCTATTCAGTACCACCTCATTAGTTATGTGATCTCCCCATCTCATCTTCAGCATTCTTCTGTAGCACCACATTTCGATAGCTTCTATTCTCTTCTTGTCGAAACTATTTATCGTCCACGTTTCACTTCCATACGTGGCTACGCTCCATACAAATACTTCCAGAAACGACTTCCTGACACTTAAATCTGTACTCGATGTTATCAAATTTCTATTCTTCAGAAACGCTTTCCTTGCCATTGCCAGTCAACATTTTATATCCTCCCTACTTCGACCATCATCAATTATTTTGCTCCCCAGATAGCAAAACTCATTTACTACTTTAAGTATCTCATTTCCTAATCTAATTCCCGCACCATCGTCCGATTTAATTCGACTACATTCCATTATCTTCGTTTTGCTTTTGCTGATGTTCATCTTACATCCTCCTTTCAGGACACTGTCCATTCCGTTCAGCTGCTCTTCCAGGTCCTTTGCTGTCTCTGACAGAATTACAATGTTATCGGCGAACCTCAAAGTTTTTATTTCTTCTCCATCGAATTTAATTCCTACTCCTACATACTAAAGTTAGTGAGAACTGCATGGTCCAATCACATTAATGTGATTCGACGTCAACTTCGAGCAACCACTGCCAGGTGGCAGCAGTAGCGGTGTAGAGTATATAAAGCGAGTCGGGGTGATTCGGCCAGCACTGCAGTTGTTTCCGTGATGTGGAAACGCAGCGATCTATCTGGTGTCCAAAAGGACATGATCGTTGGCTTTCGGGCCACAGGTGGAAGCATTTCTGAAACTGCTAAGTTTGTGAACTGGTTGCGTCCTGCTGTGGCTAAAATATACCGTGCATGGAAGAATGACGCAATGCAAAACCGGCGCCGAGTCAACCGGACGCAAGACAGCCCTTAGCAGACACGGTGACCGATGCTTGCGGAAATGTGTGTACGCAACTGTTGAGCAATTGTTGATCAACTGACAGCCAAGATAAACAAAGGAGATACAAGTCAGTTCAACGACCGTTGCTGCATATGGGCCTCCGCATCAGGCACCTTGGTTTGTGCTCCAATGCTGACCGGTGTTTGCACGGCAATATCGCGAGTGGACGTCCACTGGGTGGCGACAGAAGGCCTTTTTAGACAAATCACGCTTTACGCTCCATCGGACAGATGGCCGTTGTCGTGTACAGCGTGAAACGTCTGAAAGCAAACACCCAGCAACAATCGTCCGAAGGGTCCAGGCCGGAGGATGGAGCGTTATTATCTGGGAAATGTTTCGTGGAATTCCGTCGGTGATTAGTGATTCTGGAAGGCACAGTGGCTCTTTGCGTACCGTATTCAGGTGGTCGCATTAATGTGACTGGACAGTGTTAACAACAGTGTACATTCATTACGTCCCTAGATGGGACAAACAAAAAAGAGGGACGCCAATATTCAGAAAGGAAGGGAGAGAGCGCCAGGCGAGGTCAGAAGCAATTCTGCAGCTATCCGCGCAACATGACGCCCAGAGACTGGAGGGGTTCGTGCCGATGCTCTCATGGCGTGCATTAAGGGAGGCGCAAGACTAGCTGGCGCCTACGCCAGGTGGAACGTGTGAATGCCTGCTAAATAACGGGGGTGGAGACTGCAGTTACCGCACTAACAGATCAGTGATATTGCCTTCTGCATCTCTCAAGGTCAAATCTACAAAAATGAACCACTATTATAGCGGAATTTGATAACTTACTAGTTTTATCATTATTTCACCGCTAAGAATTTTTATTAGTTTTGGCATTATTTTCAAATCAGTTCCTTCTATATGGTGCACTTTCAAACGCTGAATTAAGTTTTTTGCTCTGTACGTTGTGTTATCTCTTTCTAAAACAGTTGTCCGCAGCTCGTGGTCGTGCGGTAGCGTTCTCGCTTCCCACGCCCGGGTTCCCGGGTTCGATTCCCGGCGGGGTCAGGGATTTTCTCTGCCTCGTGATGACTGGGTGCTGTGTGATGTCCTTAGGTTAGTTAGGTTTAAGTACTTCTAAGTTCTAGGGGACTGATGACCATAGATGTTAAGTCCCATAGTGCTCAGAGCCATTTGAACCATTTTCTAAAACAGTTGCATCCAAGATTACTCTGATGAACCAAGACACTATGACGACCTGCTTGACACAACATTGGTCCACCGATGGAGCACTATTCAGAAGTGCTTGTGTGTGGCATTGATTGAACAAGCTCTCCTAAGTTTCCGAAGGTATGTAGCATGAGACGTCTACACACACAAAAAATGGTTCAAATGGCTCTAAGCACTATGGGACTCAACTGCTGAGGTCATTAGTCCCCTAGAACTTAGAACTAGTTAAACCTAACTAACCTAAGGACATCACAAACATCCACGCCCGAGGCAGGATTCGAACCTGCGTAGCGGTCTTGCGGTTCCAGAATGCAGCGCCTTTAACCGCACGGCCACTTCGGCCGGCCTACACACACATCTCGTTATTCGAATCAGCTACGGGCCAGTAGCTTGTGGAAGCGAGATAGCCCCAGTAAAGTCCCGTATGCGTGCTGTCGGATTCAGATAGTCAAACTTGATAGCCAAGACGTCTGCGTGAGTTGACTACCATGCTCCTCAAGCCATTGTAGTACGCTTTTGGTTGATGACATGTACGGTGAATCCGGCTTCAAGATGCCACTGCAATCAGGAAAGACATGAAGAAATTTAAGAGCCCACATAATCTGCAGGGGTAAGTCAATTATTATCCGCAATTTAGTTTTATTTTTGTTTATTTTGGTAGTATTGTGGTTTTACCACAGTCTAATATATACAGTCGCGACACTCTCGCTGATTTTTGTTATACACAGCGACAACAGCTCCCCAAGCGGTCGAGAAGCTACACTGCTGAATACGGTATTCAGTAAATGTAAACAGTATCGTTTAAATTCATTTTTAAGATGGTATTTACGAAAGGCAGCGTAAGTAGCGCAATCAATTGCAGTAATAATAGGAAGAAGACACCACATTTGTCATTCTTCTTGTTTCCTAAGGACCCTGAGAGGTATGAAACATCACATTAGAGCGTTCTTTATTTACGATTTTTTTTCTAAACTGTATTGAATTACTGATTTTGTTTTTCTTTTTTAGGAGCAAGAAATGGTTAATAAATAGTAGAAGACATGACCTGCTGCAAAAGGATGTCCTTTATTTGCACAATAACGTGAAGTTTTGTGCGTTACATTTCGAGTCAAACCAGTTCATGAGCGCGGAGAAGAAGACATTGGTATGGAATGCAGTTCCTGCGTTATTTGACGTGCCGAATAAGCCACAACTAGTGACGATGAAGAGAAAATTGCCATACAAACGTGAAAGTGTTACTGCAAAAACAATAAAACTGTCTCCTGATACAGAAGAAACAGCTACCACAAGTGTTACTACACGAGAGACACATAAAATCACTAACAACGGAATCTGCAACACAGACATCTTTTGAAGATGAAATAGATTACGCGAAATTATTCGCGTGTTGGAAAATCGTGTGCAATGTAAAAATGTGCAAATCATTAGACTTCGTACAAAATTACTACGTGACAAGGAAAGTGCCCATCGTAAGAATAAACTGCAACCACAACGTCACAGGACACAAATACAAAAGGACAAGCTCATTTTAAAAAGTATTGGTTCCAAGTACTTGAAAAAAGATGCTCTCGATTTATAGTATTCCATTGAATGGAAAACGTGGTGCGAGATGGAAAGATGAAACTAAATTATTTGCACTTAATTTGTTGTATTATAGTACTCAGGCATACAGTTTTTTATCACACTGTTTTAGCCTTCCATCAGTACGTACCTTACAAAGGTATGTGGAAGATATACAATTAAATTGTGGGATAAATAATAACATATTTCATCTTTTAAAGCAGAAAGTGCAGCAGTTACCAGAAACTGATATAATTGTTGATTTGTCTATGGATGAGATGTCACTAATGGAAAATTTGATATATGACAGCTCTAAGGATCGTGTTATTGGATTTGAAGACATGGGTTTCATACGTACATCTGTGGTTGCCAATACTGCATTAGTTATAATGATTAACGGCATCTTCTCAAATTTTAAACAGTCATTAGTATATTATTTCTCCAAAGGACCAGTAGGAGCCACCCATCCGACGCGCATATTTTTTGAAATTTTCAAAAAGCTCACAGAGATTGGTTTAGTTGTAAAAACTTGTGTGACTGACCAAGGCTCGAAATTTGTGGAATGGAGGAACAGACTTGGTATCACGCCAGTTAATCCATGCTTAGTACACGAAGGGAGTAAGATCTACTTTTTTATGACACCCCACACATGATAAAAAGCATACGTAATAATTTATTCAGGTATAACATTATCCACACAACAGATGAAGGAGGGATTGGCATTGCTTCTTGGAAGGACATTTGTCAGTTGTGCTCAAGTGATTGTGAAAGGAAGTACAAGTTGGCCCCCAAGCTCACTAAAAGAGATTGTCCAACTGCCAGCATTTTCAAAAATGAAGGTAAGCACTGCAGTTCGTGTCTTGAGTCATGCAGTAGCAGCAGGCATTGAGACACTTGTTACTTGTGGCACCATATCATCATCTGCTACTCCTATTGCAGATTTTTGCCAAAACGTAAACGATTTTTTTGACATATTTAATGCATATAGTGTTAAAGGGCCTGTATCTTTAAGGAACTGCATTACAAGTACCCCAAGACATTTAGAAATATTAACGACACTGAAGCCATGGATACAGTCATGGAAATTTGTAGATGTTGATGGGAAAGATTTTTCATCTAGGATTAAGTGTGTTAAAGGACTTCTGGGTAACATAAGCGCTTTCAACATGTTTGTTGATGACGTTTTGGATGGAACCAAGTTATATTTATTAACACGCAAAATTAATCAAGATCCACTGCAAAACTTTTTCTCAGTGATAAGGCATAAAGGTGGTTTTTGTAGCAACCCATCACCATGACAATTTTGTGCTGCATTCAACAATTGTGCTTTAAGCAAATTAATGAACACAGATAGTGTAGCTACCTCCAGTTGTGAGGGGATCAATTGGGTCCACACAATAGTGGATATGAAAGCAACTCCCAAATTACTTGTTTCACCACTGTTGGACATCAGTGACACGAGTTCAGTGATCAGACTACCAAATGTAGAAGTCCAAACAGACCTCGGAGAGGCAAACAGCATGACATACGCGTTTGGTTATGTATTAAAGAAACTGCTTACCATTCATGACTGTTATAAATGTAGGCAGTACTTCTAGATGGCAGCCAAGACTTAGACGCAAATGACAAAGTTTATTGTCATTTTGAAAGTTATGAAGGCAATTTTGGAAGCCGATTTATTTGTACAGAAGATGTCAAAGAATTTTTAACACATTGTGAGACTAAGATAACTTCTACTTTTGATGAATATGCTCACATAAGTAATTGTGGTGTTTTCTTTGTGAACATGTTGATGGACATCCCCAGTTTTCCACCTGGGTGCTGTGCTGAAACCAAGCTGCCGTTAATAAGACTGTTTGTGAAAGTGAGGCTCTTTTACATTATTAAATTCAGGAATCAAGACTTAGTCTGTAGAAGGAAGAGAAGAAATAAAGTTATGAAGCTGGCTCATTTGGATTGCTAAAGTGTTAGGACTGACTCATTCATTTAATTTTATTTCCGATAAATGCATCAATGGGATATAATAAAGTTTTAAAACAGTCATACTTTTTATTGAGGTAACCTGATACCACAAAGAATAAGACGGAAATTTTATTTTTGGAAGCAGGATTCCTGCAAAGCAGAATGTAATGAAAAGTGATGTGTCGCTACATTTTTACACAAGGAAGATCATCTGTATACTTCATATGTGGGATATACAGTGTGTATTCTCTTACTTTCAGTGGAATAAGTGCGACTCTATGCTACTTAATTATTTCTTCAAGAATATGTTGCAGCTTATGTCACTTCACTCAATAGTTTGTGCTCTGTTTACTTATATTTCACGATCATTTATGTCTCTCGCTGTTCTCCTAACACTTGTGACGCAAAAATATATTAACTATTTTGTAAATTACGTACAAAACCAATTAAAAACAAACATTATTTTTACGTCACATCTGCTGTCAGAGGAAGGTGAGCTTTCTGGCCGCTAGGGGCGCTAGTGTCACTTGAACTGTCAAATGGTAACAACTTTCACAGCAGTAAGTGTCGCGACTGTATATATTAGACTGTGGTTTTACGTTGATGACTCATGCTTTCTTTATTTGATATTATATCTTTGCAATTTTCTAGTTGCTAGGTTATTTTCGTTACCGCTGCCGCGCTGTTAATCATGGCTGCTCCACCGAGCGAGGTGGCGCAGTGGTTAGACACTGGACTCGCATTCGGGAGGACGACAGTTCAATCCCGCGTCCGGCCATCCTGATTTAGGTTTTCCGTGATTTCCCTAAATCATTCCAGGCAAATGCCGGGATGGTTCCTCTGAAAGGGCACGGCCGACTTCCTTCCCTAATCCGATGAGACCGATGACCACGCTGTCTGGTCTCCTTCCCCAAAACAACCAACCAACCATGGCTGCTCCGCTGTGTATTTGCATCAAAGAAGAGCAACGTTCAGTGTTTCAGGGGCCGAAACTCATCGAAGACTTTCGGTACAGTACGGGAACAGTGTTTTGCTACAAGGGAGTGTCTACGAATGGATTGAAAAATTCCGAAATGGCAGCACAAGTGTTACGCACGATGAAGGAGTCGGACGACCGTTTACCGCCACAAATGAAGAAACCATTGAGCTTTCACATGAAATGGTTCTCTTAGACAGACGATTAACTATTGATGAAGTGGGTCATCGCCTGCAAAATAGTCACGGTTCTGCCTACTAAATCAACCACAACAGACTTGGATTTCGTAAAGTATGTGCAAAATGGGTCCCAAAACAACTCACACAGTTGCATAAACAAACGCGCTTGGACATCTGCAAAAAAACATTTGGATCGCTATGGTAGCAAAGCGGACAACTTCTTAGACAGGATCATTACTGGTGATGAAACATGGATCCATCATTATGAGCCGGAGAGTAAACGGCAGAGTAAGGAATGCAAACATCCAAATTAGCCGTACAAGAAAAAGTTCAAGACCCAACCATCCGCAGGAAAACTATTGCTTACCGTTTTTTGGGACGCACAAGGTTCTACTAGAACGTTATGGGGGGAGGAGAACAACAATAAACAGTGTACGTTACAGTGAGATGCTTACTGTCAGGCCAAAGCCTGCAATTCAAAGCAAACTCCGAGGATTGCTGTCAAAAGGTGTTTTGTTGTTGCACGACAACGCCCGTCCGCATACTGCTGCCCCCGCTGCTGAAACGCTCCAGAAACTCAAATTTGATGTACTGGACCATCCTCCATATAGTCACGACCTTGCCCCTTCTGACTATTACTTGTTTGGTCCACTCAAACAGGCGTTAAGGGGCCGTCGATTTGCCTCGGACGAAGCAGTGAAAGAAGCGGTCCATTCCTGGCTCGCAGCTGAGCCGAGAACCTTCTTTTATGAGGGCATCAGGAAGCTTGTACAATGATGGACCAAGTGCGTTGAAACGCAAGGAGACTACGTCCAAAATTGATGTTCTTGTAAGTTTCCTATTTGAATACGATAAAATTTTATAACTACTTTGCAGATAATAACTGACTTACCTTCGTACAGCTGACATGCTGCCTTCATCACGAAACTGGTCCTGTAGAAACGGAGGTGAATGTCCCTCTTAACATAATACAACCGGCCTGTGACTGTTGCGCGTTGGATGTTTTGAGCATGTTCACCAGGACGACGTCGTATCCTAAGACAACTGCCGGTCTGGCGTAACAATAATTATGGTTCACCTGACCAGGTGACAGGTTTCCATTGATCTACGCTCCAATCTCGATGAACCCGTACCCATTCCAATCGTAATTGTCGGTGTCGTCAATATTATGTGAACCTGTGGAGGGGAGGGGGGGGCTCTATTGTGAAGCCCCTTTTTATCAAGGTGCACTGAACTCCGAAACACTTGTGCCTGGACCAGCGTTGTACTTGGTCATTAGATCTGCCACAGAGTGAGAAATCCTCCGCGACATCCACGTTCAGTGTTAAGGCGCGGACGTGCAGCACCCGCTCACCTACAAGTGGTTTCACTGTATCAACCACATTCCACAGATGTTCATGACTGTAGCACGCAAAAAGCAGACTAACTTAGCAGTTTCCAAGATGCTGGTTATCAGGCGCCTTGTCATAGCAATCTGGTTTTTGTCGAAGTCGCCTACGTCAGCAGTTTCCTTGTTTGCAGCCAGTATCTTGGCTAGGATTACACATTCTGTCTCTGCTGCGCGTGTATACTTTCCTTCCCACACTACGTCGCCGCAAAGCCACTAGGTGGCATTCATTCACACATTGGTCAGTGGTCATAATGTTTAGGTTCAGTAATGTGTGTCGTATAATAGCGATATGTGGAATGACTGCATCACCACTCAGCGTCAGTCTGTATTGGATCGTCTTGTGTCCAAGTGAGCAATGTTCAAACATTAGGATTTTAATTTCAAGGCGATTTTAGGTTTTTAATTTCATTGGCATCTCCCGTAAGACAACTAATTTCAAGGCATGTTTCTACTCAGCAGGATGTATTTAGTAAGCAAAACATTTATGTAATATTTTTCAGTATGCCTACCTGGCCAGTGTGATAGGTAAAGCGTTGTTGTTGTTGTTGTTGTTGTGGTCCTCAGTCCTGAGACTGGTTTGATGCAGCTCTCCATGCTACTCTATCCTGTGCAAGCTTCTTCATCTCCCAGTACTTACTGCAACCTACATCCTTCTGAATCTGATTAATGTATTCATCTCTTGGTCTCCCTATACGATTTTTACCCTCCACGCTGCCCTCTAATGCTAAATTTGTGATCCCTTGATGCCTCAGAACATGCCCTACCAAGCGATCCCTTCTTCTTGTCAAGTTGTGCCACAAACTCCTTTTCTCCCCTATTCTATTCAATACCACCTCATTAGTTACGTGACCTACCCATCTAATCTTCAGCATTCTTCTGTAGCACCACATTTCGAAAGCTTCTATTCTCTTCCTGTCGAAACTATTTATCGTCCATGTTTCACTTCCATACATGGCTACACCCCATACAAATACTTTCAGAAACGACTTCCTGGCACTTAAATCTATACTCGATGTTATCAAATTTCTCTTCTTCAGAAACGCTTTCCTTGCCATTGCCAGTCTACATTTTATATCTTCTCTGCTTCGATCATCATCAGTAATTTTGCTCCCCAAATAGCAAAACTCATTTACTACTTTAAGCATCTCATTTCTTAATCTAATTCCCTCAGCAACACCAAACTTAATTCGACAACATTCGATTATCCTCGTTTTGCTTTTGTTGATGTTCATCTTAAATCCTTCTTTCAAGACACTGTCCATTCCGTTCAACTGCTCTTCCAAGTCCTTTGCTGTCTCTGACAAAATTACAATGTCATCGGCAAACCTCAAAGTTTTTATTTCTTATCCATGGATTTTAATACCTACTCCGAATTAGAAGTTAGGGAATCACTAATGTTCCAACCGTTTTTCGTAATGAAATTGTAAAAATTGCTAAAATGTGACATCGTGTGAACAGTCCTGAAATGAATAGCGACCAAGCATTACCGAGTATGCAGCTAGAGGTTAAGCTTTCCCATTGCCATGGATTATAGGAACTGCAGACAAAACTGGGAACTTAAAATAATTCTCAATTATTCTCCAGCCTCAATTGTACACTTTTAATTACATTACATGTTTCGATCAGGCAGAATCACCATCAGATTTAAGTACCTGCGACAGCCAAGCGTCGTGTTTGTTCAGCACCTCACATCAGAGCATTGACAGTACTCTGATGGCGATTTGCACAGACACGACGACTGCCTGACGCAGCTGCTTAGATATGTAAATGATGCAAAGCGATCGAAGCATGCCATGTAATTAACAACGTTCATCTGAGGCTGTAGAATAAACGAGTTTCTTAAAATATACAGTTGCTGATTCTGTCGATACGAATATGTCGGCTATCCTGATGCTGTGAATTTATCTTTAATTCCTGTACATCGAAAACTCATGCCCATTTTACCGTAAAGAAATTTCCCTTTTCTTAAGGTGTTAGAGTGGCACTAAGTCCGTGTTCCGCTAGTGCAGCAGGAAAAATACTCCGCTGCAATGAGACGATATTCTTTCAGCGAATACTCCGTGACCATTGGTGGGCGTGATCCACTGTAACCATCATAATGTGTACCATCTCTGCCGTAGCCTGAGTTCGCAGCGAACTTCCGGCTCTCGTTGGGTACTGTTACAGGGCGTTCCTGCGCATTCTAGACCTCTTACAGGGAAAGCACGATAATTGTAGTCATAAAGTCAAAAAATCGAGCTACAGCCCGAAATATGATGGCGGTGTTGGGCCTTCTCTCCATATTCAGACCTAAATGCAACACTATTTGCCCAGCGATGGATGACTTGGGTGACATTGGCAGTCCGCATTTCGGATGTTCAGGAAATGTTCCACCTCGAAAACCACCTCGTCCTCGTTCTGGAAGTGCCTATCAGTAACTCGATTCTTCACCTGAGGAAGGGTAACAAGACACAAGGTGTGTTATTAGGAAAAAAGGGGACGGGGAAAGGGGAGGCACCACAAAGAGGATGCCTGTGTGTGTCCCGCGTAGAATGGCCTGCTCTTGGGGCGGTTTGTGTATTACGAACATGTTCCGTTAGCGCCACACAATAGCAGTCACAAAAGAATCTCGGCATCACCCTGAGCAGTGACGGTGGGTTTCGCCTTGCTCGGCGATGGTGAATTCTAGTTTACATTGCTTGCTTCACCCCTTTGTGTCAGAGTCATAGTGGGACACGCAGTAACATTCTTGGTAGTTAAGCGGCAAACAAAGTCATCTATATTGGCCTGACATAAAACAAATCCCCTGCAACCACTGTTTGACGAGCTTTTTGAACGGCTGCGAGTAGTCGCGGAATCCAAAGCGCAGCGATATTTCTCAAGTTCAATATACTGTACGAGATTTTTGAAAACTGACCCAGTTTAATCTCTATTGTCATAACAGTTGCCGATTTTCAGGCCCTCCACATCTCTGGCGATTTCTTTTTCACATTTAGATTGTCTTTCAGTTTTTGTCGTCATTCAGACTTGTTTGATTGCATGCTTCTGTAAACAAACAAAAAATTAATTTGAAACTTTTATGTTTAGAGTTAGTAATTAAAACTTTGTGATTACTCTTGTCCATACTTTCGTGGTGAAGTGTATTTGAGGAATGGTAAGGAATCGTAGGAACGAGCAAATTAATTTATCGACACATACACGTGAGTTATCAGAGGATGATACTGGACTATATCTGCTGTGAATGATGTACAGTAGAGTAGTCTTATTTTTAGGTCGAATTTACTGAGAAGGTCCCAGTCACTGCTTTTGTATGCTAATAACAAGTGTCCACCTGTAGTCCTGCCACCTTGGGATATAGTAGCTAGTTATGTAATGGCGGAACGGCATAGGATATTCTGATAATGAGCCATGCATTAAAAGTGTTAATAAAAAGATGTTAACAACAGGTGGACTCTTGTTACCAGCGCCTTAAAGCAGTAACGGTCGTAGTACTCCTGCACGGCTTAACGCCGTAAGTTAAACTAGAAAAGATTTGAGTTATTCTTTATGCAGCCTCCCAGTTTTGTTCCACACCACAAAAAAGAGTGGTGTCTACACTAGGCGCAATAGACAAAGAGCTACGGGAGCTCCTCGATCCCAATATTTGAGAAAAAACACATATAAATATTTTTATCTATAATGTTACTGTTCTGTCGTATTTGTACGACCAATACTTTTATTACTTTCAATTGAGGTATTAATATTGGTGTATAAACGTTAATATTACAATCGGCAAAGTTTGTGAGTTAGAGCTTTGACGAAATCGTATTTATGCCACTGTGAAGGATCTGTCTTAAGACTCATGGGATTCATCTCACAGATGGTAAAAACATATATGATTAGAAACTGTCCAGTCGTATTATTGACAGATTCTGGGATTTCATAAATTCCTAGTTGAATACTTTCAATATTTTCGGCTGATGCTTTTGACTAAAGAATCAGTGCGTCTACACTTTTCAGTTTTGTATTCAGAAGCATAATTAGAATTAATGATGGCCAAGGAAACAATATAAGTGATAGGTACTACGCACGATTCATCGGTTGATGTAAAGAATCATGCGAGTTATCGCGATGAATAACTATTTATTTATAATGAATTAAACGATAATTAAATTCAAAGTAGGAAGTTTTGGCTTCAGAACGAGCAGAGAACCGTGCTTTGACATACACTTTGATGCGGAAAATGCAGATATAAAGAGCTGTATTCTCTTCCTCTGCTTGTAATTTGAATTCATCACGGGACGTAAACATTTTCAGTCTATTAATTTTCTATCTTACACAATGGGGAGCCTTTTGAGCACGAAGAAATACACTGTGAGATTTTGCATCGACATGAGAGATCGAAATTAATTCTGAACTTATCTCCCGTGCTCGCCCAAATCATTTCGAATAAGGCCTTGTTGATGTTTAGATACACGTGAAACTAATCCAACTTTTCTTTAACCTTGCTGCAAAGCAGTTTGGAATTCATTAAAAATTAAATTTTATACATTCATGTATACAGTTTATTAGCATCGATTCCAGACTAAGCAGTGTGTGATCATTTCAAGACTAGTTTAGTTGAAGCCGTGTTTTTAAGCTAATACTTTTCTCAAAAACACACCTGAGAAAGATTTATTAAACTTGGTGTCAGCAGTTTTTGCAAATAGTATTCGTTCAAAAGACAAGCACTTCGGAAAGAGTTCGCAATTGATGCTGTTGCCTTTCAGAACTGTAGCTTTTACACGGGACTGAAAATTCCAGCCAACGGAGTTTCACAGACAATTCATGTCTGTAGTAAGTTGAAATCCCGAAATGGTAAAATTACCAGCATTGAGTGAATTTTTATTTTATTTTGTTTTGAACCACATTCCTGTGTAAAATTTGTAATTGCACAAACAAATAACTTAAGTTTTTTTTTTTTTTTTTAAATATTCGCTTACTCTCACCTCTTCACGACTTCAGCTGCACGCTTCAGAGCGTTTCTCATCAACTTGTTCAAATTTATGCTAGGGAATTGGTTCTCCTTTCAATCACTGAACAAAAACTGGTCATCGTATCTAATAGGAGTGTTCTTCAATGCATATTCTCAACTTTTTGGAAAAAAGCTATTTCTTTTCGCCTGTGAACCTCTATCTTTCAACATAATTTGTAATTTTTTGACAAAGGATCCTAACGTTGTTTCACACAGGACAGTTCGTGAATTCATTTCTTTCTTAATGGTTTTAGTCATTTCAACCATATTTGTACAAGATTTCAGTATGTTTGAGACCTTGGTACCGTGCGCCCAAATTATTTTGTTCTCATCATCAGTTTCATCATCATAATCTGGTAGCCTACATTTTCCTAGCATTACAAGAAGAATTGTTCTGTTCACGATTTTCTCAACGAAAAGAACTATCTAATAGAGATCGTGTTATAGGCGTCGCAGCCTTTTTCACACTTTGTTTAGTCCAGCTCGTAATGGCACGTTAATTAGGAAAATTCTCCTTCGCTGCTTAATGAAATGACGGGAGATTTTTCGGCGAATTTTGCTAATGACCTCCGTCCGCACTTAGAAAAATATGGAACCTTGACAGTGCAGCTGCTGGATGATAAATGGGAAACTGCCTGCTGGCTGCCAGAAGCAGATGGCGTGCCCCTAGCTGGCTATGCAGGCCCACGCTACAGTCTCGCCAGAAAGCCTGGGGGCCAGTAGCTATGAGAAAGAAGCGATGTCGGAATGTCAGTCTTCATTTAGTTAACAGAATGAGCACTAAACTACCGCAATGCACGATTTTTAATTCGATAATACTACAAGAAACAATATATGAAAATATGAATTACCACAAAAAATTACCAGTACAGGTTTCATAATAGGACATTTAAAATCACCAGCTGTGAATGGTATGTAAGCTGAACATCAATTTGTGATTGTAACTGAGAAATATAAAACCGATCTACCGAAAGTATCCACCAGTATGGGATGGCATCAATTTGGCATGCTTTATCAGCAGCACTGATGCAAGCAAAGTAGTACAGTTTGGATCCTGTGCAACCACAAACTATCATAAAATATATATTTTGCAATGCTTAAGGGAGACAAGCAAAACGTTATGAAGCTGGATCAAACTCTTGATGTGATTTTTGGTAAACATGTGCTTCAACTTTTCATTTCCATACGGATAATAGTGATGTTATTAAGTGGTTGCTTATTTTGCCTGTGCTGTTGAACGTTTCCTATTATCTTGTGGATAAAATGTGGTCTTGTAGAGTGGGGAAGCAATGGTAAGAGTGGGTTTTGGGGGTCTTCGTTCCCTTGCAGAATCACAATGCGAATAGTTTGCGCGGGAAGACTTAGGAAGGTGCGAGTCCATGATATAGTCACTCATATTGTGATCGTCAACATTTCGTAGAGGATGTGGCCAAATTCTTCATACTACCACAGATCTGTTTGTCTGTCTAAGTACGATAGATACAGCGCTATGACACGCACGGAGCGATTTGACTAAGATTTCTCGAACGTAGGTACCTCTCTATTTTTAGGGCGATGTAAAAATAAATACATCTAATTCACGTGAAAACTTAAAATGTATGGTGTTTATAATGAAATGAAAGTAATATCGATGTCAAAGTCACATAGTGAGTTGGATAGGACGTTCGAGCAATTGATTACTCTCTATAAGAAAAGATCTGTGTGCAGACTACATGGTTTCAAGACAATTTATTTATTTTTGTAAAAAGGTATCGATTGAATGTGTAACGTAAAGTCATATAAGCTTTTCGAACTGTCGCTGAAAATTTATTGCAATACCTAGAAGCATAATTGCTGGTTGAAATAAATGTTTCAGATGATGATGAAAGAAAATGTTCACATTTCTGGGCTTTAGCATATATATATGTTTCTGTGGACGGGTCATGTCAGATTCTATACATTGCACCAAAGTGTCCAAAGAGATTTCAGCACGTACTGCTTTGAACTTATAACGAATTGTGTCTACGTTACTTGATTTACGACGGTACGTCTCCTTTCTTACTGTTTCCCTTGAGACGAAGATGTTTGGACTACAGGAGGTCAAAAAACAGTAACCGTGTGATATATAGGTTTCACAGATTCCTTGATAATTAGTAGCAAAATTTGAATTTTCGCTTTACTCAGTGACTTGGCTGCTACACTCGCTTTATGAGGCAGCAAAGCTAAAATATTCATCTGACAATCCAGATTTGGTTTACCTATAATTCCCCACTATTGTTTAAGGTGGATGATTGCTTGAAGAGGACACAGTTCATTTCCTTGCTCTTTATGTTGTTTTTCGAACCTGCTCTTGTAGTGTATCATGTTGTTCAGATGCAGTGTGTGCAGATGGTGCGGACATTGTATGGACACGCGGCGGCCGAAGTCTGCTAAAAGATACGAAAAAAGTGGATGTGGGTGACGATTGGTTCTTTGGTGGTACCTGGGGAAGCTGCAGTGAACTCATCAGAGCAAGAGGGTAGCCGACATTGTTAAGCTATTGATTGTCTCTCAACTTACTTTCTCGGATCGTAGACGTTGCCTGTTACACTTCGCTGTATACACGGTTATGTACTTGTCAGTACTCTGAATGTTGTTGGAAAATGGGTCTGTAGTTTGTTTGACCTGAGTTGTTCAAATATAGAAGGAGTAAACTGATTATTTCAGTAGTGCTAAGCAGTAAAGAGTTTTCTCTTGGTACCACTCTGTAGGGAGAAGTATTCCGATGAAATCAGGTTCGTACTCGGCCGAGGGACGAAGTAGCTGGACAGTGAGAACTCTTGGAATGGCCACCGTAATTATCTAATTAGCAAAACGATAACAAAAGTTATTCCATTCCATTGTGATAGGATGCTACATCAATCAGTTTCGAATTGTTCAAGAGGAAAAGCCGTCTTGTTGAGAAATTATTTAATACCAGTGACGCGTTTCACCGTTTTGGGGTATCACCAGATTGTATAAAAGTAGCTGAATATTTAACCGATCCATCGTTAAGACTTATGAAATGTAAAATGGACGCAACAGTAACTGTACTGCATATACAGTTACTGTTGCGTCCATTTTATGTTTTATAAGTCTTAATGACGGATGGGTTACACACAGAGCTACTTCTACACAATCTGATGGTGCGGCAAAATGTTGAAACGCTTCACTGGTATTAAATAATTTCGCAAAAGACTGTTTTTATTCTTGAACAGAACGGGAACATTGACTTTGACTGACAGATCCAACGCGGGTGTTACGTACACAGACACACACACACACACACACACACACACACACACACAAATACACAGAGCGTACGTCTCACCCCACGCTTGAATGCCGTCTTCTGTAAAGTATTGTAACACTTCTTCGATTAGATGCTTTTTATACAATTCGTACCAAATAAAGTTTTGAAGTACCACAAAACTAAAGTATCGGTTGTTTTTGACAATCCAATTTGAAGATTTTCAAAAAAGTTCTGGGTCAGTAGAAGTTAGCTAGGAATTAATATCCTTAGGGAATCGGAATTCGTGTTTTCTTTAATATTATGACGCAAGAAACATGTAACCGGTTCGAAACATTGAAAAATCTGACATGCTGGAATTTCGTCACGCCATTGTGTCAATGGTGGCAAATCGATAATCGAAATTGAACTGTATACCTGTGTCGGTAGACTGCACATATGGGCGCATCACCCGCTACACAAATTGTCCGTGCACACCTCTCCTCCCGCATGGCCGATTCGCTACTCTGGCCGGTGGAAATGACTAATTGAATCTGCCGATCGCTGCCGTAAACAGGCCCTCCCGTCGCAAACCCATCCACCAACACATTCAACCCCTTCCCCTCCACACGCCTGCGGAGCACACACACAAACACCCACCCACCCACACACCCACACACACACACACACACACACACACACACACACACACACAAGCAAGCACACGTATGTGCGCATATACAGCAACTGGAGGCTCGCATCCGGCGACTGTTTTATTGGCTTGCGTAGTCATTTACCGTGTAACCACTTTATAACGTTCGCGACACTCGGCCCCGTGGCAATAAATCGGACGGGATCAAGAGGAGATATCGCCGGAATAACGACCAGCGATCCACACGTGCGCGCGCCTGGGGGAGTAAAGCCACACGGGAGAGACAAAAAATATTGTAAGCCCACCGATGGCCGTTGACTCGACAGGTACAAAATCACACTCGAATCTAATTACGGCGGCCAATAAACGCGGAACAGGTACATTCGACTAGTCGCCGAGAGTTATGTATGCTGTGATATACAGCGTGACCTAGAAACGATGTGTCTGTTGCTACATAAAACTAGAGCCCAACATTTCGTCCTATTGTCGTTCCAGACTAGCGTGCAACCATGCTGGAGGAAAAATCGTAAAACGTTCACAATATATACGACTGACCATTCGGTAAGTCATTTCTCACCATAAACTATGTATAACCCTGCTGCGAACGATAAGGCGTGTGGAAACCAACAGTGGCGCTAAGCTGATGCCCGGGAGCTTGGTAGGATAAGCAAAGAAAAAAAAAATTAACAAAATCTAAATCGTCTTAATACGCACAAAAAGAGTTCCTATTCACATTCGAAGTGCAGCAAGGGAGAATTCTAGAACTGGCCTGCAGAAGCTAGAACAACAAAATATGTACTGCCAAAGGTAAACGTATTGGTCACAAACAGTAACGTGACAAAAGTCATGGTATAGGCACGTACACAGATGGTGGTAGTAGCACGAACAAAAGGCATGAAAGGGCATTGCACTGGCGGAGCTGTACTCTGGTGATTCATTTGAAAAGGTGTCCACATGAATATGGCCACACGACGGGAATTAACAGACTTCGAATGCGGAATGAAGGTTGGATCAACAAACACTGGACATTCCATTTCGAAAAGTTTTACGTAATTCAGCATTCCGTGATCTACAGTATCAAGTGTGTTCCAGGAGTAGGAGATTAGTGTTTAACGTCCCGTGGACAACGAGGTCGTTAGAGACGGAACATAAGCATGGAGTAGGGAAGTAAATCTGCCGTGCCCTGTCAAAGTAACCATTCCAGCTCGTGTGCCAAGAATACCAAACTTTTTGCATTAACGCTCACCACGGACAACACAGTGGCCGATGGCCATTACTTTACGACCAAGAGCAACGACGTTTTCGCGGTATTTTCAGTGTTACCAGACGAGCAACTCTGCGTAAAATAGTCACAGACATCAGTGAGTGTGCCGGCCGGGGTGGCCGAGCGGTTCTAGGCGCTACAGTCTACAACCGCGCGACCGCTACGGTCGCAGGTTCGAATCCTGCCTCGGGCATGGATGTTTGTAATGTCCTTAGGTTAGTTAGGTTTAAGTAGTTCTAAGACTAGGGGACTGATGTCCTCAGATGTTAAGTTCCATAGTGCTCAGAGCCATTTTCAGTGAGTGTCGTACGTAACCGTTAGGACAGTGCGACGAAATTTGGCTTTAATCAGCTATGGCAACAGACGACCGACCCAAGTGGCTTTGGTAACAGCGCAATATCGCTTACAGCGCTCCTCTTACGCTCGTGATCTTGTCACTTGGACCCAAGACGACTGAAAATCATGGCCTTGCCAGATTAGTCCCGATTTTAGTTAGTAAGAGCTGATGGTAGGATTAGAGTGTGGCGCACAGCCCACGAAGCCATGGACCTGAGTTGTCATCAAGGCTCTGTGTAAGCTAGCCATGGCTCCATAATGGTGAGAGCTGTGTTTACGAAGAATGTACTCGGTCCTCTGGTCCAATTGTACCCCTCGTTGAATGGAAAGGGTTGTGTTCGGCAGCTTGAAGACCATTTGCCAGCGTTAATGGACTTCATTTTATGGATGACAACGCACCATGTCCACCGTGTCTTCGGGCCACAATCGCTCGCGACTGGTTTTAAGAACATTCAGGACAATTCGAGCGAATCATTTGGCCACCCAGATCACCCGAAATGAATCACATTGAATATTATTTCTTCCTTTCTTTCACTGGTGCCATGTCCCGCACTGACGCAGGGTCGGCATTGTTAGGAACGGATTTCGCAAGGTTAGGATGATTGTCGGATGCCCTTCCTGCAGCCACCCCATACCCCCCTTCCCCCCGGGACGGAATTGAATTAGTGTACCCCAGCTGTCTGCGTCCAGTGTAATTCATGGAATAGTGCGAACATGTTCAGATGTCGGTGAGTCGCGTAACTGAGCTGGGGCGTGGGGACCATCCCGGTATTCACCTAGCAGGATGTGGAAAACCCGCCTAAAAACCACATCCAGGCTGGCCGGCACACCCGGCCTCGTCGTTAATCCGCCGGGCGGATTCGATCCGGGGCCGGCGCGCCTACCTGAGTCCAGGAAGCAGCGCGTTAGCGCCCTTGGCTATCCTGTCGGGTGTAAATCCCATTGAATGTTCATGTGACGCAACCAATAGGTCAGTTCATGCACAAAATCTTGCACACAAAACATTTTCGCAATTATCGACAGCTATACAGGCAGTTTGGCTCAATATTTCTGCAGGGGACATCCAGCGACTTGTTGAGTGCATGCCACGTCGAATTGCTGCGCTACGCCAGACAAAACCAAGTCCGGCAAGATATTAGGAAGTATTCCACGACTTTTATCATCTCAGCTTAACAAAACAGGAAGTCGACAATGCATTATGCCCCCTTGACTTCACACTGAACTGAAGGGATATGAAAGGTGTTGCATTTTGTGTGGTCTGTAAATGAATGTCATTCTCTAACGCATCGGATATGGACAATGTTTGTATGTTTATAAAAGAAAATTGGGAAACTTGGGGGCTCTTGGCTTAATGAATTTATTGCGGGGAGAAGAAACAGGTTTCGTATAGATTCCGAAGCATTTCCTCAGGCTGATTTAGTAGATGAAAGATTACCCCAGGTGTAGTCGAACGTGCGTGTTGCGAGTACAGCGGGGAACTGTAACTCGGAATTGTCGTTCAGTACGCACTCCTTTTATATTTCAGTTGGCGGCCACTGCACACACATTCGAACCATTCAAGAGGGTCTGAAATAATGTGGAGCGTCACGTTGTCAGTCTCACGTTGTCTAACAGTGCGTCGCTCTTGAAGAGCGAGAACAACTGATGAAAGAAGCCACGAGGATTCGACACACCGTGTTACCAGTTGGGGGGCTTGAGGTTGGTGGTGAACTAAATTCCTTGTTTCCTATAAGAATTGATTTTCATATTCCAAGATTGGTGTACACTACTGGCCATTAAAATTGCTACACCACGAAGATGACGTGCTAAAGAAGCGAAATTTAACCGATAGGAAGAAGATGCTGTGATATGCAAATGATTAGCTTTTCAGAGCATTCACACAAGGCTAACGCCGGTGGCGACGCCTACAACGTACTGACATGAGGAAAGTTTAGAACCGATTTCTCATACACAAACAGCAGTTCACTGGCGTTGCCTGGTGAAACGTTGTTGTGATACCTCGTGTAAGGAAGAGAAATGCGTACCATCACGTTTCCGACTTTGATGTAGGATTGTAGCCTATCGCGATTGCGGTTTATCGTATCGCGACATTGCTGCTCACGTTGGTCGCGAACCAATGACTGTTGGCAGAATATGGAATCGGTGGGTTCAGGAGGGTAATACAGAACGCCGTGCTGCATCCCAACAGCCTCATATCACTGGCAGTCGAGATGATAGGCATCTTATCCGCATGGCTGTAACGGATCGTGAAACCACTTCCCGATCAAGAGTCAACAGATGGGGATATTTGCAAGACAACAATCATGTGCACGAACAGTTCGACGACGTTTGCAGCAACATGGCCTACCAGCTCGGAGACCGTGGCTGCAGTTACCCTTGACGCTGCATCACAGACAGGAGCGCCTGCGATGTGTACTCAACGACGAACCTCGGTGCCCAAATGGCAAAACGTCATTTTTTCGGATGAATCCAGGTTCTGTTTACAGCATCATGATGGTCGCACCCATGTTTGGCGACATCGCGGTGAACACATGCATATTGCAAGCGTGTATTCGTCATTGCCATACTGGCGTATCACCTGACGTGATGGTATGGGGTGCCATTGGTTACAGGTCTCGGTCACCTCTTGTTCGCATTCGGCACTTTGAACAGTGGACGTTACATTTCAGATGTGTTAAGACTCGTGGTTCTACCCTTCATTCGATCCCTGCGAATCCCTACATTTCAGC
Source organism: Schistocerca piceifrons (assembly GCF_021461385.2). Taxonomy (NCBI): domain Eukaryota; kingdom Metazoa; phylum Arthropoda; class Insecta; order Orthoptera; family Acrididae; genus Schistocerca; species Schistocerca piceifrons. The sequence goes on from NC_060141.1 coordinate 657,284,343, forward strand.
AGGATAATGCACGACCGCATGTTGCAGGTCCTGTACAGGCCTTTCTGGATACAGAAAATGTTCGACTGCTGCCCTGGCCAGCACATTCTCCAGACCTCTCACCAATTGAAAACGTCTGGTCAATGGTGGCCGAGCAACTGGCTCGTCATAATACGCCAGTCACTACTCTTGATGAGCTGTGGTATCGTGTTGAAGCTGCACGGGCGGCTGTACTTATACACGCCATCCAAGCTCTGATTGACTCAATGGCCAGGCGTATGAAGGCCGTTATTACGGACAGAGGTGGTTGTTCTGGGTACTGATTTCTCAGGATCTATGCACCCAAACTGCGTGAAAATTTAATCACATGTCAGTTCTAGCATAATATATTTGTCCAATTAATACCCGTTTATCATTTCCAGTTCTTCTTGGTGTTGCAATTTTAATGGCCAGTAGTGTAATTTACCCAGATGCCTCTGGTGGTGGCTGACAATGAAGTTCAGGTTTGTGGCAGCTCTCGAATTGTACAATGGCGTCGGCATTCATGGTAGCTGAACCACCCGCTGCGATGGATATTTGATTCCTGTAGCGGACCAAAGACCATCACCGTGTGACGTGTTAGCGGCAACATCTGGTATCGCTGCGGCCACAAGCGAAACTTCCTGCTACACAAGTACTATTGCCGCCATACAATGTCAGCTTCCATATAGCAAAAGTATCGTCATACCAGATCAGGCATCGTTACATCAGTTTCATATTAATATCTTGTTGCACTTTTTTCAAAAAAAATTGACTTTTTCTTGAATCTGCGACAAATTTCATTTTCATCTGTTTACGGGCGGGATGTCGCGCTGATTCTATGGGATTTCGGTGGCAATTTATTGTTTTCAGGTGAAGAACACGGCAATTTTACACATTGCTGCCAAATTTGTACGTTATCATTGGAGATAATCAGTTTCACAAGTGCATCCAGATGTGATGCTTATAAAGAGAGAAGTGAACGACTACTGTAAGAGACAAACCATTTGGTGACGAGAATTCTGAAAACATTCTCACATAGGTTTCGACGTAATTCATTCTGGAAACAGTCCTGTAAGCTTTCTCTGTGGCAGCGGAATATCTTGTTTTCCAGGAGTACTAGTCCCGCAATGTACTCAGGAGAACTTATGTGAAGAGAATGACATTTTCACTCAGTATCCGAGTGTGCGGTGATATGAAACTTACTGTCTGATTAAAATTGTGTTCTGGAACGGAACTCTAACTCGGGACCTTTGCCTTACCCGGACTAGTCTTCTACCGACGGAGCTGCTCAAGCGCAATTCAGGACCCATCCTCACAGCTTTGATTCGTTTTGCTTACCCGCGAAAGGCAAAGGTCCCCACTTCGTGTCTCGGTCCGTGTTTCTTAATTTCTGTGAAGTGTGGAATGTAGGAGAAGAGACAGTAGAGGAAATAAAGCTGCGTTAGCTTGGTTGGTAGAATATTTGCCCTCGAAAGACAAGGGTCCTTGATCGTGTCCGGTACACAGTTTTAGTGAACCAGTAAGTTTCATCTTCAGACGAGACTTTTCACGACTAATACATGTTTCCTAGCAACGGTAAGTGTTTAACAACGTAGACAGTTGTGGAAAAAACGTGCTGCACTCTTTACGTATTGTTGCCTAAGAAAGGGAATACAGATTGGCTTTTGTCTTCGGATCTTCGGCAGCCGTTTGTTTAATGATTTTTGGCTGGAATTTGCGAAGTATCACCTCCTGTTAGTGGTGGATCGTGAAACTTAGACAGTGCCAGTCAGAAAAAAAAATCGTTAAACAAACATCGATCATATATCCCGATAAGAAAACAACAGGCAAAACGTTCACAAGTGGTCACGATATAGTCATCAGTTTTGCTAGGGGAATTAACTTTAACCGGGAATACAGAAAATCAATAACGTCTCATCGACAGCTTCATCATTAGACGGTTAGTATTTGTTCAGCTGGGAGAGGATGAGGACTGTATCACCGTAGACTTTTCTAACGAATCTTCCCACTATTTACATGCCATGCTTTAGGAAAGCACTGTAAAACCTAAATCTGAATATCTTCATGAGGATTAAGCCACCAGTACTTCAGAATTTCTGTATTTGAACCACTCATACTCGCCAGATGAATCCATTTCAGCAGGAACGACATAACGTTGGCATATAATTTTAGCTATAGCAATCGTCTTTTCAATCTCTAAAGATGACGAAAGTTACAAATTCTTGATGGAATGTAGTAGAGGAAGGATTACCATTCGCATTCTAGAGCAGCAGGCTTCAAATCCTCTCCACTGAACCAAATTTAAGTTTCATGTTACCTTAAACTGATTAGCCAGAGGTCTTCCTTCCTTTGAATAGTACTTCGACGTACTAATCTTGATTGTTGTTAGATTTACGAAGTAATAAGATAATATTCGTAGCATACGGAAGCAAGGCAGGTGTTCAAGATGGCTCACTTTTCTTCGAGAACAACAAAGTAGGCATGTTGAGACAGTCCGTAATCATATGTATTAAATCAGAGGGAAGATTTGGTTACACAATGCGTCTAAATACTGGAGAGTCCAACTGCAATAGCGGCAGAAGAAGATTCTGAAACTATTCCATAGTTAGTGAAAGCATTTCTGCCTGGCAACTTCATCTACAGAGCATACGGCATCTTTTTCGCTCTTTTCTGAGTGAAGCACTACTGGGTATGTGGGTGATGAAAAAATTCTGGATTCATACGCTAGATGTCAATTGCCTCCCTAGGTTTTTGATCGACCACCAATGAGTAAGAATTCTAGAATGAGGAAAGGCTTTGGTATAAAAGTTTTAAATTTCATTGAGTATAGTGCTGTATACCAGCTTACATTCTGGGTAATTATTGTTGTTACATAGTGTACTAACTATTTTAGGTTACGTATGTCTATGTACAAGTGAATAAATGCAGCTTCAGTATTGCCAAAACCGGTTTGTCTTCATTCATGGACACGATACAAAGGAAACAAATTTCCAGGCATATTTTTCAGTTAGTGTTTACTGCCGCCATTTCGGCAGAGCTCTGTGGCGCCTTTCGATGACTTTCTTGAATATGGCTTGCTTTCTCAGTTTGTTACTCAAGGGACCTTCTGTAATCCGTTAAAATTTTGTTGTAGTTATATTACAACCAACTGGTAACGTTAACAGGCAACTATTTTTGTGTATACAGCAGGTTACAGGAGGAATGGTCAATATCCAGGGATATGATAACAGCGATCTTTTGGAGCAAAAATGTCACATGGTCGTGTACACTCTTCCGAAATGTTTCCAGGCCAAAACACTTTTAATCTACATTGTCATTTATTTTCCGTATTATTCAGTACATTACATGAAGATAATAACTGTTCTCGGAAGAACAGATACCATTGATGACCGTGCAGCTTAATTAATTGAAACCCTCAGCTGCCGACAGGTATGTCAACAACACCTGTCGGCAGCTGAGGGTTTCAATTAATTATCATTTATCCTTAGAGTGCAGAGAGGCAGTGTAGTTGACGGATACTCGAACATTTATTTATGTCCGGTTGAGATGTTCTCCCACACGTCTGGTAAAATGCGGAGGTGCTCTGCCATGCCGTGTCATGTCAGTGGAAGTGCATTGCTGTCCGTGTCGCCAAAAGAACGTACCTTATACCCTAATACATTAATTCTAAGTGTTATTGCTAACTTACTTTCCAAGTAGTAGAAGGAATTGCCCAACGGTAAGTTCAGTCGTAAAGTCCACCAAATTACACACAAGCCACTTCATAAGTTGGGATAGATTTTTGAAAAAAATGTTTACTCATACATCAAATTCTTTTTCGTATTGATTTTAACTCCTTGAAGCATTTGCAGACGCTACTTTTGGTACTTATATTCCTGTGGGGCACTCTTTTTTTAAAGACCTATAACAGAAAAGAAAAATTTTAAACATGGCTGGAACAGCAGCTGTTGAAATTCTTCACAATAAAGGATGACAGCCAAAACAGTTGCAGGATAAAAATTTATTAAAATTCTTGACCGAGGTTTCAGTATATATAAATATACCTTCATCAGAAGTAAAAAACCCTGAACAGGAATACACTTTCATTAGCAAAACCTTAGCATCGGAAATGAGAAACACTAGAGCTTAAGTAATAGTGAAATTACTAAAGAAAATACAGGCACGAACTCTTTTACTTACCTACTAAAATTACATCAGACTGTGTTGTACAAATGGAGATGATGTCTTAATTATTGACGACGCCTTTGCCACAATCGTTTTATTAATCTCCATTGCATGATGTAATTTTAGTAAGTAACTAAAAGATTTCGTGCCTGTATTACCTTGGTAATTTCACTGTTACTTATGCGCTAGTGTTTCTCATTTCCGATGCTAAGGTTTTCCTAATGAAAGTGTCTTCCTGTTCAGGATTTTTTACTTCTGATGAAGGTATATTTACATATACCGAAACCTCGGTCAAGAATCTTAATAAATTTTTATCCTGCAACTGTTTTAGCTGTCATCCTTTATCGTGGAGAAAAGAAAAATTATATTAACTGAATTATCTCTTAAACAACTGTCAATAAATAAATTTTTTTGACGAGATTGCTGTTCTTCAGAATGTTCCTGTTTGCTGTATTATCCCTGAAGGCTGAACTTATGAAATTTGGCGTTACAGAAGACTGTTGAATACGTCATACAGCGGACAGATATTATGACATAACTTAAGATACCGTAACGGGCATTAAGGATTAAAACATGTACAGCATTCTAAATAGAAGGTACACCATGCTCATGGGACACAACAATCATGGTATTCTGAAGAAATGGATTCAGTACATCTCAAGTTATGCGGGAGACGTCTAGATGTTCTCAAAGTGATATAAGGGTATAACAATTTTGTCTATGAGACAGGAGAAACAGCCGCTTGGGATTAGGCCAGCGGTCTCAGGCGCTGCAGTCATAGACTGTGCAGCTGGTCCCGGCGGAGGTTCGAGTCCTCCCTCGGTCATGGGTGTGTGTGTTTGTCCTTAGGATAGTTTAGGTTAAGTAGTGTGTAAGCTTAGGGACTGGTGACCTTAGCAGTTAGATCCCATAAGATTTCACACACATTTTTTTTACAGGAGAAGCAAATGCTCACTTAATATAAAATTGGAAAAGCTTTCGTGACGTTCTGCAACTATTATTTACTTAATCATAAACTTGTTTCCGACTTCTTAGGCCATTGCTAAATGACAACTGAAAGCCGCAGCCACTGATACAGCGTACAGATCTTCGTGTGGTATTTATTTAGAAGCAGAATAGATTAGTTAATTCCCGGCAGTTTAAATAGTTACTCTAAGGAAGTTACTGCTACTGTTTGTCTTGCTAGTTAAAGAACACATGGAAGTATTTGCATTGTATGAGTTGGGTAGAAACGGGTGCACGCCGCAGTGGGATACAAATAAAATTTCCGTAACCGGCTCGAAATGATTTCTTCCGCTTTCGTGGCTAATAATACTCAGTGGAGCGTAACTCGAATCTGAGTCCTCTAAACCGCCATCGACACATCAAAATGCACTACGAGCAAACAAATTTACAGGGGGGAGAGGTAAACTTAATTGCCGTCGCAGCGCTGGTTCTCCCTTTACGAGATATTGGCTTTCTGCACATCTACTGAATCGGTCTGCAAATTTGTGAAACTATATGACCGAAAACGATAAAGAAACGTAAAGAGAAAGGCGCAGAAAAAAAGGGGGAAAAGAAACCGCATTCACGAAGCACGCAGAACTTCGCTCTGGAAATTCTGAATATTGCGTCGCTTTGGCCGTGGACTTTTACGCGCGTCCGCTCGCTATTTCAAAAGAGACCATATTTGCCAGCCGTTGCAATATTTTCGAGGTACCACAATTGTCAATAAATCTGACTCGTTTTATCTTCTTCAGGAAACATTAACGCAAACGGCTGACGTAGTAGCCCCCTACCCTTGGCCTCATCCCCCACCACAATCTGCACCCCTCCCACCACTCCCTGACAACGTCACAGCGCCACAATCCCCACCACTTCAGCGCTCTGGCACAGACCACAGCCCCAGGGCAGCGAAGCAAATCCAGCAAAAGCGACCACCACAGAACGTTTCCCGAGCGCGAAACATAAAATAAAAAACGATCAAACACAATAATGCTCGGCAATGGAAGCCTTCCGCGGGCGAAAGCGCCAGCATAAATTGGTACGAATGGTTTTCGCTGCGCTGTTTTTCGTGTTTTATTGTTTTGTTTTCTCTCGGCCTGGTAACTAGCAAAATATCTGCGTGGCGGCTAATATATCACTGAGAACGGCGTCGGGGGCTTGATTCGCCTATATAAATCCACGCACCACGCAGCTGTTATGTATTTACGTCTGGATGTACGTGTGTCTGTGTCTGTGCTGTGTGTGTGTGTGTGTGTGTGTGTGTGTGTGTGTGTGTGTGGCTTCTGCGTAAGTGAGAGGGTTGTTTTTTTTCCACTTTTCGTTCCTATCCCATGAGGTTAAAAGGCAATTCAGGTAGATACGTCGGCACTCAGATCCTTAGTAAAAGCTCCCAAATAGTATTACAAGCCGATTAAAATTCTGCTGTCCGAAAACAACTGCGTAAGAAGGGAGACAAATGAATAAAGGGGAAAACAGTGTCCGGGAGGTGCAGAGATCACCCTTGTATAGGATGTATGTATTGCACTTCACAACATGGACATCGTCGACATTTCAGGAATGTTCAAAACAAACCATTATCTTGCATCACGAACATCGAATAAAAAATGGCGCGTCACAGTGATCACAAAGCGTCGCACCATCAAGATCAAAGGCGAGCTTACTAGGAGTTACAAGCCGCGCAGGTCTTTCAGCTAGGTATGCACTGTTAAAATGCATATAGAACCATATTGGTGTAACGGTGTGCAACCGAATGCGAGACAGTCTGTAGTGGAGCTTATCGTGAAACTGGCTATCCTTTAAGGTTTAGCTACAGATGGTGCTACAATATGTTTTATAGGCAAGAGCCTGCACTGGTGCAGTGGTTCCAGGTCGTGCGGATTGCAGTATCACACATTTTACGGGAGGCATAGTTTGCTCTAAAGGAGTATGATTTTTATACTCAGACCACAAAGCAAGCAAAAAGCAAATTCTTTTGACCAGCTATTGACCGAAAGTAATGCTCATACCATAGTTGTACAGTTAGTTAACAAGAAAGTGTACTCCGTTACCTGTTTGAAATAAAAGACACTATTACAAAGATATGTTTACATGAAAATACATGTTAGCACTAATTGCACAATTACCTAATAGTTAATCCAGTCACCGCAATTATCGATTATAGCTTCGCAATTTTTGGGATGCTTTTCACGAGATTTTCTGCATATTCTCTCGGTAATGATCTCCGCATCGTCCTGATTTGACATGACAGCTGATTCATATTATGTACTGGCTTCCCTTTAAGCTTCATCTTAATATACGACCAAACATTTTCGACCAGATTTGCAGCTGGAGACATTGCAGACCAATCTGTCGTGGACACCCCATTGTCTTGTTTCCACAATGTAAAGACACGGCTGCGATTTTTTGGATCATTATCCTCTTGAAACACCTCTTTCGAGCCAAACAGATTCTTAACGGACCTCACAAAACATTTTTGATACATATATAAATATAAATAAGTGCAAAAGAACATTGGTTACAGATTCGAGACCACTACTAAAGAAGTCGCTGCGGACGTTACATTTAAATTATGGCGTACCAAAAATTCCAAATGTGTGTAAAATCTTATGGGACTTAACTTCTAAGGTCATAATTCCCTAAGCTTACACACTACTTAACCTAAATTATCCTAAGGACAGACACACACACCCATGCCTGAGGGAGGACTCCGCCGGGATCAGCCGCACAGTCCACGACTGCAGCGCCCAAGACCGCTCGGCTAATCCCGCGCGGCTATGGCGTACACTTTCTTGTGGAACTGACTGGGAAAACCACGCACACGAGAGAGAGACATGGGGGCAGAGCACATCCAACTTCTCTCAGCAGAATATATAACTTTCCAGCGAATTTGCCATTCACGTTAACAGACGACAGAATCGTAGACGAATGCTTTAAGGCATTGATGTTAGTTGATCTTGATAAAACTCTCTTCGTACCTCCCTAATTTCCAGGCTTTCTTACATACGCATTTCCTCTTAAAATCAGGCTTGGTCAGAGTTGAAACAAATTCCTTACTGAACGATGGGATGAGTTTGTTTCTGTCATCTAGAGGTTTTTGGGTCGGTTCAAATGCTTCAAATGGCTCTAAGCACCATGGGACTTAACATATTAGGTCCTCAGTCCCCTAGACTTAGAACTACTTAAACCTAACTAACCTAAGGACATCACACACATCCATGCCCGAGACAGGATTGTAATCTGCAACTGTAGTGGTTGCGCGGTTCCAGACTGAAGCGCCTAGAACTGCTCAGCCACAGCGGCCGGCTTTTCGGGTCGGTTCCGTAGTCTACTGTACATCGTCAAGTTGATGCTTTTTTAGAAATTTCGTTACCTACTTCTTCCAATTCTGTAACCGTGTTTGGAATTATGCAACCATTCACAACTTCTCTTGAAATGACTGTACTCTATGTCGCAGGCAATTTGATGTGCATAAAGTACAACGTCACTATCCCACACATCCTGTAAATTGTATCGAGCGTCCTTGAAACAGACAAATGCCATTTTTTGTAAGAAGTGCGACTTGTCTTCTCCTGAATATCAGTAGTTTTTCTCATGCACTACACGGTCTTATTGCTGCGGACTTATCCGAAAACTCCTCGGGCATCGATGTGTGTGATGTCCTTAGGTTAGTTAGGTTTAAGTAGTTCTAAGTTCTAGGGGACTGATGACCTCAGATGTTAAGTCCCATAGTGCTCCGAGCCATTTGAACCATATTCGAAAACTAGTCATAACTGTTTGTTTACTACGCTGCGGATGATCTTCCGTGTACAAAATTATGTCAAGTATCCGCTCCTTGGGCAAATATTGTCCACTGAAGACGTGATTTGTGGCTCCCTGTCCGACTAGGATGGTGAACTACATGGCACGACAGCTGTTCCACTATCACTTTTACTTGTTAAGCATGTTTTGTCATCGTTGTACTTCTCATGTACATTGAACGACCCCACACATTCCACTGACTCACCTTGCAGAAAACCTAATATTTCATCTGCCACTTCTATCTCACTCTGAGAGATTCCCTGAGTTTCTTTCTGACGAAATGTCGACTTCGGCTACTGTTGTCGTAGATATATTGCAAAGTTTGCTTTGTTTAATTTGTCGTTACCATTTCTCTGCTTTTTATCAACACCACTACCACTATAGCACTATTGCGAGTTGCTCGTCGACTAAGCGGTTCAACTACACTCAGTAGCCTCAAGCTGTGCTCACGATTAGATACCTGCACTCCCGCTCTCTATTGCTATTGTGACGGACACCCAGACAAAGTGATGTCAATTACGGTGAGCAAAATGAAGGGGGCAAAGTGGATAGCGTTGCTGCCTTTAGGTATTGGGACCTTCTTTTCGATTCTCGAGCGGGTGAGTGGTTTTTCTCCTCTCTATATGTTGTTCTCATCATTTCATCTGACCATCACCGTCATCACAAAGACGCGTAGGTCATGGAAGTTACGAGGAACTGCTCTATGCGGTCGAACTCCTTTAGACGTGGTATTCTGGCCTATAACGCCAGCAGTAGCAGAATATAGTAGGGTGCTTATGACGGCTGTTGGCGAATGGACGGTGTGATATGGCATTGCCTTCAACTGTACGTCGTTCCTCCCAAAAAGGACCACTATGAGCACGACAACTGAGCAACTATGTTCATGCGGAGTTGTCTACCTGCGCTCATAACTACGAGGGTTGCCCAGAAAGTAATGCACAGCATTTCTTTCTTCAGCACTTCTGTACTGAACGTAATGGGAATTATACACACGATAGGGTGTGTGGAATTTTATCCACACACCCTATTTTTTCACGTAATCTCCATCCCGTTCTACGGCCTTTCTCTGGCGCGAAAAAAGGGCGTGTTTGCCTCACTGAGGAGACTTCATATAATACATACGCAACGTTTCGCATTCGTATCATGGTTTTCGGGTGAGAAAGAAATATGCGGTGCATTACTTTCTGCGGTGCATTACTTTCTGGGCAACCTTCGTATATCCATCTTATTTTTGTTTTTTTTTTTTTTTCTTAGAATAATTGCACTGTCGACTTTGATATTCTACCTGCTACACTCAAAATTCGAAACTTTCCTTTTAGTGCTGTGCAGTGGTTCAACTCATACCCTTCATGCCGTCAATAGTGTGTAGAGATCGGAACAAAGAACACACAATGGTAGAATGTAGTATCAGGGGTGCCAAAAGGGTCAGGAATGGTCCCAGTACATTTCTCATTATACACTCCTGGAAATGGAAAAAAGAACACATTGACATCGGTCTGTCAGACCCACCATACTTGCTCCAGACACTGCGAGAGGGCTGTACAAGCAATGATCACACGCACGGCACAGCGGACACACCAGGAACCGCGGTGTTGGCCGTCGAATGGCGCTAGCCGCGCAGCATTTGTGCACCGCCGCCGTCAGTGTCAGCCAGTTTGCCGTGGCATACGGAGCTCCATCGCAGTCTTTAACACTGGTAGCATGCCGTGACAGCGTGGACGTGAACCGTATGTGCAGTTGACGGACTTTGAGCGAGGGCGTATAGTGGGCATGCGGGAGGCCGGGTAGACGTACCGCCGAATTGCTCAACACGTGGGGCGTGAGGTCTCCACAGTACATCGATGTTGTCGCCAGTGGTCGGCGGAAGGTGCACGTGCCCGTCGACCTGGGACCGGACCGCAGCGACGCACGGATGCACGCCAAGACCGTAGGATCCTACGCAGTGCCGTAGGGGACCGCACCGCCACTTCCCAGCAAATTAGGGACACTGTTGCTCCTGGGGTATCGGAGAGGACCATTCGCAACAGTCTACATGAAGCTGGGCTACGGTCCCGCACACCGTTAGGCCGTCTTCCGCTCACGCCCCAACATCGTGCAGCCCGCCTCCAGTGGTGTCGCGACAGGCGTGAATGGAGGGACGAATGGAGACGTGTCGTCTTCAGCGATGAGAGTCGCTTCTGCCTTGGTGCCAACGATGGCCGTATGCGTGTTTGGCGCCGTGCAGGTGAGCGCCACAATCAGGACTGCATACGACCGAGGCACACAGGGCCAACACCCGGCATCATGGTGTGGGGAGCGATCTCCTACACTGGCCGTACACCACTGGTGATCGTCGAGGGGACACTGAATAGTGCACGGTATATCCAAACCGTCGTCGAACCCATCGTTCTACCATTCCTAGACCGACTAGGGAACTTGCAGTTCCAACAGGACAATGCACGTCCGCATGTATCCCGTGCCACCCAAAGTGCTCTAGAAGGTGTAAGTCAACTACCCTGGCCAGCAAGATCTCCGGATCTGTCCCCCATTGAGCATGTTTGGGACTGGATGAAGCGTCGTCTCACGCGGTCTGCACGTCCAGCACGAACGCTGGTCCAACTGAGGCGCCAGGTGGAAATGGCATGGCAAGCCGTTCCACAGGACTACGTCCAGCATCTCTACGATCGTCTCCATGGGAGAATAGCAGCCTGCATTGCTGCGAAAGGTGGATATACACTATACTAGTGCCGACATTGTACATGCTCTGTTGCCTGTGTCTTTGTGCCTGTGGTTCTGTCAGTGTGATCATGTGATGTATCTGACCCCAGGAATGTGTCAATAAAGTTTCCCCTTCCTGGGACAATGAATTCACGGTCTTCTTATTTCAATTTCCAGGTGTGTATGTTAATGATGTGTCGACTGGTATCTCAGATTTTAAATATCGTTTATGTGCTGATGACCTTTAGCTATACCTAAGCTCAAGCCCAACAAATCTGCGCACAGTTGTCCAGAACGTAAATGCTGACTTATTTGTTTTATCAGAATGGACGCAGAACATAGGTTTGGAACTTGACATATCTAGAACGCAAGCTATCTTAGCGCGCGCAAAAGACACATTGCTCCTCAGTTCAGAGAATCTCTCCCACTGTTAATCATAAACAGCACAGAAGTCTCGTTTTCTTCTTCTACAATGAATTTGGGGATAATTGTCGACCATCACCTAGATTGTACTGAAAACACAGATGCACTCTGTAATAATGTGTTAGCATCACTTCATTTATTACAGAAATATAAAAAAGTATTTCTACTCGAGCTTAAAAAGAAACTCGTAGAGTTACTAATATTCCCTGTCTACCATTACGGTGATCCTATTCTCCAAGAACTTTCGTATGAGAGCTCACGTCAGCTTGAATTGGCGATAATTGCTTGTGCGCGATACATTTGTGATGTCCGCTATTTCTGCCATATCACTTCTACCTATGAACAATGACCGTGACCAGATGCCCTCTGTTTGCTGCACCGTCTTTTCAATCATTGTACTCCTTATTTATATTCAACCCCTACGCTGCCATCGGAAGCACTCTGTCATCAGGCCACATGTGGCCCACCGGGACCAACCGACCGCCGTGTCATCCTCAGTTGAGGATGCGGATAGGAGGGGCATGTGCTCAGCACACCGCCCTCACGGTCGTTATGAAGGTTTTCCTTGACCGGAGCCGCTACTGTTCGGTCGAGTAGCTCCTCTACTGGCACCATGAGGCTGAGTGCACCCCGAAAAATGGCAACAGTGCATGGTGGCCCACATGGTCATCCGTCCAAGTGCCGGCCACGCCCGACAGTGCTTAATTTCGGTGATTTGACGGGAACCGGTGTATCCATTGTGGCAAGGTTGTTGCCCTGCTATCTGAAGTACGTACCGAAAACACTCGTTCTCAACAAAGTAAACTCCTCTCTGTACCACTACACAAGACTGCCACGTTCACTAAATCATTCTCTGTATAAGCAACCCGACTTTGGAACCATCTTCCACAAAATATTAGAGAAATTAAAATCCTTTCAAAGTTCAGAAGACAGTTAATGACACACGTTCTATCACAATACCTATCATTTCTTGCATCTCAATCTCATCAACTTTCCCTGTCCCAACACTTTCCCCTTCCACTGTCTATAAAGTTCCCTATTGACTTTATCTTCTTAGCATCTTGTAGCTCAATCTCATCAACCTTTCCTTCCCCCAACACTTTCCCCTCCCTCTGTCTATAGAGTTCTCTATTGAAATTATCTTCTTAGAAGCCATTGTCACTTTCATTTCAATCCTCTCCTCTTACATTATGACTTCCACGTCTTCTAACAGTAAACAAAGCTTCATAAGTGCTAAATTAACATTTTCATTTTGAATGCCTCTATTATTTTATTATCATTATTATTATTGTTAATTACTAGTTTTTTTAACAATGCGAGTTATTATTATTGAGTTTTTGTGCAATAACTAATTGATACCATTCTTTCTTCCTCCATTATTTCATCATCATTATTAGTGTTTATATTATTATTGTTGTTATTGCCTTGTATTACTTTTATTAATAATGAAAATTATTATTATTATTATTACTGGTGTTGTGTAATTGTTTTTATATGTGTTTTCCCGATCAGAAGTAAGAGAGGGACTTAAAGCCCTAATCTGGTCAGCCTATACAAGCAGTAAATAAACAAATAAATAAATAAATAAAAATATCTTCCGCCAAACGTATTTCCACCGATTCCTTAATAACTGAACCCCAGAAGGACTCATCGCGGCCAAGCTCTCCATGAGAGAATAACCCATGCAATGTCCCAGATAGGGCTGGGACCTAGTAATTCCTTTAATTTCGTCAGGAAGAATATATTTTATGAGTAATGAAACGTCTACCGATAGCTAATTTTATTGATTTGGTATCTGAATTTTAACTCCACGAGAGCGCATTCGGACAGAGAGAACACAGGGAGTAACATATATACGCACGCGCCTGTGCCCCGCAAATGGAGCAATACTGGAGGAGGGTGCGAAGCTTGAAGGAGGTCGCTCAGCCGGCCGATGTGGCCGTGCGGTTAAAGGCGCTTCAGTCTGGAACCGCGTGATCGCTACGGTCGCAGGTTCGAATCCTGCCTCGGGCATGGATGTGTGTGATGTCCTTAGGTTAGTTAGGTTTAAGTAGTTCTAATTTCTAGGGGACTGATGACCACAGAAGTTAAGTCCCATAGTGCTCAGGGCCATTTGAACCATTTTTGAGGTCGCTCATGTAGTGGTAGGCTTTGCGCATGAGTGTCCGCGCCAGTTTCTTGTTTAAAGTTAGTGATGTGAATTAGCAGTCTCCAGTGCAAAACCCTCACCTGAAGATGGTTGCGCAGTTGTCAGCCGAAATATCGTGGCAAGGAGTCGACGTCAACCGTCTGTAATCCCGCAGCTTCATGGAGGCAATAGTTGTTGCTAAATCGTATTAGGGATGCTCTAGTAATACAGCTGCATGATTCTGACAGACTAACCATATCTGTTGCCACTGGATTCACGGACGCTTCTAGTACAGTTATTTCATTTTATTTTTGTAGACTTCTATGACAACCATGCCGGGTATAGAATCTCCATTTTCCGACTCTTGACAACAGCTGGGTCTAACGTTGGTGTCATCTGCAACTTGATGAGAAGCTTTACTTCCGTGAGAGATTTGAGCTCTACAGAGACTGTTATTTACTAAGGTATGTTACCTTAAAGATAATGCATCTGTATGGAAAACAAAATCGTAATGATCATGTGACATTGTTACAAAACAGGAAATACCCTGCAATGGTGTTATTTTCTCCATGGTGGATTTTATGAACTCAACGGACGTTAATGTTTATTGGTGAATAAATCAACCGGCCATAAATATGTTCAAAATGCTCTATTTCAATGCCACAACCGGTTTCGGGCTATCTTGTCCATCTTCAGATGGCTAACATTTCCAGATTAATTGATATTTTGTTCAGCAGCGTGTCCTCTTTTCCGGTACTTCCCAAGAGTATGTCACTGTTGAGGTAAACTCCACAAGTTGTTTCATTCACAGGAGAATGCTAATGTAACTGCATTTATTTCGATATAAGGTGAAATAGTTGTGCACACCTACATGTGTTCCAGCGGATGACGACTTGTTTTGTTACGGCCCTTGTGGATTTCCAGGCTACGTATAAGTTGTTACATTGCAACAGGCACATTTATTTTAAGTAAATACTGTGATAAACTTCATGATATTCTTAAAGTGTGTTTGAGATTCAAACACGTGTTTTACGCTCGTTGTCTTTAGTTAGTGTAAAGCACATCTATGAATATTAAACTGCGGTAATAATATGGATAATTATTAAAAATATGAAGAACTATGATGTGTGCCACAGTGAGTTACTTAGAGTAACCGCCCTGGAAAACAACAGGGACAAAACACATCCCCATCTGATGGAGCATTTGTGTGTACAACTGTTTCACCTTATATCTAAATAAATGTAGGCACATTAGCATGTTTTTATTATTGAAACAACATATAAGGTTTCTCTAAATACTCAAATATCCTTCTGCAGTGCAGAAGCGGACTGACCAAAAAATCAATGTAACTGCAAATGTTAGATGTCCAACGATGGGCATGGTAGCTCGAAACGGGTAATGGCATTGAAATTAAGCGTTTTAAAGATAACGGCGGCTACCTGAGTGATTCGCCAATAATTTTATCTCTACGAATTCAACGTTTAGATTCTAAAGATACGAGTAAATCGCCGATTCTTTAACGAATCGAACTCCCATGCATAAAAATGTTTCAAACTGTGACTACTTTTCAAATAAATTACACTGTTAAATATGTTACATTAAGATTGTAAGAAAGAAAAAGGTTTAGAAAAAGTATGCAATTGTGTTTGTAATTTGTAGAAAGTCGCTAAATGCTCTCACTATCAACTATTGGATGATTATTGTCTGTGTCATTTGCTCTCCGTTTTCAACAAACGGTTGTTTTCCACGTATCTCAGTATTTGTAAGGTATATGTTCAACCGTGTGTTGTGCAATGATCGAACCCTGCAGATACATTCAGGGGTAAATTCGGATACTGTCTGCAAAATATGTTGCGAACAGTGTTAGTACTACAGAAGCAATAAATTGAAAAGTCGTTACTGCACGAAGACCGAAAATGTAGTAAATGATGATTTTTACCCTTTCATCATTTAATGGTGGTTGTCAGCGAGAAAAATTTTTCTAAAGATTTAAAATGAGGTGCAAAGTTTGTTTAAAGATGCTATATACTCTCAATCTCAAGCAGTAAATCAATATATTTTTGGGTAAATAACTCATCAAGATCTATCCTATCTCAAGGTATTTACACTGTTTCTACTGTGTCTTACTGTGTTAAACCTTTAACGTTAGATTATACGTCTTAATGTCTAGATTATGGCAGAAATTTAATTTTTAAATCCGGTCAATAAATATAAGATACTGAAAATCAAATTTTCTTTTCATTTGTAAGTTCAAATGGTTGAAATAGCTGTGAGCACTATGGGACTTAACTTCCGAGGTCATCAGTCCCCTAGAACCTAGAACTACTTAAAACTAACTAACCTAAGAACATCGCACACATCCACGCCCGAGGTAGGATTCGAACCTGCGACCGTAGTGGTAGAGCGGTTCCAGGCTGCAGCGCCTAGAACCACTCGGCTACCCCGGCTGGCTGCATTTGTAAGTCTTAGAGAGACAATCTGCAGCTGGTTTGTGACAGAGCGCCAGGTTAGCTGTTTACAGATCGGGATGATTACAAATATGTAAACACAATGTTTGGTTGACCTAAACATACTGAACTACACAATTATATAGATATTAAATGGCTCAAATGGCTCTGAGCACTATGGGACTTAACATCTGTGGTCATCAGTCCCCTAGAACTTAGAATTACTTAAACCTAACTAACCTAAGGACATCACACACATCCATGCCCGAGGCAGGATTCGAGCCTGCAACCGTAGTGGTAGCGCGGTTCCAGACTGCAGCACCTAGAACCGCTCGGCTACCCCAGCCAGCTGCATTTGTAAGTCTTAGAGAGACAATCTGCAGCTGGGTTATGTTAGTACGATAGGTTAGCTGTTTACAGATCGGGATGATTATGAATATGTAAACACAATGTTTGGCTGACCTAAACATACTGAACTACACAATTTTATAGATATTAAATGGCTCAAATGGCTCTGAGCACTATGGAACATAATATCTGTGGTCGTCAGTCCCATAGAACTTAGAATTACTTAAACCTAACTAACCTAAGGACATCACACTCATCCATGCCCGTGGCAGGATTCGAACCTGCGACCGTAGCGGTCACGCGGTTACAGACTGAAGCGCCTAGAACCTCACGGCCACACCGGCCAGCTATAGATATTAGTTAAAATCTCTAAACTATACTCAAAAACCTATATAAATATAAACAAGAAGATATCTTCCAATAACATTGTATTACATTACACTCTAAGAGTATGGAAAAAGAAGCCTTTCTTTGTACAGATAGAAGCTCACGCTGATGTGCGGACTGTCTCTTTAGTTTTAAGTTGTCTGGAATATCGAAAGACGTTTTACAACAAAATATAAAATAAATGTTATTGTGGAACATTAAAATTGTGTACTTGAGTTTTTCCTGTAACTGCGGATAACACTTAATGAACAATTCCCTTGTTTTATTTTCATCTGCAAATAATTTTGGTCATTCCTTTTGACGAATGTATGTTGAATATTACACGACAGAAATGACTTCAGCTATCACTTTGTAAAGTACCTGTACCTAGATCAGGGTTACATTATTTCATCTCCTAAGCATTTCGTCTGGTTTCTCCACGAAATTATAAATATTTCGGTGATCTGCAACTCGGCAGGCTACTACAGCCGATACATTTGCTTTCAGAAATAATTTCACTAACAGGGTCCAAATAAGCTGTTCGTTTCATTCCGAGTAATTACGTGCATCACACTGTCAGATTGTTTTTGAAATTGATTCAATTATCCAGATTTAACGCTTGGCAGAGTAAAATGAACAAGATACATTGATTCATTAACTTGATGAGAGCTGAGAGAGATACTGGTGCTGTCACAAAGGACAGTGCTGTGAATATTGCGATGTATGTTTTGAGTAATTTGAATGCCACCCCTGTCATCAGCCCCTCAGACCCTAAATCGCTCAAATGGCTCTAAGCACTATGGGACTTAACATCTGAGGTCATCAGTCCCCTAGACTTAGTTAGTAGTTAATCCTAACTTACCTAAGGAAGTCACACACATCCATGCCCGAGGCAGGATTCGAACGTGCGACCATAGCAGGCGCGCGGTTCCGGACTGAAGCGCAGAACCGCTCGGCCACAGCGGCCGGCCCTCAGATCTAATTTTCATCTTTTTGACAGGTGCTCTTCTTTGTGGTAAATGATTACGGTTGTTTCAGGTGTAAATAATCTCGTATATCCAAGTCATGTTGAGGACAGAAATACAGCATCGTTAAATTAAGCTCAAATGGTGGAAGTTAAAGGTTTCATAATGTCATCCCCATATTTTATACTGTTGAGTTGAAGAATTATAGATTATTTTCTCTACATCTTCTGCAATTACGTTTTAAATATATTGTTGAAATTTTATAGCTTCATGAGCTGCAAACGGATCAGAATAACGAAAAATTCGTGGCTGAGAGAGTCAGCAAGAATGATTCCATCTTATCAAAGTTGCCCTCAGATAACATAAACTGAAAAGAATATGTGAAAGTTTTGTTTTGCAGATGACCTTGTATTGTTTCTCTGTAGTGTAGATAAAGTAAACAGCTAACGAAAGAACGCAAAAGAGCGAATTCCAAAGTAGGCCGGATAAACTAAAACAAAAATAGAGAAACTAACTAAGTAAGCCTGATACGTTGTTAGAAGTAACGCGAAACTGTGGAATCCATAATCCAAAATATTGTCTAAATAAAGAACGGAGTCCCAGAATTAGTTGGTGGCTTTTTATAATTACTTTAAATAACTCTCCAAATAGGTGAACCAAAAATGAGACAAAACTGAACAGTAAAAATTGTGTGCCATAAGAGGAAGTGGTGTTTTCAAACTAAGTGTCAGATATATGTGAAGCTAAAAGTACAGAAACAGTGTGCATTTCCAGTTTAAAATTATACACGGTGATTCAAAAAGAATACCACAACTTTAAAAATGTGTATTTAATGAAAGAAACATAATATAACCTTCTGTTATACATCATTACAAAGAGTATTTAAAAAGGTTTTTTTTTCACTCAAAAACAAGTTCAGAGATGTTCAATATGGCCCCCTCCAGACACTCGAGCAATATCAACCCGATACTCCAACTCGTTCCACACTCTCTGTAGCATATCAGGCGTAACAGTTTGGATAGCTGCTGTTATTTCTCGTTTCAAATCATCAATGGTGGCTGGGAGAGGTGGCCGAAACACCATATCCTTAACATACCCCCATAAGAAAAAAATCGCAGGGGGTAAGATCAGGGCTTCTTGGAGGCCAGTGATGAAGTGCTCTGTCACGGGCTGCCTGGCGGCCGATCCATCGCCTCGGGTAGTTGACGTTCAGGTAGTTACGGACAGATAAGTGCCAATGTGGTGGCGCTCCATCCTGCTGAAATATGAATTGTTGTGCTTCTTGTTCGAGCTGAGGGAAGAGCCAATTCTCTAACATCTCCAGATACTGTAGGCCAGTTACAGTAGCACCTTCGAAGAAAAAGGGACCAAAAACTTTATTGGCTGAAATGGCACAGAAAACGTTCACCTTAGGCGAGTGACGTTCATACTGAGTTGTTTCCCGCGGATTCTCAGTGCCCCATATACAGACATTGTGACGGTTGACTGTCCCGTTAGTGTGGAAAGTTGCTTCATCACTAAACACAATCATTCAAACGAAAGATTCATCTGTTTCCATTTGAGCAAGGATAAAATCACAGAAATCGATTCTTTTAATCTTATCAGCTGCAGACAGTGCTTGAACCAATTTCAGACGATAAGGTTTCATAACTAACCTTTTTCGTAGGACTCTCCATACAGTTGATTGTGGAATTTGCAGCTCTCTGCTAGCTCTGCGAGTCGATTTTCCTGGGCTGCGAACAAATTCTTGCTGGATGCGTGCTACATTTTCATCACTCGTTCTCGGCCGTCCAGAACTTTTCCCTTTGCACAAACACCCATTCTCTGTAAACTGTTTGTACCAACGTTTAATACACCACCTATCAGGGGGTTTAACACTATACTTCGTTCGAAATGCACGCTGAACAACTGTCGTCGATTCACTTCTGCCGTACTCAATAACACAAAAAGCTTTCTGTTGAGCGGTCGCCATCTTAGCATCAACTGACGCTGACGCCTAGTCAACAGCACCTCAAGCGAACAAATGTACAACTAAATGAAACTTTATAGCTCCCTTAATTCGCCGACAGATAGTGCTTAGCTCTGCCTTTTGTCGTTGCAGAGTTTTAAATTCCTAAAGTTGTGGTATTCTTTTTGAATCACCCTGTAGTGTCTCAGACTTGATAGCTACCAAGAACGTAAATTATTTCTGTAAAAAAATGGACATGCATGTTGTGAATTTTTAAAACAGACTAAAAATGTAATTTTTGAGACTTGGTAACCATCAAGGAACTGAAATTATAAAGTTAGTGCATATGTTCGTATCTTCTCACATATGATAAATTTGTCATTCGGAGATAATGACTTGAGCTGTGGATGCTAGAAAACAGAGTACCAAATGGAGAAATCGGAATATCTTCGACTTTATTATCTGTTTCAGTTACATAGAGGGGTGAGAGCAGCAGAGTCAGCCAAAAATATTTGCGCCGTGTATTGGGATAATGCCACTGGACAGAGAACGGCAAGAAAATGCTTTTCTCTTTTTAAGGAGGATCGTTGTGACATTAATGAGAATCCACGTTCAGGAAGATTTTCAGGGATTGATGAAGGTCGTTTAAACGCATTAATACACAGTGTTTCCACGTCAGTGTACACGAGAACTGGCAAAAGTGATGAACTGTGATCCTCCCGCCATTGCGCGACATTTGCATGCAATGGAGAAGGTTCAAAAGTCGGGTGAATGGGTACCGCATGCTCTACGCCAATATAACAGCAATAGAAGTTTGGCCATATGTGCATCTTTGCTTGATCGTCATTCATTGCCTGGTGAACAATACCGGGCATTCCTATCCGTATCGTTATTGGTGTCGAGAAATGGCGTCTTTAAGGTAATATAAGGAAAAGAAGGGAATGGTTAAGTCTACACAAAGCAGTAACTCTCCTTAAAAAGACCTGCGGGCATCCACAGAAATGTTATGTATGTGGTGGAACACTGACGGTGTAGCTCACTATCAGTTGCTTCCCCTGAGTGTAACCATCACTGCTGTCATTTATTGTCAATAACTGAGAGAAACCAGGAGACTGCGTGAGGTGATATTACTCCACGATAACACCCCCCCACCCCCACCCCCCCGTAATTCTACACTGACAAAAAGCACTGTACAGGAGCTGGGCTGGGAAGTCATTTCTCTCTATCCCTCTATCGAACAACCTTCAAGAAGCTTTCGTTCTGGATGAAAATGCACTCTGAACATGGTTCGACGTGTCTTTTGCCTCAAAATCTTGTGATTTCTTCAGTCACGGAATCGGACTGTTACCCGAGCGTTGACATACTGTTGAAAGTAATCAAGGAAAACATATTATTGACGATTAAAGTCTCTGTTACGCGTATCTGTTTAATTATCAAACTTACAGAAAAACGCTACAAACTTATGCACCAAGCTAGCATCTCAGGGAACAATGTTGTGAATTACCAGGACCGAAACGTAAAAATGGTCTTGAAACTAAATGGAAACGTAATTACAGTTCCAGTGAATAGTAAATGGAGGGAAAGAGGGTAGGTGATGAATATGGCAGCATCATGTACTGGGTGGTCCATTGATAGTGACCGAGCCAAATATCTCACGAAATTAGCATCAAACGAAAAAACTACAAAGAACGAAACTCGTCTAGCTTGAAGGGGGAAACCAGACGGGGCTATGGTTGGCCCGCTAGATGGCGCTACCATAGGCCAAAAAGGATGTCAACTGCGTATTTTTAAATAAAAACCCCCATTTTTATTACATATTTGTGTAGTACGTAAAGAAATATGAATGTTTTAGTTGGACCACGTTTTTCGCTTTGTGATATATGGCGCTGTAATAGACACAATCATATAAGGACGTGGTATCACGTAACATTCCGCCAGTGCGGACGGTATTTGTTTCGTGTCACATTACCCGTATTACAATGGACCGTTTACCAATTGCGGAAAAGGTCGATATCGTGTTGATGTACAACTATTGTGATCAAAATGCCCAACGGGTGTGTGCCATGTGTGCTGCTCGGTATCCTGGACGACATCATCCAAGTGTCCGGACCGTTCGCAGGATTTAAGGAAACAGGAGGTGTTCAGCCACATGTAAAACGTCACCCACGACCTGCAACAAATGATGATGCCCAAGTATGTGTTTTAGCTGCTGTCGCGGCTAATTCGCACTTCAGTAGCAGACAAGCTGCGCGAGATCCGGGAATCTCAAAAACGTCGGTGTAGAGAAGGCTACATCAACATAGATTGCACCCGTACCATATTTCTATGCACCAGGAATTGCATGGCGACGAATTTGAACGTCGTGTACAGTTCTGCCACTGGCCACAAGAGAAGTTACGCGACGATGACAGATTTATTGCACGCGTTCTATTTAGCGACGAAGCATCATTCACCAACAGTGGTAACGTAAACAGGCATAATATGCACTATTGGGCAACGGAAAATCCACGATGGCTGCGACAAGTGGAACATCAGCGACCTTGGCGGGTTAATGTATGGTGCGGCATTATGGGAGGAACGATAATTGGCCCCCATTTTATCGATGGCAATCTAAATGGTGCAATGTAGGCTGATTTCCTATGTCATGTTACAACAAGATGTTTCACTACAGGACAGAATGACGATGTACTTGCAACATGATGGATGTCCGGTACATAGCTCGCGTGCGGTTGAAGCGGTATTGAATAGCTTATTTCATGACAGGTGGATTGGTCGTCGAAAAACCATACCATGGCCCGCACGTTCACCGGATCTGACGTCCCCGGATTTCATTCTGTGCGGAAAGTTGAAGGATATTTGTTATGTGATCCACCGACAACGACTGACAACGTGCGTCAGCTCATTGTCAATGCATGTGCGAACATCACAGATGGCGAACTACTCGCTGTTGAGAGGAATGTCGTTAAACGTATTGCGAAATGCACTGAGGTTGACGGACATCATTTTGAGCATTTAATGCACTAATGTGGAATTACAGGTAATTACGCTGTAAAGCATGC